>NC_056727.1:653997138-654324638 GCF_019279795.1 Protopterus annectens
CAAACATATTCCCTATAGTTTATGTCATTGTTGCATGACACACTTATTCTGTATCTGACCCACCTACATGTTACAAGACACGGAACACGTACCTGCGACCATTACTAAACTATAAGCTTTTTATCTATGCAAAACACTGTCATTCTGGTTTTCGTCCTGGCCGGGTGTGTGTCGTCCTGCTGACATCTGGCGTATGTCCCACATTGGTCATTTGAACTGTGACAACCCTACCATACGTACATCTTGCCTAGCAATAGTGTTGGGTGATTGTGTACATGACTGCCAGTTCCACTCCTGGCAGTTATCGTTTTACCCTTCAGAGCAGGCGCTATTTGTTCAGAGGTGACTAATGCTGGTGTCACCTGTTCTGTACATCATTGACCGTGATCTGCACAGTGGTCGGTGACACTTAGCCCTGTTTCGCGCATATCCGTATAGTCGTATTTAAACATCGCTTACCAGCTGTGGGCAATGCTTTTTCCCGCTAATGTGTGCTACACATATTCTGCTGACCTGCATCCGGACTGCATTACCCGTGCCGTCGGGATTATGTTACATCCCTTGCGGGACGTGGGACCGGGAACATGCACGACAGTCACTGCATGTACCACTTGGACATCTGGGGGTTGTACACAAATTATGTCAATTTGTATGTGCAGTACACTACAGCAGTTACTCCACACTACACTAACATGGATGACTCCGTTAGTTTACAACTTGATGGGTCCAGTTAATGGTATGTCCATGTGATGTTTACTGGCTGTACTCCAGCACTGGGTATGTATATCACAATTAGGTACACCCAATAATTTGCTACACCATCATACGACCGTGGATGCAGCATGCCGGGGTGACTACTGCCTGTCATGGGTACATCCCCTGCCTTGACACTACATCCATGATTACATTTTGTGGAGCCCCTCAGTAACGCGGTGGGTAATCCGTGATGACTGTGTGTAGGACAGTGCTTACACACATGTGCTCCCACGATTGCCTCTGCTCTAGTACGTGACAGTTGCTTACTCGATGTTGTGGCGACGGGTGTCACTGTTTGCCCCGTTTGGTGTTTTGCCTCTGACAATCGGGCGTGTACCTACCGATGTACCTGGGAACCTATACACACAGCACCGACAGATGTTGATGGGCGCATCTACTGTTCAGGTGTTGACAGTTCCATGTTCCCATGGCTGTTGCGTGTACAATGCTTGAAGGCTGCCTATGTAGGATTCCACAGTGGGCCACCTATACATCACAATTTACAGGTAGTCATGTTTGTGTGCCATCCATGTTACTGTGTGCAGATGGGGAGGGGTGTCAGTCCATGGGAGCCTACACTGTCAAGGTATGTGCTATACGTTCCCTCTTTGCCAAGGCATAGGCATATTGGGCACGCCTCCGTCTGCCTACTGGGGCTGGCATAGTGTGTCCGTGGTCTGGATCCCTCTGTGCCTATGTTGGCCTTGGCACTTGCGGTGGGCTGTGTGAGGCCCTCCCCCATTATGACCCTGCTGCAGCTGTTTCCGCAGGATCATATTATGTAGCATGGCACATACTATGAAGATGTGGGCACACGTGCCTGGAGAGTACTGCAAGGCTCCACCAGATATGTCCAAGCACCGGAACCTTGATTTCAGCATCCCGAACACATGATCTATGATGATTCTGGTTTGTGTGTGTGCCTCATTATGGCGTTCTTGCATTGGTGTGTGTGCATTTCTGATGGGGGTCATCATCCACGGCTCCCGTGCATAGCCAGCATCCCCCACAAGGTGACCTTGTGGGATGTCCCCCCTGACAAATACCTGATACAGCTGTGAGGCATGCCAGATATGGGAGTTGTGGTAGCTTCCAGGGCTGCCAGCACACACATCCACGATAATGCCCTGGGCATTGCACACGACCTGGCAGTTGATGGAGTGGAATCCCTTGCGGTTTATGTAGCACCTACCATACTCACCAGGTGGTGACTTAATTTGTATGTGTGTGCAGTCTATCGCACCCAGTACCTCTGGGTAGTTTGCCACACGGTGGAAGTGACGCATATTGCTGGCCAACTCCTCCTGAGTTCGGGGGAAGTGTATATGCTCATCGGCATGTGGTAACATGGCATCCAGGAACTGGTGTAGTACCCTGGATGCCGATGCCTGTGAGATCCCCATTATATCTCCAGTTGGCCTTTGAAAGGTGCCTGTGGCTAGTATTCGCAAGCTTACACATACCTTCGTGTCCACTGAGATGGGTTCCCCTCTGTTGTTTCTGGTTCTCAGACGTGGCCGGCACAGCTCTACTATTTGTTGTAAGATGTCCCTGACCACCCTGTAACACTCTACTATCTCCAGATCATGTAGCCCCTGGTAGGTTACCCTTGGTCTGAACACTTTTCTCCTCCTCCGAGGCCTATGGTGGTTGTCGGCATCATCCTCCACAACACTGTCAGTTTGTAACACAAGCTGATGAATCACAGCTATGGCAGCTCCCAACATGTACATTTTAAAAGTTCCCCATCTGTTTACACCTATAGTGCAGTGTTTGGGAATGCACAGGTGTGTGTTGGGTGCTTTCACACTTTATACTGTTCTGCTGTGAACACTGATGATGTCATAGGGTGTGTATGTACGATCGTGGCTACAGGGTATCTTTTGTGTTTTATTTATGAAAGCGATATTGTGCTGCCTTTGGTGTTGCATTACATTTGGATGCCGTGAATTGCTTCCTGCCCTTCCGTTTACATTTGTGCAGGTTATACCTACCATTTGCTGGCATGCATCCAGCTGCCTGCTTTCATTTGTACTTTCCTAGACCTGGCTTATCTTGCGTAATGTGTGCTATTGCCGATCTACTGTGGGTTTGCTTTGCTCTGCTATGACAGTTCTCCTATCTTTGCATTCCAGGTCCTCCACACCTTTCTTTGCAATCCTATGCCTCCCCTATCCTGTTTTGCAGGATTCTGCATGCAGGCTTGTCTACTGCAGTCGATTGGCCGCCGTGTGTTGATTGGTGTTAATTGCTCATTACTACGCCAATTACCCTGCTTTGGCATTTCCTTCTTTTCTTCCCATGACCTTCCTGTTTGTGCTATTGTTTGCGGCGCGTGCATCCGCTTACCGGGTTTCGGGCACAAATTCATCCCCGTACACATGCGCTTTCGGGCTCTCAGCTAAATGGTTCTATACCCTCCTCCCCACCCCTGTCCTTCAGCTTTGCTTAGCAATGGCCAGGCCAGATTTGCATTACTCCAATGTGCTTACTGATACGGTGGCACATCCCTCTGCTGATGTCATGTATCACCTTTGATACACTCCTCGGTGTTATTGCGCTGCGCCTTCAGGTACATCCTTAATCCGGTGGGGCGTTTGCGATTCAGTATTACCTGCCTCATTTGCATGGCATTGACTACTAATTCATAGTTACAGCGCCGAACACTGTCACGGGCCCCTGGCAACCCTTGCACCTTGCTTGTGGTGTGCCATGCCTACCATTGCATATTATGGTGCAATCCTGATTTGTCTTTCATTGCAATTTTCTGCCATTTTTATATATTTCCTTTGTATTCCTGTTTGCACACACATGCCCTGCGGTTGTACTGTGCGTTACTGTGGACATCACATTAAATGTTGTTTTTTAGGTGTTGTGCATCTTTTCTTGTGCCATTGGCTGTGTATTTCTCCATTGGCATATGTTAACTTTGTAATACATGCATGTGGTCCGCTTCCATAACTCCGATATTCCATTTGGGAAAATGTAAACCGTGTTTTTTGATTTACATTTCCATGGGCTTGCGCTACGCCTGCACCACTTCATGAATCGCTGTATGCCTTTTTTAGCATGGTGCGACACTGCGCATGGGGTGATTTGCATACCTATGCCGAGGGCTGCGTAGCTCTGGCGTATGCCGGTAGTACACGTGGGATTGGTTCGTACCTGAATCGCTCGGCGGACATATTTGGCGTTATGCCGCCTACGCTACGCCTGCGCCTGGCGCAAGCTTCATGAATCCAGGGGATTGTTTATTTCCTCCTCCTTTAATTTCCATTGTTTAATTTGATCCCTTTCCACTAGTATAGTTATCCTTTCTATAGAGCAGTGGTGAGCTGCTTCCAACCACCAGTCACAAAAAAGTTATCTATATCATCAGTGGTATCAAAAAGAGTAGGAGGTCTCTAAAAAGCCCAAAGTACCCTAGGTGATATATCCAAATCAAGATAATGTTGTAGCCCCAAGATGTTAAATACACTCTCGTTTCCTTAAACAACAGCTGTTCCAAGTTATCACACAGTACTTGTGCCTCTTCAGGGACATTCACAGAACTACTCTGTCCCACTGATAAGAATTAATTCTCCATTCTACACTTTCTCCCACATATTTATCAACAATCTTAAATGATGTATCACCAGCATTTATAGTAGAACACTCACCACTAGAAAAAAACACCACTAGTTCCTTGTACAATGTAATTCTCCACAGTTCTTTGGCTGGAACTGCCTTCATTATGAAAGATCTGAGGTAAATTGGTGGAAGGATCAGCAGCCATAAAAAAAAACAAAAACATATAACAAACCACCGAAAAAAATAAAATGAAATGAAAATGCAAAAATAAAAATGACCAATGGCTACCAAAACACAATATTGAAGGTACGGAACAGTGATTTTTTTTCCCAGGGGAAAAAAATCACTGGGCCATTTTGGGACTATGCTATTTCCTCCACTGTGGTGCGATCTCGGAGTTAGTATATTTAAGTAGGGGTGGTGTGGGGGGCACAGTCCCCCACATCAGATGGTGTGGAGGGAACCCCACTTTATTTTGTGTTTGGAATTTTTTTTTTTTTTGGAGCAGTGATTTTTTTTCATAGGTTCATAGGTACGTAGGTTGGTTCTACGCTATCGGCCCTAGGGCCTATACAAGCCTAGCCATAACAATTCCCTGGCTATTTCTTTCTACACTATTTACTTCCCTGGACCACTGTCTAGCAGGGTGACTAACGTGATCCCCAGAGTGAATTTCCTTTCTCCCATCCAATCATCAAGGTTCCTTTTGAAGAGGGCCAAAGAGGTGCTTTGCTTGACATGTACGGGCAGTCTATTCCAGAGTCTGGGGAGTCCCTGGGTCAGGAACCTATCCCTCCAGCATGTTTTGTTTATTGTGATTACAAGATTTAGATCCCTGGAGCGTGTGGCTCTGAGGGATTGGGATTTCTTTAAGTGTAGCATGTCCAACAGCTCAGGGTTTGACATGGCCTTGTATGTTAAGCAGAGATAGCCTCAGAGCAGACGATATGCGACAGAGTATAGCTGGAGTTTTTTAAGGCGGTCAGCATAGGGCATCTGCTTTAGGCCTGTGATTCTTTTAGTGAGGTATTTCTGTTGCCTTTCCAGTTGTTGCAGATGTCTTGAGAGGTACATACCAAATGGGGCATTGTATTCTATAATGGGTCTAATGAGGGATTAGTACAGTGGGACAATGACCTCCTTTTTTCTGGATGAAAAGCCCTTAATGATGAGGTGTGCCACATAGAAGGATTTCCTGACTGTCGTGGCGATGTGGTTATTGAAGGTGAGACCACTGTCCACCTGTGTCCCTAAGTCTCTTATCACACTTTCAGTGTTCTGTGTACTGCCGCCTATGTGATAATTCATGGGTACATGTTTTTTTCCCAAAAGGGATAACTATACATTTCTTGGCATTGAGCTTGAGCCCATGGCTCTGGCACCAAGCATCTGTTTCTGTAAGGCCCTTTTGTAGAGTATCCACATAATTTGGGGATTCAATAATGGCTCCCAGTTTGCAGTCATCTGTGAACTCTGTTAGCCAAAGTCCCTTAGTGTTGGCCTGTACTTCAGAGAAGTTGATGCCAAACAAGAGAGGTCCCAGGACTGAACCCTGAGGTACTCCACTTGTCACTTGTCTGGAGCTGGATTTTTAGAGTGTGGGTTCTGTCAGTAAACCAGTTGGCAACCCATTGAGTGACGTAGGGATTAATGCCCAGCTTAGTAAGTTTATCTATGATTCCAGAGTGGGGGATGGTGTCAAAGGCCTTGGTGAGATCCAGATAGGATGTGTGGACTGCCTTACCCTCATCCATGGCTCTGGAGACTGATTTGAAGACATCAATAAGGTTCAGGACACAAGATCAGCCCTTCATGAACCCAAACTGGGTGGGGTCCAATGTTTTAAGGTTGCCAATGTCTTTGTTTATAAGTTCCGTGATAATATGTTCCATGGCCTTGCAGATCAGGCTCGTCAGTCTGATGGGGTGGTAGTTCCCGGGATCCAAGGTGGATCCCCCCTTGTGTAGTGGGATAAATGTAGCTGTGCGCCACTCAGTGGGCACGAAACCTGAGGTGAGGGTATGATTAAACATGACACTTAGGTGAGGTGCCATTTAATTTTGTAGTTCATGTAGTACACAGCCCTGGATGTGATCTGGTCCCATGGATGCTGTATTCTTAGCTTTGGAGAGTGCGTTTTTTATCTGTGTGGCCGTTATTACCAGAATTTAGCAATCTTCCAGTATTGAGATGGGCCATTTAGGGGATGAGAGGGGGGCGAAGTTGGCACTGAATCGATCTGCCAGGATATCGGCAATATCCTTGGGATCAGTATATTTAATGCCATTCTGTTGTAGCTCAGAGCAGATCTAAGCATTGTCATTTAGATTCTTGAGATAGTTATAGAATGCCTTGTGGTTGTCTTTGGAATCTTTGGCAATTTTATTTTCATAACTAGCTTTGGAGGATTTTATGAGGGATCTCAGCTTCTTACTGAGGCTGGTAAGGGAGTTTTTTGCATCCTGGGATTTTCCTCTTTTCTGCAACAGTTTTTTTTCCTTTTGTTGTAAAGTTTGTTTATGGCAGGGGACCACCAAATTGGCTTCCTTTTTTGGAGGAGATCATCTTGGTTCTACTTGGGATGGCACGATTCATGCATGAGTGGATGTGCTCGTACAGTGCCTTAGTGTAGGACTCAGCAGTCGAACTTTCAGTTTCCTTATGCATGGGTGTCATGAAGTCTATAACTTCTGACTTGAGTAGCATGAAGTTGGCCTTGGAGAAGTTTTTTATGGAGGTTTCCTTACTGGGGGGGGTGAGGGTGGGATGTGGATGTTAAGGGTGATTAGCTTATGTTCTGACCTGACCAACGAGGGGGTGACCATAGGTGTGGAGCATCGATTTCCCATGTTGGTAATAGCCAGGTCTAGAATATTGGAGCCCCTGGTGTGACTATGGATTAGTTGATCCAGGGCATTGGAATCTATGAATTCCAAGAACCATTGGGCAAAGGTGTTGATGCACGAGTAGCTTTCCCAGTTAATGGCAGGGTAATTAAAATCACCCAGTATTAGGGTGTTTGGTTGTATATTAATATTTTCTAGTATGTTTAGAAAGGTGTAGTGAGAACCTTGGGGCATGGTGGGGGATCTGTAGCAAACTACAATTTGGATTGCAGTCTTACCTAATGTTAGTTGCACCTGAAGAATTTCAGACGCATTGTGTTGGGCAACTAACCTGGTGGTATGAATATCCTTGGTGAATATGGACACTCCTCCAGCTTTAATGTTTCAATCCTGGTTTGGTAGCCGAAAAGTGTGGTAAGAGTTGTAGCCTGGTATTGCAGGGGTACTCTCTGGAGCCTTGAACCAGGTATCAGTTACTGCACAGATGTCGATGTTCTCCATTTTTAGGAGTGCCTCGAGAGAGTGCATTTTGAGGTTTAGACTTCTAGCATTACGTAGCATTACCTTCAGATTTTGCATGCTTGTACCTGTTATGGTGGTGGTTTTGTCCTTTGCACTTTGCCTAAAAAAGGCACTACAAGGGTGGCAACAGCCTTAGCCAGTAACCTGAATCCCAGGGGCGACAGGTGCAGACCATCTCTGGCAAAGCATCATGGTCTGTTGATCATGTCGTCCCAGGCAGACAGATACTGGATCCCCTTTGAATGACACCAGAAGCTTAGCCAATTCCCCTGGGAAAAAAATCGCTGTTCCGTATGTTCAATATTGTGCTGTTATGGGTATTAGAGTTCGATTAAAGAGCGTTCACACTTTTAGAGTTTTGATCTTCTAATATAGACCCATGAAAATACACTCTTTCTAGCGCCTCGGCAGAATAGCCTTCAAAGAGTCATACATAAAACACTCCAATATATCTTATATAGAGAAATCAGTAAAACAATCAACTAATTAATTAATAGTACAATGAACCTAAATTAAATTAAATACTTCCAATTTAAATCACAATTCAGTCCAAAAGGAAATAATGTATTGAATTTTAAAATAAAAACAGATTTTTTATAGAGAAGTTTATCCTTTAAAGAACAATTTTCCCTCATTCTTACATGAACTTGTTCCAGAATCATTCCTTGTAATGACAAGAAATCATTATTATGTTTTTTTCTTTAAAATAAACAGCAACGGGACTTTCAGTTCTTTGTCTTTTAATGTCCCTAACATGCTCCTGCAGTCTCATTCTAAATTTTCTCTTACTTTCCCCAATGTAGTATAAATCACAAGGACATCTAAGGGCACATACAATGCCCTCAGAGTACAAGAAAAAACTCCCACAGGATAGAAATTGGCACAATTAATTTTTACAAATGAATTTACTATATATTTACAAAGATTACAACTGCCACAAGGCAGAGTACCAAGAAATGATGGATTTTTAATGATGACATCATCAAGGGAAACAAACAAAAAAACTATTCACTAACATATCTTTTAAATTAGGTCCACACCTATAAGAAATAGAAGGGAAATAACATAACATTTTAACTAACTCACTACATGTAAGCAGAAATTTCCAACGTTTTAATGTCACTTATTGTTTCGCTTAAGACATAATATACGGTGACAAAATATATTTTATCCATTGTCTCTTTAATATTTACTATATCTTTTGTCTTATATCTCAAAATTTCTTCATTATTATGATCCATAACTCTCCTTAAAGCTGTATTGACCATATTCTGGTCATAACCCCTATTAATAATTGTATTTAAAGTGCTGTTAGTTTCTTGAAAACAGTCTGTTTGTTGATTACAAATTCTATATAACTGTAATAATTCTCCATAGGGTAACAATTATATGAGATGTGGGGGATGATTACTACCCCATGTAAATATTGATTCCCATCCATAAATTTCCCATGGACCATCATTCTCCAACCCCTTTACAAAAAGACTTTCATCTTATATAAAAGTATAAGTGAAATAAATCTCTTCAGCAGGGAAATCTGATTATACACCTTCCTCAAAATCAGATTATCTAGAGTGAGAAGAAAGTCCAGAAGTACAACCATCCAGCTGCATTGTCTGTTTTTTTTTTTCTTACTGAAATTCTACGTGATAAAAAGAAGTAACCTTTTTCATTTTTGTTTTCCTGCCTGAAGAATTAGAAGACCAAGAAAAATCATTAATAAATTATCTGGGAATACAGATACAGGAGCTTGATAGTTCTTCTCTCTAAGCACAAGCTCCATGAAAAAAAAAAAAAACAAATCATATCAGGCACACTTCTTCCAGCTTCCATCTGCCCTTCACAGTCATATGAAGACCTCTCACCTGCACCTTCCCCACAGCCACATTGAACATGCCTATCCCCCCTGAATAAGGTGGTCAAAAAAGCTACACGAAGAGAATTGGAGGAAAAAGATGGGCAGTCTGAGGAACAACAAGCTTCCATAAGAGAGTCACCCACTAGCAGATGAGGCAGACAGCCTCACCTGAAGGCTCCTTTATAACTTTCTTAGGTATTTTTGTGTGCAGGGGAAGAAAGTACCACAGAGATGGAGGCTCCATAGATAAACTGAGAAAGAGACTTTGAAAGCAGGGAATGGAGCCTGAATGAATCAGTAAAGTGTAATGTAGAGAACAAGTGGTTCTGAGGTAAGTAAACCACTGCCAATCCTCCACAAGCAAATTATCCTGCCCCGAATGTACAACACTTTACAGTTTAAGAAAATTTCATTCAAAAGTAAAACCTTTCCTCATAGAAAGCTCACACAAGCATGTACATGACAATGCCCTTAGAAATGCAATGACAGTCTGCACAAATTAATTTTCTTCACTAAATAGAATAATTTTCTTGGAAAAAAAAGTTATGTACTTACCATAACGATAGATTTCTGTTCTCTGGTTTCCATCTGTTTTGACCTGTGGGTTATCACATCCAACTCGGATCTGAAACCAGCCATTTCCAATTACTTCAGCCCCCAAGCTCCATCGCCTCTACCCATAGTAACTTGCTCTCTCTACAGTTACTTCAGACTGAGTTTGCCCCTCTACAAAAACAACTGTAAAACTCTTAAGACCACAGACCAAGGACCCAAAAGGGATACAGGGAGAGAGATGCCTTAACAACTCGGTCATTCAACAACTCAGTCATCCAATGCTCAGGAGAAATACAATACAGAAGGAGAAAGGAGGGAGTGATAGCTGAACTGGATAAAAACAGACAACACAGATCTATTGTTATGGTAAGTACAAATTTAATTTGCTTTAACTGTATTTGTCTTTCCTCCTACTTTATTTTGCTTTTCTTAAAAGTACTCAATTTTATTTATTCTGCTGCATTTATTACTGCTTGGTAGTAGCCTGATTAAATTGTAACTTTTATTCTAAATCTTTTGGTTTAAGCACTTAGGCTTCATACAGGCTGTTTTACATTAAGAAGGTTTGTGGTCTGCACTGTTGTGGCAGGACAGGTAGCTTACAGCCTTCTAAGCTGGGAATTGCTGATTGAAGGTCCAGTGTCTGCTATTCTAAAAGTGTATTAGTTCTGGCTTAAGCACTTGGGCTTCAGGCCAGTTATTCTACATTAAGAAGGTTTGTGGTCTGCACTCTTGTGGGAGGAGAGGCTGGATTCTGCCTTTCTGAGCTGGGAATATCTGGTCACAGGCTTATTGTGCCTGCTTATTTGAACTGTTTCTTTCTGAAATTGGTGCGGCTTGTTGCTGTAGCATAGACCAGATTCAGGCCTGCTGAATCTAGCATTGTTTGTATAACTTGAGCACTGATCCAGGCCATCTTTTTTGGATAAGGTTCCCCTGCACCCTAGTAAGCAGGGGTGTGCAGTTAGAACTTGTCTGACTGAAGACTGCTGGAACAGGGATCAGTTTTGAGCTTTTTTTTTTCTGATTAATTGGGTAACTTGTTTAAATCAGTTTGTTCGTTTCATATATATATATACATATATATATATATATATATATATATATATATATATATTGTACTCTATTCATCTGCTTTTACTGCATTTGTGTTTCTTTCTACTTTATTACTAGTGGCATTGACTACAACTCTGATCTGCGATATATAACAATAAATATCCTTTTCTGTGCATTTAAAGTGTTTTTTGAGTGTATCTGCTTTATTTTCTAACAAAAAAGAAAAAAAAAAAAAAAAATATATATATATATATATATATATATATATATATATATTATATATATACTTGTTTCCCGCCTTTCTAAGCTAGTATAGTCCAGTTTTCAGGTTAGTGCTGAATTCAGGGCTGTGTTACAAATCTCTGTGTTTGCCCATACCTTACTTGGATAGAAGGAAGTTCTCTGTTCACCTGTGAGAGAGAGGAGCTTTGAGAAGCCTGTCAGTACCTGGAGGAGTGGTTTCAGCCCAGAAATTAGTAGTTTATTTGCCATTTTGGGCTAATTTTTATCTTTTTCATTTCCCTGCTATAAATACCATATTTGCCCAGTTTTGCATGCCGGGCAGCGTCAGTTAGCTTGGGTAAAACTATTCCTGGCTCCACAAAGTCTCCTCTTCAATTTTTCCCTTGGAACTAGACAAACTTTCAACTTAAGCACTCATTTCTCAGCCTGGCACTTACTCAAAACTTATAGCAAGCACATATAAACCCTAGCACTAAACCCTCCTGTACTGTACAGAAGGAAAGGCTCTCTATTCGACCTTACCAGCCATCCAGTAAAACAGTTCACTGTACCTATCCAGGCATGTCCAAAGGGCAGTTTCAGGTGTACTCTCCAGTCCAACTGGTGAATCTGGGCATTTTGAGGCAATGTTACAACTGCCTCATGTACACAGACAACCTCCTCCTCCTCCTACCACCAAACACTAATACATGCGAGAGATGCAATTATACAGCCAAACTGGAGGCTAAGCTCTCTCAACCCAAGACTGGATCAGACAGTCAAGAGGAGAAGGGAAATACTTGCATCACACCACCAGTCTCACATAAACCCATTAAAGCAGCACTGGAAAAACACACACATAAATACATGAAAACATACTCGGAGGCTCTAAATAAAAATCTGCAAAACCAACAGAGACCTCCAAAGCAAACATCCAAGCAACCTCCACTCCCCAACACAAACCATGAAACACATACTTCACAAAACCAGTGTGCCATGCAATCAGAGCCCTTAAGGCAAAATAACATACCCAACATACTAGCAATAGGTGACTCTATAGTCAGGCACACTGACGTCCCACTCACTAGGCTGAATAAGGAGAAGGTTACTGTTAGATGCCTGTCGGGCGCCAGGATCCGCCACATAACACAAGCACCCAGGTCACTACAGAACAAGTACAAATATGACTCTGTCATTGTCCATGTTGGTGTGAATGACCTGAGCCGTACCTCTCTGGACTACATGAAAAGAGACATGGAAAAGCTCTCTGATCACGTAGCCCGGGCTGGTATGACCCTGACTAGCATCCTGCCCTCACCAAGAATGATACCACGGTATAAAGAAAAAATTCTCAATTTCAACAATTTGCTAAGTTTCCGGTGTCATTCAAAAGGGATCCAGTGTTTGTCCATCTGGGATGACATGCTCGACAAGCCATGCTGCTTCGCTAGAGGCGGCTTGTACCTGTCACCCTTAGGCTTTCGAATACTGGCCAAGGCTCTTGCCACCCCCATAGTGCCTTTTTTAGGCAAGGCTCAAAAGACAAACCTACCGCCGTAAATAGCACAAGTAACAAAAAACTGAGGGTAGTGCTACTCAATGCAAGAGTGGTTAGAAAATCCTTCTATGTGGCCAACCTAATCACAAAAGGGTTCACATCCAGATCAAAAGAGGTCATTGTACCCCTCTACTCCTCACTCATCAGACCCATCATAGAGTACAATGCCCCATTTGGGATGTACCTTACAAGACACCTGCAACAGCTGGAAAGACCACAGAAATACCTCACCAAGAGGATCACTGGCCTCAAACAGATGCCCTATGCAGCTCGACTGAAGAAATTACAGCTGTACTCGGTTGCATACCGCCTACTCAGAGGTGATCTCTACCTGACATACAAGGCCATGTCCAACCCAGAATTGATGGACATGCTCCACCTAAAGAAAACCTTATCACCGCAAGCCACACGCTCTAGGGATCTAAACCTCATCACAACAATAAATAGGATGTGCTGGAGGGATAGATTCCTGTCCCAGAGACTTCCCATGCTTTGGAACAAGATCCCAATCTACATTAGGCAGAGCTCCTCGCTAACACTCTTCAAAAGAAATCTAGATGAGTGGATGGGAAACAGAAAGTTCACCTCTGGGATCACTTCAGTGGCTCTGCTGGACAGAGGCACAGGGGAACTAATCTAAGGGGGCAGCGAAAGCCAACACATTCTGGCTAGGCTTATAAATGCCTTCGGGCAGATAGCCTAGTACCTACCTATGAACCTATGAACCTAACAACTTTCTCATCTGATGTTTTTTTCTGTCGAGCTTCCTGTAGGATAGAGTCCCCAGCCAAGTTTCATCCCAGGCAGGTCATACAAGGAAACATTCTGCAATACGGTGGAATGAACGGAGGCCCTAGACTTTGACTGTATATCCAACTTGTAGTGAGACACAAAGATGTATGAACCCATCCAAGTAGTCACAGCACAAATGTCATCAATAGAAACTCTCAAGTAAAAGGCCATGCAAATAGCCATAGCTGTGGGAGAGTGATCCTTTGACTTACAAGGCAAAGACTTTCCTCTAAATTTATATCCCAATGAAATGCAATCAGAAATCCATTTAGATAAGATAGACTTAGACACTGGCTTGGGCAACTCAGCTTTTGAAAAGGAGACAAACAGCTGGAAAGAATTCATGATTGACTTGGTTTTATCCAAATAAAATGCCAGTTGCCTGTGAACATCTATACAATGTGGTAAATATTCTCCTTTGTTTGAAAAACTGGGGGAAAACAGTGGCAAAAGAAAAGCCTGAGTAAAGCCTGATTAAGGGAAGTTTCTGATGCTACCTTAGGCAAAAAGGCAGGCTCCATCCTGACAGAAACCCTATCTTTATGAAAGGCCAGACATGGAGGGACCAAGAATAAGGCCAGCACTTCTGACACACACCTACCTGAAATAACAGCCATGAAGAGAGTCTTCCATGACAGCAACTTCAAAGAGACTGCTGCTGAAAGCTCAAAAGATGGACAGCCAGAATCTGAAATATAAAGGGCAACTCCCAGGGAGAAACAGGATCCCAGATAGGGGTTCACAACAAAAAAGTACCTCTGGGTAAGCCTTGGAAATCTTTGACTTTGCTACAAAAGTATTATCTCTTCTTTTTTAATTTCTCCAAATCTTTTGGGTTTTGAATGCCATGATGGGAATGGACCTCACTCCCAAGTCAAAGTACGATTAAAGTTCAGGAAATTAATATTGTTTCAAACTTTGATGTCAGCCAGAAGTGCTCTTCACAGTACCCACAATGTGCCCATGTGTACAGAGTTACATGTATTGGTAACATAACTAAACATGAGTGTAGATTACTTTTTATAAGACCCATTGCTCCTACTACTATTGGAACTGTTTGGGTATCTTTTCTTCTATGTTGCTCTTGTTTCTGCCTGCAAACCCTGATATTTTATGACTTTGTGTCTCTCTGTACACAAGGTACTGTAGTCACTGGGTGTAGTGATTTCAATGACCAATGCTACTTTTTTCTTTTCATGGACCACTATATCCAGTTTTCTAGCATTTATCTTTTGAACTGTTGGTAATGGATGATCCCATGTGATGTAGACTTCATCATTTTCTATGATGCTTTGTGGCTCATGTTTCCAGTGTTTTTCAGCCACTTCAATACCATAATGTTTGCACAATCTCCAGTGCAACAATCTTGCCACATTATTATGCCTTTCAGTATACAGTCCTTCTGCCATTAGTATGTCACAACCAGCAATGAGGTGTGCGACTGTTTCCAATTCGGTTTTACAAAAAAAGAAGTTATGTACTCACCATAATGTTCTGAGTAGCTGGACTTCATTTGTCTTCAACCTGTGGGTTACGGATCATATCAGATCCAACACGACCTCATATCCAGCATCTGATCCAAGATACAAGCTCCTCCCCTTACCCATAATGCCCCCTGTCTCCTTCCTCCCTTCAGATCAAGTTTGCAGTCCAGCACATAACACATACCTGACCCAACAAAACCTTACCACTATTGGCAACCCAAATTTCCTGAGCCAAAGCATGACAAAGGACATCCCAGAGATGTCCATCTTCCATATATATAGCCAGCACAATAGTGGCTAGGTCGGGGGAAGGAGGGAGGGATGGGTGAAGGCAAATTAAGTACAACTACTCAGATGGAACGTTATGGTGAGTACATAACTTCTTTATCTGAAGTAGTTGATTTTATTTGATCTTCAACCTGTGGGACAGAGTCCCCAGCGACTATACACCTGGGAGGCCCTCATGGAAGGATATTCCAGAGTATGGTGGAGCCAAAAATGCCCTTTTCCTGAATATGATATCCAATTTATAAGAGAAATGAAGATATGAGATGAGGACCAAGTAACTGCAGAACAGATATCATCCAGCGACACCCTGGACCAAAAAGCTGCTGAAGTAGCCATAGATCTAGTAGAATGTGCTTTTATCTGACCTGACAGGGAAATTCCCCTGACAGAGTATGCCCAAATAATGCATTGGGAAATCCAACGGAAAATCATAACCTTGGAGACTGGTTTCCCTAAAAAGGGTTTTGAGTATGAAATGAACAGCTGGTCAGATTTACAAAAAGCTTTTGTCCTGTGCAAGTAGAACCGTAATTGTCTATGCATATCCAGCAAATGTAATTTATATTCTCCCTTATTTTAAAAATTTGGAAAAAAGACTGGAATATTGATCATCTGATTAATATTGACTTCTTACGCTACCTTGGGAAGAAAAGATGGGTTAGTGTGCAAAGAAACTCTATCCTTATGAAAAATCATATAAGGAACCTTGATCGATAGTGTTTGAAGTTCTGACACTCTCCTAGCAGAAGTAATGGCAACTAAACAGGAAGTCTTTCAAGATAGATATCGTAAATCTACCGAAGCTGCAAGTTCAAATGGGGGTGAGACTAAAGCCTGAAGCACTAATATAAGGTCCCACAGAGGCGTTGAATCCTTCACTGGGGTCTCAGAAGAAAGGTACCCTTAAGGAAGGTCTTGCAAAGTTTAGAAGAGGCCAACAAAGTCATGTTTTCCCCCACATGAAAATTGGAAATTGCGGCCAGTTGGACTTTGACAGTGGAGGAACTGGTACCTTGCTGAAAAATCCCCACCAAAAACTCCAGTACCGCAGACACTGGAGCAGTAAAGGGATCCAGTGCACACTGCAAGGCCCATATGGAAAAACATTTCCACTTGCTACGGTATACCCTTCTGGTGGAAGACTTGTGAGGTGCCACCAAAATGGTTTTAATGGGAAAAGATAAACCATGTGTCCTAATAATCATGGGAACTGGGGCAGCCAAGCTGTGAGCTTCAGACTGTCCTGGTCTGGTTGAGGAATCCTCGAGGGATGAGAAATGAGACCCAGAACTGGATCCAACATCCATGGTGGAACTACTAGATGAAACCATAGAGAGGGAAACCAGACTTGGTGAGGCCAGAATGGGGCAATGAGGATCACAAAGCTCCACAGCCTGTGAGCTTCCTGAAGAAAGTTTGATATCAAGGGCAGAGGAGGATAAGCATAAAGCATGAATCAGAGCATCTCTGGGGGCTTTCCCCTGATGGGGGTTCAGAGTGAAGAACTCGCTGCATTTCGTGTTGGAAGGAAATGGGAATAGATCGCAACAAGGACAACCCACTTTAGAAAGATCTGCTCTGCCACTGAAGGATTCAGAGACCACTTGTAAGGCATCAGGATAGATCTGCTGAGCCTATCTGCTAGAATGCTGGACCATCCCGGAATATGCATTGCCACCAGAAAACAGCTGGTGGAGATTGTCCATTCCCACACTCTCATGGCTTTGTGACAAAGGGGATAAGATCTGGTTACCCCCTGTTTGTTGATGTACCAGACCACTGACATGTCTGTCTGGATAGCAACCAACCATCCCTACAAGAAGATGGGCATGAAGGGCCTGCAATGCACGAAGCACTGCCCTCACCTGCAGGATGTTGATATGCAAACTGTTCTCAGATGGGGACTACGTGCCTTGAACTGTCCTTCCTGAGCAATGCCCCCCCCCAGATGGGAGGCATCTGTGGTCACCGTAGTCTTGAGAAAGGACAGGAGAAAGGGACGTCCCCTAACTAGGTCTGGGGAATTAATGCACCACCGAAAACAGTCCCTGCACACTCGGGAGATTCATACAGGATGAGATAATGGCAGAGCTAATAGAGACCACTGAATGGCAAGAGTCCAATGAAGAATCCACATGTGAAGGCTCGCTAAGGGTAGCCGGTTGATCGTGGCCGCCATAGACCCCAAGACCTTCAGTGTTATTTCTGCTGTCAGAGATTGGGCTTGAAGGACGTACAGAATGTGCAGCTTCAGGCTGTGTATCCTGTGTAGGGTAAGGAAAACTTTTATCTGGATTGTGTCCAACCAAGGCCCAATGAAATCTAAGATATAAACAGGGGCCCAGCGAAGACTTGTTGAGATTGATTGGTGATGTCCAGTCTCTGTGCTAGTAAGAGGAAGTAATCCCTGGCTTGGCAAAGTTGATGCTCAGAAGGGGCAGCGAGGAGCCAATCGTCCAGGTAAGGGAAGACCTGAATACCCTGAAACCTCATGTGAGCCACTACCACTGCCATCACCTTGGTGAACACCCTGGGAGCTGTGGTGATACCAAAGGGAAGGGCTCTGAACTGATAATGATTGTCTCCTAACTGGAAGCAGAGAAACCTCCGAAAGCACCTGTCCATCTTGACATGATAGTACCCGTCCTGGAGGTCAATTGAACACATCCAGTCATTCACCTAAAGGTAGGGCAGGAAGGATTGAAGTGTGACCATCTGGAATTTCACTTTGGCCACTGACAGGTTCAAGGTGGATAGATCCAAAATGGGTCTTAAGTCCTCCATTTTCTTTGGCACTAAAAAGAACCTGGAGTAAATGCCTGATCCATATTGGTTGCGGGGGACAGGTTAGATGACTCATTTTCTTAGCAGCTTTCCTATTTCTAGAGCTGCTTCCTCCCTTTGCTGGGTGGAATGTCTGGAAGGTGTTTCGGTGGTAGAGGTGGCTCGATGAATGGGATGGAATAGCCTCTGGATATGATCTGCAACACCCAACAATCTGTTGTTATGGACTCCCATGCTGCTGGGTGTAGTGATAACCGACCCCCAACTGCCTCCAGAGATGAGCAGTCAGGCAGCCCTTCAGGGCTGCTGTGCGGGTCTGTCCGAGAACGGTTCTTGTGACCTGAAATTTCTTAGACCCCCTCTGCCTCTAGGACGGCATCTATCATAACCCCCTCTGCCTCTAGAGGAAGGTGAGTCCTGAGTATCTCGGGAAAACACCTGAGACTTCTGGAACCACATCTTCTTCATACCTTGCTGATTCCTAGAAAGGGATCTTTGAGGGGAGGAGAAGCAGATCCCAATGGCAGACAGTGTCTGCCTGTCCTTCTCACTCTGGACCAAGGTCTCATGTACTGACTTCCCAAACAGGGAAGAACCATCATGCGGGGCATTGGTAAATGACGCCATAATAGGTTCTGAGAACTGACAAAGCAGGAGCCAGGAGTGCCGCCTGATGGCAACGCCTGGACCAGCCACCCTCGCAGCTCCCTCCATGGCATGGGAGAGAAGACTCATGGCTGTATTAGCTACTGATTTCAGAGTGGCCATACGAGCAGAAAACATCTTCTTGTCCTCCACCGACATGGACTAAGGGTTTGACTCTGCGATTTCCTTGACTTAGTCTTGCTGCAGCCAAATTACATGTGCCATGTAATTCAGCATTCTTATGGAAAAAGTTACTGAAGTGTACACCCACTTCCTGAATCAGTCCATCACCCTTGACTCTCGGTCAGGAGTATGGATCGTAGAGCTCTCCTGCATGAGCTCTTTCTTCATGGCAACTGCCACAATCATAGCATCAACTGGGAACCCTTTATTCCAACATGTCCTGTCTGAAGGGGGGCTAAGGACTTTATCAGGGTGCTTAGGGATAGGCTCCACCATATCTGGTTTCTTCCACACCCAAGATGTTATTAGGTCCACTAAGGGATCAGCGGGAGGGGACACCCAGAAAGTAGATGGGCGTGTGCTGAATGCCTCGAGGAACACTGATTTGTCTGAGGTTGGTTTTTGGGCAGACCACCCCTCCCTCTGGTGTAGGAGTTCCATGATGTCTACAAAGGAGACATCCTTGGGGGGTGATCGGGGGGAACCTTCCCCTTCCTCAAATCAGTGTCTTCAGTGAGGGATTCCTGTGCCTCCTTTTACATGTCTGTTTGCAATGGATCTCCTCAGAGGGAATCTCTGGGGAGGACTCGCCAATGTCCTGCTGCTCCCTCATGGGAGTTTGCTGAGGCAAAACGGGCACAGGCTGTCCCTGAGATGACAAGATGGTTGGGACTGACCCAAAACAGATGGAGTCAGGACGGAATCCGAGGACAAGATGGTCAAGGGTCTCAATGACACTGAGAGAGCCATCTCCACCACATCAAAGGCTGAAGTAGAATGGACATCCTGAGAAGTGCCAGTTGGAGTCAGCTGGCCACCAGTATTCCCCTCTGACCCAACAGGGGAGTCAGAGCCAAGATTCCAGAAGTCGAGATATTGAGGGGAATACTGCGCTCCAACACACTCAGAGCTGACAGCACCCCGTTGGATCTGACCCGAGGCTATGGCTCTGAGAGCTCGGATCCAATCCGGTCGGATCTGACATGCTCAAGACAATGACTGGCATTGAGGTACAAGGTACCGTTGGCACCAACCCCTCGACCCCGAGAGTCCTTGGATCCAGGGGCTCCAAAACCAAAGGCCAGATCAGAGAAGGAGTGATCAGAGTAAAGAAAGACTGTGAGCTCCCCCCTGCAGAGGGAGAGGGGGCAGGCAAGACCCCCATCTGAATTTGGGTGCGAATAATCCTCTGCATCACCTTATCCATCTCCGCTTCACTGAGGCTCTGGGTGGAGTGGGAGGATGAAGCCACTGACACCAGTCTGCAGTGCCAGTGAGGAGAAGCCCATACAGGTGACCAGATCTGGGATTCCTCTGGCTCTAGGAAGAACCTAGGAGAATGGAGCCGGGGAGATCCAGGTCTGGGTTTCTGGCCAAAGCTTTGGCGGCGGGCTGTCCAGAGCCAAGCGGTCGGGACACAGCTTCCTTGGCCTGTCATTCCTAGACTTCTCCCCTTCCCCAGACCTCTTGGCAGGAGTTTGAGTCCCAGAGAGTGGGGAAGAGGTAGAGGTTGATGCTGCACCTGACGTGGGGGAAGGCTTAGGGGCTACAGTCCTCAAAGAGGGAAGTAGGCCCTTGAGAATGAGTTTATCCCTTCTGTCCTTCAGTGCCCTGGGATTAAACCTGGCACAGATAGGACAGGAGGTTTGTAGGTGGGCCGCCCCAAGACACACCACACACAGAGTGTGTCCATCGGCTCATGATCACACTCTGTGCACTTTCTGAAACCTAGTTTAGTGGTTTCATCCATGTCCCTAAACAGGCCCAGAACACACACACACTCATACTAAAGAAAAGAAAAGACGGAAAAAGGGAGAAGATTTTTTTTTCCCCGATGACTGCGAGGGGTGGCTAGATAGTAAAGCTAGGAAGAAAAGGTTAAGGAGGGAAGTAAAAAGTGAAAAAATACACTCACTAACACCAAATGACTAGCTAAGAACTCAGACCATGATGCTTGCTTTTCCAGTTGCAAATGAGATCTGAAGGGAGGAAGGAGACAGGGGGCATTATGGGTGAGGGGAGGAGCTTGGAGCTCAGATCAGATGCTGGATATGCAGCCGTGTGAGATCCGATACGGATCAGTAACCCACGGGTTGAAGATCAAATGAAGTCAACTACTTCAGATCCTACATTTGTCTGTTTCTTCCACATATTCAATAGACTCTATAAACCAATGTGTATGCAGCTGACTATCATAGGCCACCAGTATTCAACTTTCATCTCTTGGTTTGAATTCACCTCTCCTTAACCATTCTTGCATTCGTTCCTGATCAACATAAGGTTCTTCCAGAAGTTTTCTATACTTACAACTATTTTTATATATTTTTCCACATTTCTTGCTTTCTCATCTGGTCCTTCAACTTATATTTTTTCTTTTGTTTTTTGACACATTCAGTTGCTGCCTGATTTTTATCTACATCTGGTTTGATTTCCATTCCTGCTTGATGCTGATATGCTTCTGCTAGATTAGGCAGAGAAGTCATCTTAGATTTATTCTCCTCATGTTTCAAAACTTTCACTATGTTTGGGTCTTGTGAGGTCAGCAGATATGTGTGGAGTCCCACAATTGCAGATCTATACATGTAATCAATTTCAAGGAGGCCCATCCCTCCATCAGAACAGAAAATATATAATCTTGGTATGCACTGATTTTTATAAATCATTTGGTG
This sequence comes from Protopterus annectens, assembly GCF_019279795.1. Classification (NCBI taxonomy): domain Eukaryota; kingdom Metazoa; phylum Chordata; order Ceratodontiformes; family Protopteridae; genus Protopterus; species Protopterus annectens. Next base: position 654,018,927 of record NC_056727.1, read on the forward strand.
AGCATGAAGCATCCTTGTTTTCCTGTCTAATCTATCCATCACATTTTGGGGCCAGTCAATCAGTTCAAAAATATAAGTTAGGACAGGAAGAGCAAATTGGTTTATAGCTTGGATTTTGTTGCTAGATGTCACAGTTGTTTTCAGGATTAATTTAAGTATTCCAAAGTATTCCTTACTAAGTTTTATTTGCATTTGTTCATGTTTTATTGCCGATCCTTCATCAATTCCCAAACATTTATACACTCCCTCTTGCTCAAGTTCTTTTATATCACATTCTTGTCCCAAACAAATGTTTTCCTGGTGCTGCGGCTTTCCTGCTTTAAAGGTCACTTTTGCACATTTATCAAGACCAAATAACATTCTTATATCATATGAAAACGTTTTGACAACTTGCAGTTGTGCTTTCAGTTCATCTGATGATCTATTCAGTTTTAATCATCAACAAAGGGAAGATGAGAAGTATTTGCACTTTGTTGTTTTCTAGGAGCCAAATTATAGCCATGGCCTAAGCTGTTAAGTAGACAGGTTAATGGGTTAAGGGCAAGGCAGAATAGCAGCAGTGACAGACAGTCAACCTGGAATATCCCCCTTTTAATTTTTATCCCTGGGATAATAATTTGTTCTTTATCATGGCAAAATTGCAAAGTGGTTTGCCATCATGGTCACTGTAATATAGTTGATCAGTGTAGGGTGTATCTTATACATTTTAAGTACTCTTTTATCCATGAATGTGGAATACTGTCAAATGCTTTTTTATAGTCAATCCATTCTATACTTAGATTCTTCCCCTTTTTACAGTTCTTCATTATTACTTTATTTAACAAAAAATGATCCTTTGTTCCATATGACTTTCTTTTATTGCCCTTTTGTTCTACTGCCATAATTGAGTTTTCTTCTAAATGACTATAAACTCTGTCGGCATCAATTCCCATGTATAGTTTATACGTAGTCTGAAGGCAAGTTATTGGTCTATAATTTTTAGAATAGCTTGCAGGTTCACTCTTAAGTAGGAGCATTGGTTTTCCTGTTGTTAGCCAGGTTGGTGTCTGTTCAGGGTGTGCATACAAATAGTTCTTACTCATGACTAAATCTTCGTGCAAAGATGATAATACTTTTAACCAAAAGTTAGGTACTACATCTGGGCCTTGGGTTTTCCAATTAGAGACTTTTCTTAACTTTGCTTCAATCTCTCTGGCTGTTACTTCATCCCATTTCATATCCTGTAACTTTAAACTTCTTATTCTTTCTTTTACTTCTTCTATCCATTTAGCATCTTTGTTATGTTCCACAGGATCTTCATAAATACTTCTCCAAAATGTATCTATTTCTTCGTTTTTTGGCATTCTTTCAATTCCTTTTACCTAATGTGTCCCAATTTTTTATAAAACTTTTTTGGGTCACCAATAAATTGCTTATTTTGTACTTTCTCTTTATATTACTATCTGCATATCTTCTAAATTTTTTCCACCTGTGCTGAGATTCTTAGTTTATTTGCGATAGTAGATGATGGATCCTAGTCTGTTCTAATACAGTGCAATGCTTTTATCATGTCTATCTTTATTAGTATTTTTGTTGATCTGTTCCCTCTTCTATATTCTTCTAACAGTGACACTTATTGTCTTAATTGCTTTATAGTTTTTTCTATTTGATACTTCCATGATGGTATTTGATTTCTCCCCTTCCTTTCCCTCACTTCCCTGTGTTCTTGTGGTAAGACTTTATCAGTTATTAATTTAGCTACACAGTAATATATCCTTTTTACTTCTGTTATATTGTATGTACTCTATGGACAGTCCTAATTACTATGTTCATTTGTTTTATCAAACTTCTGACTTTTTCGGTTTTATTAACCTTCTGCAATCTATTTCTTTCATTGATCTTAATATGTCTATCTACAGTATATCTATTAAATCAAGCAACTCTTCTCTTAGCTCATTTTCTTCTAAACTGAGGGCACATGTTTTTGTTTTCCATTTCCTGCGGGTATTCTATAGCAAGTTCTATAGTATCTTCCTGAGACACATTCTCTTCAATTTCATCCTGCACCATATGTTGCTCTGTCATATAAGAACTCACTGGCCTATCACTCCTCAACATTGACATCAGAGTTTCCACAATTTCCTGCTCCTTCCCCTGCTGTCTAGCTTCAAGTGAATGTTTATACTGGTTTCCTGGGGAGGGCTTCAAAATATCTTCATGTGGCACCTGACCAATTGTTCTTGTTCCATTGGTTTCCCCTTAATTTGGATATCCATTGCTCTATCCTGTTGTGGTGCTTTCTGAATTAGATTTTCTACACTGAATCCTTCACTTTGCAGGTAATCCATAACCTCAGTTTCTATTTCTTTAACTTCTCCATTACTTGTCTCCTTTTCTACTTTAACTTTTTGTCTTCATATTTTTTGTATTGTAAAGTTTTCCATATCTGGATTCCTTTGCCTGTATTTCTCTTCAAATTTATTTGGTGCTGCTCTTTTTGTATTGGTTAGTTTTGCTTTCTCCTTTGCATAAATATTACACAATATTAAATCTCTTTTTCTTTCCCCATGTCCATATTTCTTCTTCAGATGTCTTTTGATCTTCCTGCTTCTCCTTACTTTGGGGACTCACTCCATCATGCTGTGATGTAACCTGTGTTATACTTTCTACACAAAATCCTTCACTTTGCAGGCACTCTAAGTTAAACTTCTATTTTTTTAACTTCTACTTTACTAATCGTCTTTTTGCATTCCCTCTTTGTGATATTTTTTTATTGTGAAATTTTCCATATCCGGATGGCTTTGCCTGTATTTCTCTTCAAATTTCTTTGGGGCTGGCTTCTTTATATTGATTAATTTGGCTTTTTCCTTTGCAGAAATATTACACCATATCAAATCTCTCTTTCTTTCCCATGTCCATATTTCTTTTTTAGACTTTTCAAAAATCTCTAGGTTTTGTTGTTTATATTTTTGCACTTCCTGAGATGCTTCTTCTTCCAAACAGATAAAAATCTCTTGAACTATATATTGTTTTTCACAAATCCGTTGTATTAATGAATATCAATTTTTATTTGAAGCTTCTGACAATTTTTATTTTGAAAATATTTTTCTTTCCTCTAATTTCTCTCTTAATCATTTTGTATATCTTGTGTTTGGAAATTCTGGGCTTTTTGCATAATAGTAACAATACATAATTTCTTTCTTATCTTCAATAGTCCACTTTATCATCTTTATGGCTCTCCTCTGGCCTATCAGTTTTTGTGATTTTTGTGGACTACTTCCTTCTATAACAGGGGAGGTCTGGCCTGGCCCCATTGTAGGAATGTTTCCATATTTTGAGGATTCTACACTATCATCTTTTCCAGTCCTGGCACCAGTGTGCCTACAAGGATTGGGTACTTTTTTATCATGGGTCTTGTGCACCCAGCTCTTTTTTTTAATTTTTAACCTACTTCTGTCCTTGATATATGCTATATAAATACAGTCTATATATCAGTGTAATCTTGGTGAGATTTTGTGAAAAACAGGTTCCACCTCGCGAAGGTACTCAACAGGATTTGAGGATGAATTAAATTTTAGCAATAATACTCTCCTTTACTTGCTGACTTCTCTCTCCATTCGGACCCCATGCAGTCTATGTTGTGTCTACAGTGTTGTCTTGGTGAGATTCTGTGAAAAAAAACAGGGCCTACCTTGCAAAAGTACTTACTAAGACTTGAGAATGAATTCAGCTTGCTGAGTTTTCATCTCTCCATTCAGACCCCTATCTCTTACTGTATGAAAGTTGGAAATAGCAGATAAATAAATGAACATTAATAGTGAAGCAACCAGATCCAAATTGAAACAGATCAGTAAGAAAATCAAGAATAGCATTCAAAGGCACTAAAAAGGGGTCCAAATCTTTAGAAGATGCCCATAAGGTGAAGTGCTTCAACTTACTACCTTAAACTTTGCAAGTTTCTGGGAAGAGGACAAAATGTGAACCACTCTATCAGACAGCTTGGGATTTCTGGTCGTCAATGGCATTGGTGAAACCATGTTCTTAGCTTTAGAGTCTGGAGGTTGAGTGAGTCCAAGCCCGCTTGGTGAGAGATCAGACCTGGAATGGACGGTTGAAATATGCATATCCATAGCTAGTGGTGTTTGGCTTTATTGGCCTGAAATTATCCATTAAAATGACTTCAAATGTAAAAGTCATGGGCGATCAGAATCGCCATATAGCTGAAACACCTGATATTCTTAAGGGTCATTTACATATATCCCATATGCCTCTGTTACAGGAGGTTTGGGAGGTCACTCATTGGAAGTTCTAGCTTGGCTGGAGTTTTCACTTAGTTTTTCTGATTGGTTTTTCAGTGTGACCTTCTAACTCTTTGTTTTAATTTATTTTAATGTTGACATCAAAAATGGAACAAACACTGATCTGTTTTAAAATAAGAATGCTCCAATCTAATTTTCACGGGTACTTCTGAAATCTTAAAAGGGGAATAAACAGAAGTCTCTTCAGACTGTTTGGAGATCTTTTTGGTGCAATCTGCTGAGTTTCAGTTGTTGGTATGAGTTCCTCTCACAGTATTTCCAGCGGTGCCTCACCCGACCATGGTAAGGAGCTTATTTGTCTTCGTAAAGAATTAGCTACCTTACGCGGGGAGGTAACAAAGATTATGGAGCTTATTGGGCAATTCACTTCTGGTATTAAAAGTACGGACAGTGTTTTTATGCACAAATTACCTGGGTTCAATCAGGAAGCAGGTATTGTTAACTCAAGGTTCCTGTTAGATGATGATGCCGATACGCATGGTTTGATGACCACACAGGCGGAAGTATTATCTACTTCCTCCCCGGGAATACCTAACGGTCAAGGCTCGATGGGTAACTTGAGAGGTGACATTGATTTACCAGAGTCCAAGGCCACAGCGGACCACATTAGACCTGATGCCGTTGACTTTACTTTTGACTTCTCATTCAGCAATTATGCTGAGGAAGCTAAACGGATCGGTACGAGACCGAAATTCAGTCGTACTTATGCCACAGCGACGGGTGAGTCAAGTCGCTCTAAAAACAATTCTTGCAGTAAAACTTCTAATAACAGTTGTCAAGTTATTAAAGAGAACATAGTTGATAACAGAGTTTTACAGGACTTTCTCAAATGTGACTGCAAATTTGACGGTTATAGCACCAGTGCACACAGACTAAACAACAATGGAAAAAATGGTACGCTGAGAGACGTCATTTATTCCTTTGGGAAAGGACTTAACACTATTAATGCATTAAAACTTGACAATGCATATTTGAACTTTTGTATTTCAACTAAAATTGTGCCGATGGGCTTGAGATTTTTTAAAGTGCCATTAGGCATTGATATTACAGTTGATGTTGAAAATGATTTTAATGACTTGTTTGATAGTTTTGGACTTGATTTCATGAAAAAATTAATCAAATATAACGACATTAAGTTATGTAATATGATTGTAGAAGTGGAAAAACTTAATCAATCTATTTTAAAAGATTTAGCATTCCCTCAGTGGGAGAAATTATATCAGAAACAATATACTGTGGCTGAGGATAGAGCCAAAAAAGCTTACGAACGTAAGCTTAAAAAGACACAGAGGGATAAGGAACAATATAACAGACATATAGTGTACAAGTGGGCGAGTAATAAGCAATACAGGCAAAATATGCCTTTGAATGAAGGGTTTGCATATGACTCTTTCTCTAATAATTATGAGCAGGATTTTTTATCACATCAGACAAACAGGACCCAGAGAAATTGGAGGCAAGTGGACAATGGGAGAAAGAAATAACAGATTTTGTATCTGATGAAAATGCCTGTATTGAACAGGACACCTATACATGTAATGCAGGTATTGTGATTACTGATAATGTCATTAATGAATATAAGAATTTCAAGATTTACAATTATAGTAATGTTAGGTTAAATACGTCTCATTTTAGTCTTTTTTCTAAGGGACTAAAATTCATACCGACCCCTCCATTTAGGGTTGTGGACTCTATCCTTGAGTTCAAGAAATATACCAGAAAATTGAATTTGGCTATTACTTTTAATAATTCTGCTTCTAATACTAATTCTGTTTCTAATACTAATGATGTTACCATTTTGAACGATGTGGGTAATGACCCAGGTTCCATTAGATTTAATAAGAAAAGTACATTTATTCCACACAATATTCCGTGTATTTCACTCTTTGAAAATAATGTGATTAATGAAATTTATAAACTTCATAAGACTATTACATCAAGGAAGAAAAGTAAGATTTATGCAAATATGACTGAAGAAGAGGCCCAAATTTTGAGAGAGTTATGCTCAGATCACAGTCATAGAGTCATGAAACCAGACAAGGGTGGTGGGATTGTCATTTTTGACACCCATATGTATTGTTCTAAAATAAATAACATCTTACACTTGTCTGGTAATTATACTGAGGCTTCTATAAATGAATTGAACATTAGTTATCGCAGAATTGATATGTTCCTGGAAGAATATATGTTAGAACAGAGAATTACAGAGGATCAATACAATTTTATGCTTGTGGAACATCCTGTATTAGCTACAATTGTAGGAATTCCGAAAGTGCACAAAGATCATCTTAACCCCCCATTAAGACCAATTATATCTGGTAGTAAATCCAAAACCTTCCCCATAGGAGTAGTTATTGACACGATGCTGAAATTCATTTACAACAAGGTTAAACATCTTGTCAAAGATTCTTGGGAATTTTTGAAGAATTTCCCTATTGCAATTGATACCAATGATATACTCTTTTGCTCCATTGATGTTGTTGATTTGTTCAGCAGTATCCCTATGGAGGAAGGATTAGAGGCGTTTATTAGTAGCTTAAGAAAACACACTGAATTCAGCTGGGATGAAATTTCTATCCTGGCCGAACTAATGAGTATAGTATTGGAATATAACTACATCTATTTTGAGGGGGAAATTTTTCGGCAAACAAAAGGCGTTGCGATGGGTGCTGCTTGCGCACCCATCTTTGCCAATTTGGTAATGCTTGATTGGGAGGAGAATAACATTTTTAATAATGTTAATTTTGATAATGTACTTTATTATTCTCGTTACCTTGATGACATATATATGGTATGGAAAGGTAACAGTAGTACTTTTGAGACATTTATGGGACACATCAATAGTAGTTCTGACTTTCTTAAATTTACCTACACATGCAACACTATTGGAGTACCTTATTTAGACACATATATTTCCATCGATGATGAAGGCTTTAAATCGTCTGTATACAGAAAAGCAACTTTTTCCAACTCGTATTTGGACTATAACAGCTACCACCCTTACAGACTTAAAAGAAATATTTACAAGGGTCAGTGTATTAGGGCCATACGAATGACCTCTAGACATCAGGATACTATTGATGAATTGAATTATGTCACCGGCCTCTTCATTGAGAGGGGCTATGACCATGAAATGTTGAGGGATGTATATTCTTATGTCCTTGAGTTAAGGGGGACGAAATTTTCCCCGCTTTTGGGGTCAAATACAAACTCAGATAGTATTGACCCTGTCACTAATAAAGTTAGTAGACATGTCATGTTAACGTCGAATGATAATAAGTTCAATAGGGCATTAATAGTTGAACATAATCCACATAGTCAATTGTTGAGAAATATAGTTCGGAAAAACTGGTACATTATTTCATCTATACAGAAGGTGGGAAATATTGTGGGAAATGAGCCTATGTTTGTTGGGAAAATGGGTAAGAACCTCAAACAATTTTTTGAGCATGCAAGTACTGGCAGACATTTGGACAATTCCCACACCACTAAATGTGGAACTTGTAACCAGTGCAGCTATATATTGGAGTCCAATGTCGCGAGTCTTAATAATGTATGTAAATCCACAATACATTTTTCTAAAGGTAACTGCAGAACTACTATGCTTGTCTATATGGCTATTTGCTCAGTTTGTCAATATTTTTACATTGGGAAGACTGAGAGACAATTGAGGCAGAGGATATACTCTCATTTGTACTCCATTAGAAAGTTGGATACTAAGAATGCCTTATGTAGACACATCTTAAACTTTGGGCCTGAACATTCATTTAAATTTGGCATATTGGAAACCATCAGAAATAATCCTAGGGGTGGAAATCCTAAAAAATATCTGGCATATAGAGAGCTATGGTGGCAGATTCTAACTGATGCCACCACAGAGCCTGGGCTTAATGATAGTGTTACTATCAAACCCCTACTTATGTTGGAATGATTTATTTTTATTTTTATTTTTATTTTTGTAGGTATTTAGTATTATATTTGTGCACTATACACATATTGATTAAGTATTTTAACATTTCTACATTTTTGCATTATTTTTTCTGCTGTGGCCAGTCTATGAAATGTTTCACGTTGATTATTTATTAATATGTTCAACGTAGTTACAGTAATTTAGGTATTATTTTGATGTCAATTAATCAATTAGACTTGTGGCGTTTGGCGCCTTTTTTACTATTTAATGAATGCATTTTTTATAATGAATTGTTCTGATGAAACTCACAGTTGTGTGAGTGAAAGCGCTCAACCTTCGACTTGTGCAATAAAGCGTTTTGGATTTTTACTGTGTGCTCCAGTGATTAAGCTGTTTTCTGTGAGCTGGCAGCAAGCAGATTGTGTTTTCAGGCTGCTGGACTGTTTGGAGATCTTTTAGGATATGTGGAAGAATCTTTAACTTTGTCCCCGCTATGTCTACCCATTTTGCCTATTTTGTGCTGTCTCATTCTGTATCTCTCTTTTTGTGACCTTTCCCTTATTTTTAGGTTCATTGAAAATGGACTCGGCCTTTTAACTCAATGGGGTTGATTGCAAGACTGAGCTCCAGTCCTAGGTCTAATCTATAGCTGAATAAAAGCTATTCTTCTAACTCAGTAGCAACTTCTTTGTCCTATCCCTTACAATGTTAAAAGTAAAGGACTCACAGATCTCACATTGCTCATTAAAATGTTCCAAACCTAAGTAAAACAAATTTAAAAAAGCAATATAACAACACAAAGTGTGCTTGTCTTGAGGTGGGATTTTGCATCTATATTTATATTTTCAAAAACTTTGCAATGTATACTATGTCATGTAAGTGGGCAAAAGGTAAAATGGATAACAGTACTAACAATAATCAAGAAAATATCAGAAGAACCAGAAGACTACTGTCAAAAATAGGTGGAAACTTACGAACAGTATATTTAAATACACTGAACAACCTTGTACAAAAAGCAAATAAGAAGACAAAGTAGAGAGCAATAAAATGCAATGGGCAAGCTGAGAAAAGGTAAAATGAAAACTTCGCTAAAATGTCAAAAAAAAGATTGATTTCATAGCTGTTCAGGAAGTAACAGGGACATAAACTATCAGACATATACCAAAAGACCTCTGAATTGAAGAATGCTTCTCTCCTTAAACATAAGCAACCTGGGGTCATTTCTCTGATTATGCCGAACAAACAGTATTTTCATTGCAACTCAGTGTGATAAAAAACAAGCATTCTTCCATGAAACCATTACATTTACAAGCTTATGTCAGTACTCCATCCATCCACAACCCCTTTTTCCCATTTTTGCACATTGGGTTGGGGTGTCACATTAACACTGACAGTCAGCTATAGCTAATGTCAGCAGTGCCCAAATGAATCCTTATATAAAACATAAAAAGTCTGGTAAAAAAAATCTAAAATTCCAACTAAGAAATATCAAATGCTTTCCAAATATCACATTTACATGTTAAATATTAGTGTGAGCTACACTGCTTCAGCAAATGACAGAATGTAATAAGAAATGGATTTCTAGTTGTATCCTGAATTACACTTCTGATATATTGTACGCAAACAGTAGGTTGTTGCAACAGTTAAATAGTGCTTGGGGATGAATCCTCATAAAAATTATTTGAATACAAATATAAGCAGTAATACTATGGAACTCTGGTGTTTAGGGAAAGATTCCTTAGACGTGGGAAGTTTTGCAGATTTTTAATACAAGTCCAAAATAAAATTAGCAGAACTGCAGTAAACTGTCAATGAAATATTTCAGAAAATTATGGTTGTAACTATATTAGCACACTATATAAAGCTAATTTTATTTGCAAAACCAACATGTTTAGTAACTGTTAAAGTGATATGCTAAACTGAAACACTGTGATACATTTATTTTCGTAGTCACCAGTAGCTCAGAAGGGAGTGCATTCTCCTTTGTTGCTGTAAGATCAGAAGGCTGTGAGTTCTATTCCCACAGCATGTACTGGGATAAATTTTTCTAGTGCTAACTACAGTGCAGCATAAAGTGGGGATGAGGGTAGGGTGGCTGCATTCCCGAGAAAGCCATCCTTCAAATGAGACATTATATATAGGAGCCTGAGCTGGTGGTAGCTCAGGTGGATGTAAAAGATCCCATGGCACTTCTCAAAAAGAGTAGGGGAAGTTTCTCAGTGCCCTCGTCAAATTTCTGCTAGTCAGTATGAATTCTACCTCTTCCCGAAAAGGGGCCATTGGCCTAGTGGGAATAATCTGGTTATCAGAGTGTAAATAAATAAATTATGATAAATGCAGGCATTAGAGCAATACTTCCTGATGAATTTATTCTGAAGTACAACTGCTATACACTGTATTCCTTTACAAAAAAGACTAATGCAAATAAATAAACTATTGCCAGGGATTATGAAAAGACAAGGCAAAAGGACATAAATAAGCTACAGTCTGAATAAAAAGAAGTTATATGCTTACCATAACATTTCATCTTTGTTATCTATTTTCATTCTTCCTCCACTGATGGGTTCGGATCCATCTCGGACATTGCTAATGGTCATGGCAACCTAAAACTCTCTAGTTTCCCCTTACCCATAATGTACCAACCCTAAGTTACTTCAGATCTTGTTTGCTGATTTTACTAGAAAAAGACAATATTTACTATGGATAAACAAAGGAGATGTTTGAAAATGAGAAGTTATGTACCTACCATAAAGTTCCATGTTAGTTGTCTTCTTCTCGCTTTCTTTCTTGCTGGATGGGTTCAGAGCCGAGGCCTATACTAAAGCTCGAGAGCTAATTTTGCCGGCTCGAGGCAACCCTATATCCCATGATGCCAGGTGCTAACTACCCAGATCTTGTTTGGTAGCTGAGAACATAGCAATTTTAGTCTCCCAACCCAAGGGAGAGAAGGAGAAGGGGAAAAACTCCCCATGTGCCACTACCTGAAGCTATAGCTACCCCAGGATAACCAGTTTAGGCTTCAAATTGTGTAAAGTGAAGACGCTGATAAGAAAAGGGAAATCCTTTTGGTCTATCCAGGCTAGGGGAATGGCGGGTGGGACGCAAGAAAGAAGGCGAGAAGAAGACAACTAACATGGAACATTATGGTAGGTACATAACTTCTCAATGTTAAGTTGTCAATCTCGCCTTCATTCTTGCTGGACGGGACCGCGTCCCTAGCATCTTCATCCCGGGTGGCTCATCGGAACAGGCTCTTGAGAATGGTGGAACCAAAATCTGCCCTGTTTCTGGAGGCCATGTCTAATTTGTAGTGTGTAATAAAGGTATGAGGAGAGGCCCATGTGGCTGCTGCACAAATAGTATCTATTGGCAATCTAGCTTGAAAGGCTGTTGATGTAGCTAAAGCTCTGGTTGAATGGGCTCTTGGCTTAGAAGGTAATTCTTTACCTCTGAGTTGATAGATACAGGTAATCACAGAGGACAGCCATCTAGACAAGGTTACTTTTGATACCGGAAGGCCCTTTTTACCTTCCGCATAGGACAGAAAAAGCTGATCAGATTTCCTGGTTTGTTTAGTTCTGTCCAGATAGTAACGGAGCTGACGATGAATGTCCAGATAATGCAGTTTTTACTCCGCCCTGTTAGAATAATTAGGGAAGAAAACTGGAAGATCGATAGATTGATTTAAATTTGCCTGAGAAGCCACCTTGGGCAAAAAAGATGGGTTAGTTCTGAGAGAAACTCTATCTTTGTGGAAAACTAGATAAGGAGGACGAATGCAAAGGGCATGGAGTTCAAATACTCTCCTAGCGGAAGTTATGGCAACTAGGAAGAGAGTTTTCCAAGAGAGCAACTTTAAAGAACAGGAAGCCGCAGGTTCAAAGGGAGGAAGAATCAAGGATGTTAAAATCAAATTCAAATCCCACTGTGGCGGGGGCCTTTGATTGGGGGTTTGAGTAAAAAGATACCCTTAAGGAAGGCTTTACAAAGCTTGTGGGACATGATGCTGGAGTCCGATACGCCTATGTGAAAATTTGAAATGGCCGCTAACTGAACCTTTACTGTGGAGGATGAAGAGCCTGAATGAAAAATTTCAGCTAGGAAATCTAGAACTGATTGTATAGGAGCAGTGAAGGAATCTATATTCCTAGCCCTTGCCCAGAAGGAAAAACGCTTCCATTTACTAGTATAAATCCTTCTGGTAGAGGACTTAAGGGAAGCTACAATAATATCACGGACAGAATTGGAAATCAGGGGAAGCCTGGCTAAGTGGAGCAACCAAGCTGTGAGGTTGAGAGTTTGGAGGGATTGGTGCAGCTGCCCTGACTGGTGGGCCAAAAGATCTGGCACTGGGTCCAGATGCCAAGGCTGTTCCAAAAGATAACAATGCAGAAACAGGAACCATATCTGTCGAGGCCAATAAGGGGCAATGAGGATCATCCTGGCTCTCAAGGCGGTAGCTTTCTGAATCAACTGAGTGATTAATAGAAAGGGGGGAAAAGTATATAGAAGCCCCCAAGGCCAATCGTGGACTAGTGCGTCTCTGGGGGGATGGCCTGGAAGGGGAAAGAGAGTGAAAAAGTCGAGGCACTTGTTCTGAGGTGTTGCAAAAAGATCGCAGCAAGGAAGACCTCACTTCTGAAAAATCTCGTCCGTTACTGATTGCTTGAGAGACCACTCGTGTGGCATAAGAATAGCTCTGGTCAACCTGTCCGCTATGATGTTGGACTTCCCGGGGATATGCGTTGCTATCAGAAACCGCTGAGAAGAGATTGCCCATTGCCAAAGTCTGAGTGCCTCTCGACACAGGGGATAGGACTTGGTTCCGCCCTGCTTGTTGATATACCACACTACGGACATATTGTCTGTCTGAATTGCAATAGTCCCTAAGGGGAGAGTCTTGGAGGGCTTGCAATGCCAAAAGCACTGCTCTCATCTCCAGGACATTTATTTGCAGGTGGCATTCAAAAGGTTGCCATGTGCCCTGGACTGTCCTGCCCTGAAAATGCCCCCCCCCCCCCCACCCGATCAGGGAGGCATCCATAGTGACCGTGGTGACCGGAGGGGAAGGAACGAATGGTCTGCCCTGAAGGAGATGAGGGGAGACCATCCACCAAGACAGATGTTTCTTGCAGGATAGAGTTATTATGATGTTGTGTGTCAAAGGAAGTTGTTGGAAGGACCACTGGGAAAAGAGCATCCACTGAAGAAGCCGCATGTGAAAGCGAGCAAGGGGAAGTTGCGTGATGGCTGCCGCCATGAGACCTAACACTTTTAGAACAAACCTGGCCTGGATTCTTTTGCTCTGAAGGAGGATATGAACATGATTTCGAATATCTAAAACTCTTTGCTCAGTTAATTTTGCTGAGAGCTGTATGGTGTTCAAGGTGGCGCCTATGAAGGTAATAGACTGACAAGGCAACAAGGCAGACTTTTCGAAATTTATGGAGATACCTAGCCCTTTGCAAGTTTGAATGGTGTAATCTCTGGCAAGAAGAAGCTGATGCCTGGTGGTGGCAGTAAGGAGCCAGTCATCTAGATACGGAAACACCTGGAATCCTTGACGTCTCAGATGAGCCGTAACCACTGCCATGCATTTGGTGAACACTCGGGGGGCTGTAGTGAGACCAAAGGGCAGGGCCCTGAACTGGTAGTGACTGGCCCCCAGCCGGAAGCGACGAAACCTCCTGGAGCACCTGTGCATCTTGATGTGATAGTACGCATCCTGAAGGTCCACTGAGCACATCCAATTGTCCTGACCCAGAAAGGGTAGAATGGACTGTAGCGTGACCATCCGGAACTTTGTTCTTTTTACAGACTTGTTTAGTTTGCTGAGATACAATATTGGTCTCCAGTCCCGTCTTTTTTGGTACCAAAAAGAACTTGGAGTAGATTCCGGATCCTAGTTGGTCTGCTGGGACTGGCTGGATGGCTCTTTTTGTTAGCAGTTTTGATACTTCTAGTACTGCTTGTTCCCTTAGACTGGGTGGAACGTCTGAGAGGGGCCCTTTTGGCTGAGTTGGGGTATGGATAAAGGGTATTTTGTAACCCTCAGATATAATCGACTGTACCCATTTGTCTTGTGTGAGAGAAAGCTAGGCTCCTGGGTACAGTGATAATCTTCCCCCGACTGCCTCCAAAGGTGGACAGTCGGGCAGCTTCTCAGGGATGCTGGAAGGGTTTGTCAGAGAGAGACTCTTTGTTACTCTGATTCTGTGGACCTCCTCTGCCTCTAGGGCGGCATCTGTTGTTGTCCCCCACCCCTGCCTCTCGGGGGGAACTGACCTCTTGCATCAGGCGTGACTCCCTGTGATTTGCGGAACCACATTTTTCCACCCTTTTGACCCTTAGGATATGGTCTAGATGGGGTTGAAAAGCAGACTCCCATGGCAGAGAGAGTCTTGCCATCTTGTTCACATCTGGACAAAGTATCCTTCACTTGAGGTCCAAACAATGCTGAACCATCAAAGGGGGAGTTAGTGAAGGATGCCTTGAAGGGGTCTGCGAAGTTGCAAAGTAGTATCCAGGCATGACGCCTTAAAGCCACGCCTGTGCCTGCGGCTCTACTCGCTCCATCGGCTGCATAGGAAATAAGCTGCATAGAGGAGTTGACAATGGAATTTAGGGTTCCTAGCTGGGAGTTGATTTTGTCCTGAGACCTCGCAGCTGTTGGATCCTGTAGGGTATCACCCATTTCTTTGAGAATGTCTCTTTGAAGGCGGGTGAAATGGCACAAGTAATTCAGCGACCGCATGGCGAAGGTCGCTGAAGAGAACATCTGCTTGCCGTACCTATCCATAGTCCTAGATTCCTTATTAGGAGGATGGATAGGCACTGAAGGATCAGCCAGTTCCTTCTTAGCGGCTGCAGCCACCACCATGGCATCAACTGGGACACCCTTAGTTAAAAATTGTTTATCTGACATGGCTGTGATAAATTTGGAAGGCCTCTGTGGGGTGGGTTCCATCGTATCAGGGGCCGTCCATGCCTTCCGCGCCACCACTTCCATGAGGGAGTCAAAAGGCGGAGACACCCAGGAGGTGGAAGGGTGAGAACCAAACGCCTCCAGGTAAACCGACTCGTCCTCGGAAGGATTGAGGGTAGACCAGTTCCCCACCTGCTTGAGGATTTCAAGGATGTCAGAAAAGGAGACATCCTCAGAGGGGGACCATGGGGACCCTTCCGACTCATCCAAGTCGGTATCAGATGTGATGGACTCAGGGGAGTCCACATGCTTCCTCTTACATGTCCTCTTTCGAGGGGGTTCACCTGACAGATCAGGGGAAGCCTCGGAAGAGGAGGATATTTCCAATGGGGAAACCTGAGGTGTTGGATCTCTACGGTCCGGAATGAGAGAGTGGGTAGAGACTGCAGCAGGCACTACATTGGGAGGAGCTGATGGAGCTGACCGTGGAGCAGGCACTGGGGCCAGTATGCTCCTCATGACCTGGAAGGTGCCCCTATCAGGCAGGGCAGAGGGCTCCAGCTCCAAAGAAATAGGAACCCCAGCCGGCACCGAGAGGGATGGCTCCGAAGCCGATGTCGGGGCCGAACTCACCAGCGCCGACGCTCCGAGAGGGAGAACGGGGTCGGACAAGGTTCCGATGCCACTCGCCCCCGGAGCCGACGAGGAAGTCCAAGGATGGGACCATGGAAGAGATCGGAGCATACAATGGAGTCGAAGGGGGAGGTATCGGCTCCGATGTCTCGATGGTCACGGCTCGGAGGAGCTCCGGCTCTGAACTCAGGGGCAGAGTCGGAGGAGGAATTGAAGATGGAATGGGTAAAGCCACTGTCTGTTGAGATGGGCTATGAAGCATTTGGGCTAGTGCCTGAGACTTTAGGAGTCTGCTAACCACCCTCTCGAGGTCGTGGTCCGAAAGTCTGAAAGACCAAGAGGAATGGCTCCGATGGCTCCGCTCCGAGAGCAAAGGAGATCTCGGAGCGAGTGAATGGACTCCAGGGATGGAGACCTAGATCTTTTGTGGGTGGAGGATGGCACCAAAACTACTGGTGCCGATGGAGCCAAAGACACGTCGGCTCTGACCGGAGCCGACCCTGAAGACAGAGTCTTTGAGGCATCGGCTCTGGCCGGAGCCGATGCAGAAGACTGCAACATAGCTGTATCGGCTCCAGCCGGGGCCGATCATGACGCAGTAGGTGAGCCTCCAGCCGAAGGCTTGGAGCACGGAGCCGATGGTTTGGATGGCTTCGAAGGTTTCCCCGGCGAGGACTTAGCCGGAGAACCTTCGGGCTTTAATAAGCCCCTCATTATTAACTTATTCCTGTGCTCCTGCAGGACTCTTGGACTGAAAGCATGACAAACAGAACAAGAGTCCTGCAGGTGCAGGGGTCCCAGGCAATATACGCAAGAAGTGTGACCGTCTGTCAGCGACATTTTCTGACAGTATGAGTCACACTTCTTGAATCCTGAGACTATAATGTCTTTAGACATTAAGCTGTCAAGGGAAGAAAAAAAAATCTTCCTTAGAAAGTTAAAACACACACACACGAAGTAAAATTAAAGGTTAACAAATTAAAGGTTAACAAACCCAAACACACACCTAACTGTCCCAAAAAAGGGAACGGGAAAAAACGGAAGGGGTCTAAGGCCTAACCTTAACAGGGGAGGGATATAACTTTTGGGCTTAGTCCAACGGAAGTGTTATACTAAGATGCTAGTCTATTTAAAAATAAAAGGGAAAAAATCCTAATAAAGGAGTAGAAAAATTTGAAAATTTTTCACTGACCTGTGGAGCCGGTAAAAAAAGCACCTCGCTAGCGAAAGCGGCAAACAAGATCTGGGTAGTTAGCGCCTAGCATCATGGGATATAGGGTTGCCTTGAGCCGGTAAAATTAGCTCTCGAGTTTTAGTATAGGCTGAGTCGGAGCCGAGGATCGGCTCTGAACCCATCCAGCAAGAATGAAGGCGAGATTGACAACTTAACATTTACATGTACTCAAAGTAGAAAGAGGGCATACCTGGAGTTCAATATAAAGGACTGTGATGGTCATGTAAGAATTAATTTTTCCAGAAGTTCATACATAAAAAATGGATGGGGGTTAGTGGGCGGGAAGTTGAGGAAGAATTAATATAGATGACACTGATGGAACGTTATGGTAAGTACATAACTTCTTTAGCTCATGTTGCCAATTTAATTTTCATTCTCTTCTCAACTGTTGGGACAGAGTCCCCAGGTACCTAAAATCCAGGTAGACTCTAAAAAAGGATATTCTTGAGCATAGCTGAACCAAATGATGCTCTACCCCTGGAGACCAGATATAACTGTAATGAATAATAAAGGTATGGGGAGTAGCCCTAGTTGCTGTTGAACATATGACATCCATGGACACTCTGGAAGGAAAAAAATTAAGAAATTGCCATGGATGTAGTTGAATGAGCCCTTACCAGTTGTGGTAAGGCTATGCCCAATTTTTTATAAATTAATGAAATGCAATCAGTTATCCATCTGGCTAAAGTTGCTTTGGCAACTAGTTTATCCAATTTCTAGCCTGAGAATGAAACAAATAACTGGTCTGTTTTTCTTACGTCTTTTGTTCTATGCAAGTAAAAATGCAATTGTCTGTGAATATCTAATAAATGCAACATGTATTTGCCTTTGTTAGTAAATTTAAGGAATAAAAATGGCCAATTAACAGTCTGATTGATATTAGATTCTGATACCACCTTAGGAAGACAGGATGCATTGGTTTGTAATATAACTCTATCCTTATAAAAAATTGTTTCCCAAGTAAGATATTTAAGGTCACTCTTAGCTGCTGGTTCAAAGGAGAAATGTATAAATACCTGCAGTACCAGATTGAGGCCTCATGGTGGAGTGGGGACTTTAAATGTAAGCCTTAAAAGTGGAGTGTCTCGCATAAAAGCTCTGGACAACTTATGACAGGTTTCTGAAGAACCCTCAATTTCAACATGAAAGGGTAAGGGATAGAAGAATGGTAAAAAAAAGAAATATTAACAGTAGACTGAGCTTATAAAATGTTTGAGAGCAAAGATTACCCACGTCATTCAGGCAAAGCTCAAACAAGATCTGAGGTAACTTAGGGTTGGTGCATTATAGGTAAGGGGAAGCTCGAGTTTTAGGTTGCCATGAGCTTTAGCAATGGTCGAGATGGACTGAGCATCAGATCTGAACCTATCAGTTGGGGAAAGAATGAGAAATTACAACATCAGATTGAGATTTACTCTTTTTACAGTGTGTTTGGGATGAGATATGCTTGTTTTGCTAAGTTTGTGGGGGGGTGAGGTTATCGGAAGGTGCCTTACTATGACTGTGTTCTTCAGAGTTGCAACATTTCTTTGAAAATTATAGAATACAGGGAGATGTGCTTCAGCACTTTCTTGCAGACATATAATAACTCACAGGTAAGCTGAACAGAATGCAGGCCTATTTTTCAGATTAAGGCATGCCCAATAATCAGGGTTTGAGATATTTTGGGTATTTTTCAGATCTGATTCAGACATGTCTCCTAATTGCTTCTCTAGACAGAACATCTATAGAATTATATCAGCATTTAAAACAAGTACACCTACTTTATTATTACTTCTTTTCAGCTACAAATCATTCACTTTAGAATGTGGCACCTTTTGCAATATAGGTTCATAGGTAGGTACTAGGCTATCAGACCAAGGGCCTAAGTAAGCCTAGCCAACAAGGTTCCCTGGCTTACGCTACCCAAGAAAGTTACTTTCCTGTGCCCCTATCGAGCAGAGCCACAGAAGTGATCCCTGGGGTGTATTTCCTATTTCCCATCCACTCATCAAGATTTTTCTTGAAGAGTGCTAATGAGGAACTTTACTTGACACAGATGGATAGCTTGTTCCAGAATATAGGAAGTCTCTGGGACAGGAATCTATCCCTTCAGCATGTCCTGTTTATTGTGGTGACAAGGTTTAGGTCTCTAGTGCATGTAGCTCGGAGGGAATGGGATTTGTTTAGGTTTAGCATTCCAACAGCTCTGGGTTTAACATAGCTTTATATGTTAGGCAGAGATCCCCTTGGAGTAGGCAATATGCTACAGAGTAAAGCTGGAGTTTTTTGAGACGGTCAGTGTAGGGCATCTGTTTGAGGCCAGTAATCTTCTTTGTGAGGTACTTCTGTGGGCCTTCCAGCTGCTGCAGATGGCTTGTGAGGTCCATTCCAAAAGGGGCATTGTACTCTAATGAGTGCTGAGTAGAGGGGAACAATTACCTCTTTTTTCCTGTATGAGAACCCTTTTGTGATGAGATGTGCTACATAGAAGGATTTTGTGACTACTGTCGCTAGGTCATTATCAGAGGAGAGACTACTTCCACCTGGGTCCCAAGGTCTCTTATCATGCATTCAGCATTAAGTAGACTGCCGTTTATGTGGTAGTTCATGGGTACAGAGTTTTTACCAAAGGGGATGACAATGCACTTTTTGGCATTGAGCTTTAGGCCATGCCTCTGACACCAGGCATCTGTCTCAGTGAGGCCCTTCTGTAGGATGTCCACATCATTTAGGGACTCGACTATGGCTCCTAGTTTGCAGTCATCTGTGAACTTCATTAGCCAGAGGTCTTCTGTGTTAGTCTGTACTTCAGAGAAGTAGATACCAAACAGGAGAGGTCCCAGGACTGAACCCTGTGGTACTCCACTTGTCACTGGTTTGAAGTCAGATTTGGAGTCTGCAACTTTTACAGTGTGGGCTCTGTCACTGAGCCAGTTGGCAACCCATCTTGTGACACAAGGATTTATACCCAGTTTAGTGAGTTTATCTATAATTCCAGAATGGGGGATGGTATCAAAAGCCTTGGCGAGGTCAAGATAGGCTGTGTGAACCACCTTACCCTCATCTACGGCTTTGGTGACTGCCTCAAAGAAGTCAATCAGGTTCAGAAGGCATGATCTGCCTTTCACAAATCCGAACTGGGTGGGGTCCAGAGTTTGGAGGTTATGAATGTCTTTGTTTATGAGTTCCATGATGATACGTTCCATGGCCTTGCAGACCAGGCTCTTCATGCTAATAGGTTGATAGTTCCCAGGATCAGTGGTGGCTCCCCCTTTGTGGAGTGGGATAACTGTTGCTGTGTGCCATTCAGTGGGCACAAAGCCTGACATGAGACTATGACTGAACATGGTGCTTAGGTGGGGAGCCAGTTTGTTCTGAATTTCGTGTAAAACGCAGCCTGGGATGTTGTCCGGTCCCATGGATGCTGTGTGTTTGGTTTTAGAGAGTGCAGCTTTTACCTGCATAGATGTGATTACAGGGACTCTGCATTCTTACTGTATAGATATGGGTCCTTTAGGGGGTGAGAGGGGGGTACAGTTAGCACTGAACCTATCTGCCAGGATTTTGGCAATATCAGTTGGTTCTGTAATTTTTGTGCCGTTGTGCTGTAACTCAGAGCAGATCTGGGTGTTGCCATTGAGATTCTTGACATAGCTATAGAATGCTTTGTGGTTACCCTTAGAATCAGTGGTGATTTTGTTTTCATAGCTAGCTTTGGAGGATCTTATAAGGGATCTCAGCTTCTTACTGAGGCTGACCAGGGAGCTCCTCCACTCATGGGATTTTGCTCTCTTTTCCAACAGTTTCTTCCTTCTGTTGTAGAGTTTGTTTATGGCAGGGAACCACCAGATTGGCTTCCTTTTTTGGAGGATAGCGTCTTGGTTCTGCTTGGGATAGCATGATCCATGCACTCGTGTAAGTGCTTATAGAGTGCATTTGTGTAGGATTCAGCAGTCGTAACTGTATTGTCCATCTGCATAGGTGTCATGAAGTTCACCACTTCTGTCTTAAGAAGCATGAAGTTGGCTTTGGAGAAATTTTTTTACCATAGTTTCCTTAATGGTGTTTGGGGGGGTGGGATGCGGATATCTAGCGTGATTAGCTTATGATCAGATCTGACTAACGAGAAGTTGGACTTCAGGTGTGGAACACCGGTCACTCATGTTGGTAATGACTAGGTCTAGGATATTGTTGCCCCTGGTGGGGGTGTGGAAAAGTTGATCCAGGGCATTGGAATTTATGAATTCCAGAAAGCGTTGTGCAAAGGAGTTGGTACGTGAGTAGTTTTCTCAGTTAATGGTGGCGTAGTTGAAATCGCCCATTATTAGGGTGTTTGGCTGAACCCTAATATTTTCCAGTACATCAAGAAAAGAAGAGTGGGAATCCTGGGGCAGGGTGGGGGATCTGTAGAAAGCTACAATTTGGATTGCAGTTTTCCCCAGAGTTAGCAGCACTTGGATAACTTCAGATGCATTATGCTGCGCAACTAGCCTGGAGGTGTGGATATCCTTAATGAATATGGACACACCTCCACCTTTGGTGTTCTGGTCCAGGTTAGATGGCCGAATAGTGTGGTATGAGTTATAGCCTGGTAATGTAGGGGTGCTCTGTACAGCCTTGAACCAGGTCACAGTCACTGCACAGATATCGATGTTCTCCATTTTAAGGAGTGCCTCAAGTGACTGCATTTTGAGATTTAGACTTCTAGCATTACCCTCAGTTTTTGCTTGCCTGTTCCTGTTATGGTGGTGAATTTGTTATTTGAATCTTGCCTAAAAAAGGCACTATAGGGCCAGCAAGACCCTTAGCCAGTATCTGGAATCCCAGGAGTGACAGGTGCAGGCCATCTCTGGCAAAGCATCGTGGTCTGTCGACCATGTCGTTCCAGGCAGACAGATACTGGATTCCCTTAGAATGACACCAGATGCTTAGCCAATAGCTGAATTCAATTATTTTGTCCTTGTACTGTGGTATCATTCTGGGCGACGGCAGGATGCTACTCAGGGCTAGGGTCATATCTGCCTGGGCTACAAGATCGGAAAGTTCTTCCATGTCTCTTTTCATGTAGTCCAAGGAGATACATCTCAGGTCGTTCACACCAACATGGACAATGACAGAGTCATATTTGTAAAACTTGTTGTGGAATGACCTGAATGCGTGGGTTATGTGGCGGATCCTGGCACCCAATAGGCAGCTGACAGTAACCTTCTCCTTGTTTAGCCTGGTGAGTGGGACATCAGTGGGCCTGACTATAGAGCCACCTATGACTAGTGTGTTGGGCATGTTGTTTTGCCTTATGGGCTGTGGTTAATTGGCACACTGAGTCTGTGGGCTATGTGTCATTTGGGTTGTGTTGGGGGGGGTGGAGGTTGCTTGCGTTTCTGCTTCAGAGGTCTCTGTTGCTTGAACAGATTATTATTGAGAGCCTCTGTGAATCTTTTTGTGTTTCTATGTGTGTATTTTGGTGGTGTAGGTTTAGTGGGACTATGTGATGAGTGTGGTGTGGTGCAAGTGTTTACTTTCTCCTCTTGACTGTTAAGTTCAGTCTTGGTTGAAAAGAGCTTTACCTCTAGTTTGGCTAGATAAGTGCATCTCTCACAGGTTGTGGTGTTGGGTGGTAGGAGGAGAGGGTTGTCTATGTACATGAGGCAATTGCTACATTGCCCCAAGATGCCCAGATTCATCAGATAGACAGGGGAGAACACTGGTAGATGACCCTTGGACATGCATGAATAAAAAACTACTTTCCTCTAGATAAGTGAGGAAAGTGAGTATAAGAGCTGTTTTTCTCTAAGCAAGTGAGGAAAATAAGTACAAAAACTGTTTTCCTGTAGGTAAAGAGGAAGGTTGAGTGCTGTCGTAATTTGTAGCTTATTTAGTGCTAACAGGTTCTGAACAAGTGCTGAGCATGAATATGCAAATTCAATTGCTAAAACTAAGAATCTGTACCTGAATCTTGTGGTAGAGAGGCTACCTAGTGCTTACCACTCCCACTGATAAGCTAGAATGCTTCCCTCCGACACAGAAAGGTTTGTGGGGCTCAGAAGCTTACAAACAGTCCTGGATACAGCAAATCTGTATCTGGACTAGACTAGTTACAGGAAAGGTGGGAAACAAGCGCAAACACAGGCTTTTAAACCAGAAAGTTGAAAAAGATGGAAAAACTGCCCAAAAGGCCAATAAACTACAATTTTTGGGCCAGAAACCACTCTTGTGGTAGACAGGCTACCTAGTGTATACCACTCCCACTGATAAGCTAGAAGGCTTCCCTCCAACACAGAAAGGCTTGGGGGGGCTCAGAAGCTTACAAGCAGTCCTGGATATAGCAAATCTGTATCTGGACTAGACAAGTTACAGGAAAGGTGGGAAACAAGCGCAAACATGGGCTTTTAAACTAGAAGGTTGAAAGAAATGGAAAAACTGCCCAAATGACCAATAAACTACAATTTCTGGGCCAGACACCACTCTTGTGGTAGATAGGCTACCTAGTGTTAACCATTCCCACTGATAGGCTAGAATGCTTCCCTCCAACACAGAAAGGCTTGGAGGGGGGCTCAGAAGCTTACAAACAGTCCTGGATACAGTAAATCTGTACCCAGACTAGACTAGTTACAGGAAAGATGGGAAGCAAGCGCAAACGCAGGATTTTAAACCAGTAAGTTGAACGAGATGGAAAAACTGCCAAACGGCCAATAAACTACAATTTATGGACCAAAAACCACTCTTGTGGTAGATAGGCTATCTACTGCTTGCCACTATATGCCCTGAAGTTGCCATAGAACTTGAATTTCTTTAACTAATCATATGGGCTAAGGAATCAGCAATTCTAGTTACTAAAGCACTAGAAGTGCAAACATGTTATATCAGTTCTATCAAGTAACATGGCCTCCCTATCAATGGTAACACAAAAGAAGGTAAATTGGGCTGAATGCTGAAGTGGATGGCAAGACTAATTTAGAAGAATCAGTTAATGAACAAATCTGATCTATCTTTATCACCAAGTTTAATCTACAGACCTGTTAGCCGCAGCTTTAGGTTTTGGATTTATGCTGTTATGCTTGATAACATCTCTGTAGTGGGCCATCTGAACAGCACTCCCATATTGCTGCTCGTTTCAGTAAAGGAAATGGCCAGGGTAGGGAGCAAAATGATTGAAAGAAATAATTCTCATAATCTGACTGAATAAACCGAGAGGAATTTGATCGGGATGCATAAAAACATTTTACCCATTCAAATGAAAGAGTCAGAAATAATCTCCTTTCTTTTTCTCCAGTACTAACAAAAGTTTGTGTTCAATGTGCAAAGCCCTGTGCAGGTAACAGATGTTAGTTCTTGTTCAGGCACTCCATAAAAAATCTTTAGCCTATGACTTGTAACTGAAAGCATCTGTACAAAGTTCCAGGACAGCTAACTGATGGCTGACTAAAATAACCTGTTTAGTTACTGTGTCAACAGACTCTTCCATTTCATGACAATGCACCTCCTTAACCTGTAACACTGATACATTACTTTTCAGTTCAGAGGTAATCTAGGGACCATTAAGGAGCCTAGTCTAGCTTTCCAACCTGCCCCCAGAGCAATATCTAGTTAATTGACTTACTAAGAGTTACACAGCAGGCAAATGGAGGGTGATGGAATCCAATCCTGGAATACAGGAAGCAGCTAATTAACAGATCATAGCCTTAACCTTCTGCACTACCAGACAAATGAATCCAAGCACCCGGGGTCGGAACAGAATTCACAGCCTTTCTGAGCTTCCAGCATCGCATGTGTGTTGGTTGTTGAGTTACTGTCATGTGTTCTGAATCAGAGGAAGGGTCCAGTGATGATCTCCCTTTTATTATGAATGCAGAAACTCAAGTATCAGTGAAGGGTCTACAATTTTTTTTTTAACAAACCTCTTTATTAAAACATCACACTTTAAATTGTAACATACCTATTAGATACACTTTGGCTGGCAGAATCCAAATGTCTGAAGACTCATTGCTTATATGCACCTTCAGTCCAGTTTATGATAATTATCTTCATGTTTTCCATCTTCCTTGGTCTTTGTACTTAGAAAGTTTATTTTTTTTGATTATTTTTTTCTCTATCATTTTAAGTGTCTTCATTAGGTAGCAGTTCAAAGTCTTCAAATATCATAGTTTTGTAGTCTGTCTGAATTTTTCTCAGTTTTTCACATTCTTCAACATTATGGTCAGAATGTAGGCAAAACAATCACTTGGTGCAATAATCTTCCAACAAAATTTGCCTACCAAAAGCATACTTGTTTATGGGCTTCATAGCCATAACCCTGATGATTTGTTCAATCTTGCTTGAAGAATAATGCTGATTTTATTACAAGTTTGCTATGTATACATATGTAACATGTCTGATATGGTTATGGTATGCTAAATCAAGGTGTGAATGTGAATGTTTTTTTTTTTTTCATAACCTTTATTTGCATCTGGAAATGGACTCCCGAATAAAAGTATCTGGTTAGTTGCATCTATTCACTGTGTTTAATGGGTCACCCACAGTACTTATCATGAGTTTCAGTATATAAGAGTATTACAGAGACTTGAGCTTATTTTGATTTAAAAGACAGAAGAACAGTGTTTTTCATAAAACGTCATTACTAATTTCAAAATATTCAAAATACATTTAGAGAAACAAAATTTCAACACACCTCAAAGGCTCGCAGAAGAACATCTTCTGGAATTGGTCTGTACCTGCAAACAAAATTTAGAGGTGAATGCAGCAATACCAATTAAAAAAAAAGGTTTCCCGCAGTTTATTTTTATAAAGGAAGGTATACTAAAATGTTCATTAAAGGCACAGAATCTTTGAGAAATTATGTATTCTTTATCCTTCATCATGCAATACAAAAAAGTCTTCAATATTCATCCTAAATTGCTGGGCACTAGCAACAGAAGACTTTATAAAGAAGACATCTAAGGCTATACTTTTAGGTGGGATGTATTACTTAATGCCAAGACCA
The DNA here is from genome assembly GCF_019279795.1 of Protopterus annectens. Taxonomy (NCBI): domain Eukaryota; kingdom Metazoa; phylum Chordata; order Ceratodontiformes; family Protopteridae; genus Protopterus; species Protopterus annectens. The sequence goes on from NC_056727.1 coordinate 654,044,889, forward strand.
GCCTACGTCCTTACCTCTCAACCTCTTAGTGCATGAAATCTGGAGAAAGCAAAAAATAATGGAACTTAAATAGTTTTTATTATTAGAGAAACTTAGAAAGTTGCTAAAATAGCAGGTTTTGCATTAGCATGCATTATCTGAAGGATATGACGTTTGAAATCAAATGTCTTTATCTAGTATTTTCAGTCCTCAATGATTTGGACAAAAACACACATTTTATGAGTAGCAGACCAACAATATGAGACAAAATATGTAAATTCTGTGAAATTCCAGACAGTTGACAGGTATACCTGCATATTTTTTACCTGAAGGTGCAGTATATTTAAAAAAAAGAGAGGCAATGAGTCTGCAGAAATTTAAATTGTGCCATGACAAATAGAAAATGGTCTTTTGAGTTCATAAAGAAAAGACAAAAAAAATCAAGATACACTTAAGTATAACTAAGTCCAAAGGAACATAATGAGCATTGTATTTATGCTTCTGAAAGTCTTTTGTGTGAAAAAGCAGTAATAGGTCAGCAGTCTTGAAAAACCAGTAACCAGAGACAAATGCTGCTAGGAATGCAAAATGGCAAGAAACACATTTAAAATCACAATTCAGTGAAGGTTCAAAAGGCCTGAACATGAATATGCTGAGGACACAATAATATTTCTAGAGAACATCACATTCCAGAAGAAAGCTGGTCTGGAAAATATACCCCCATAAAATGATAGAGGCAGATGATCACAAAGGCTGTTCAATTAATATTAATTCACAAGAGATGTCTGCATACTAAAGCATACTAGTAACTACAAATAAAAAAAAATAACTGAATTAGAAAGCCCTAGAAGGCAATATGAGGATCTTCTGAAAGGGAAATGAGAAAAAAATGCAACTATGCAACTTAAAACTACCGATGAATGACATTTTGGAAAACTAGACCTTTCCAATGGCATACATATGTAATTGCATTGCCAAAAGGAACAGTTCACTATCCCTGCACAGAGATGAACAGAGTGATGAATGGGACTGATGGGGGGACTCAAATGTGATAAAAGGTCATCTAAATCTGCACCCACTTCCAATAATTTGTATGCAATTAATAGGTGTTACAGTCTCAAGATCTGTACCACTGCCATCAAATGGTATCTAGGAGTATGTTGGCCATTACAGCAGAGAGTAAGCATACTCTGCTGCCTTGGGTACTAGCTAACTCCAAACACAACCAAGTAAGCTTTACACCTATAAGCTACAGAACAGCATTACAATCACTGGCTCACCGGGATCTTACCCATTTTGTTGTTTACATCGCCCACAGGCAAAGGGTGACAGTTCCAAAACTGAAATTGAAGTACTTTTCTTCTGTTTCATACAGGCAAAAATTAAGTTCATATATGTGTAGTGAATTCCTTTACAGGAAGCTGCCCATGTAAAGAAACATAAGATGATTCTCCTGTCTGAAGCATAATACCCAGAACCCATGTTCCACACAATGATTCCCCTCAATATGAGGCCAACTTCCCTGGTTTGGTAGGGCAACAGCTCACTCTTTTATACACAATTTAGTTACATAACTGGTTCTATTAACTAAACCATGCAGGAATCCTCTCTGCACTGGTCTATTTTTTTCAAAACAACAGTTCTATTTAGAACTATTAATGACATGTTTTATGGCATCAGTTCTATCTACAATTACTTACATTATGTTTACAGACCATTCTGGCAAGAACTACCAAACTACAACATATAAACATAAATGTTACATTTATAGAAACAGTTTAGCAGTATTACTTTTTGAGAGCATCTGAACAGTTAGGAACTATTACAAAAGTAGATGGCAATAAAGAAAGTTAAACCTTTTTATAGCTAAACAAAGACAGTCTTTTCATGATTCTAACATAAGAAATACTACATAAGCAAGAAAATTGCAAGAAAAGACTCCATTAAGTGAGGAAAGAAAGATGACTGAATCAGTCTAAAGTTGAGTGGAAGGACGTATTTTAGGTTTTTAAATGCTAAGGAAGTGTGGCACGTGCTCAAGTACAACCATAATGGGATTTAAACTAAAAAGCTATAAAGAGATCTTTAAGAGAGGAAAACCTAGTAATCCATCAAAGAAAGCAAAAGGAGGGTAATATATATTGTAAACAGCCTGGGGCCATGTGTAGTATTTGCACAAGATTTCACGACAAAAAAGAAAGCACAGTTGTGTAATTTGAACTTATCATAATAGTAGTTGAAATAATCACTGCTGCAGTAGCCTTGGCTTTATGGGTTATATCCTGCTAAGGATGTACAGCCAGGTAGCTACCAAAACTTCAGAACACCTTCTATCCACACAAACTGTCAAGCTGACTAAAAGAACAAGTTTAGATGTAGGAACAATAAAACATAAATGTCCAAACCCTATCATAACAAAATCATAAAAAAACAAGGGAAGTGGAGATACTGAGTGGCTACTGCAGCAGTGATCATTTGAACATCCAGTGTTATTGGTAAGTTCAATTTACACAACTGTACTATTTTCATCATATTGATCATTGCTACAGCAGCCTTAGTTGTAAGGGTAGATTACCACAGATTACTACATTTGGGAGGTGGAAGAAGATTCATAGGTTCATAGGTTAGTACTAAGTTAATTGCCTTGCGAGCCATTTTAAGCCTAGCCAGTTATCACTTGTAAGACTCAAACCCTGCACCTTGCACTTGTAAGGCAAACACCTTAACCATTAGGCCACCCTCCCAGTCCAGAACTCTCAGAGAATGCTCAAAGCAAAGCTTGATCTGGACCCAGGGAAGGAATCAAGCTTATAGTGTTTTGTAAACGTATGTACAGAGGACAAGAAGCAGCTTCTAGAATATTTCTAGAATTCAACCCCTTCTGAAAAGCTATAGATAAACCAAGACCTTGGCCTTCACCCTGCCTGGAATAGATTTGTTACGGTGGGTATAGCAAAAGGTAATAGCCTTAGACAACTATTTGGAAATAGTCTGTTTTGACACAAATTTTTCTTCTTGTTATCTTCACAAGAAATAAACTGATCTGAAGATCTTAGAGATACAGTTCTCTCTATATAGTACCAGTTGTTTGTGGGCATCCAAAGTATGGAGTATCCTATCTACCTCAGTTTTACATTCAGTAAATAAAACAGGGAAATGGACAAATAGATAGTTTGATTTAAAGTAAACTTGGATTCCACTTAGGCATAAAAGGATTAGTTCTCAAAGAAACGCTGTCCCTATGTAAAATGAGGTAGGGTTGACTCACTGTAACTCAGGTACCCTTCTTGCAGAGGACAGTGCAATCAGTGAAACTGTTTTCCATGTTAAGAACCTTAAGTCAGCCAGATCAGCAAGTATGAATGGGCAGATGTTAGCTTCTCTAACACAAAATTAATATCCCAAGCAGGGACCACAGGTTTACTTGGTGGCCTCTTATGTAAAACCCCTTTCAAGAACATTTTGACATGATACTGCCTTGAAAGTGTAGGATCTATGGGCAGACATGCTGAAATGTCGGAATAATGAATCTTGACAGAGGAATAAGGAAGGCCATATGATAGTAAATCAAACAAATATTGTAAAACCAGAGAACAACTAGCCCTGAATAGGTGCTGGTTATGTTGTTGGCACCAACTAAAAAATCTTTTCTATTTGCTAATATATGATTTTTTAGTAACATGCTTTCTTGCCTCCATTAGTGCCTGCTGCATGTCCTCAGTAAACTGGTGCCTACAAAGAATTAAGACTTTATCATCCAGGCAGCCAACTGAAAATGATTGATGTCTGAGTGTATGAAACAATTTCTTCTGTGAGTTGATCCAGTCTGTGAGGAAGCTTGCAGTAATTGCCCCTGGCAATTTCTGAAAGAAAGGAGAAACACAGCTGCCTAGGCCAGAAGGGAGTCACCACAAAGATCTTGGGTGCTTCTTTCTGAATCTTCAGAAGTACTCTGGATATTAGTGGAAAGGGTGGAAAAGCATGCAGGAACATTCCTGTCCTAGGAAAAGAAAGGGCATCTGTCTTCCAGGCCTTCTTGCATGGTGTCCTGAAACAAAATTTTGCCAGTTGATTGTTTGGAGAGGAGGCAAAAAAGTCTGTGTGAAGAAATCTCCACAGATGGATCAAATCTTGGAAGGCCCCTCCGATCTAGTTGTCATTTGTGAAGGTCTTACTTTGTTCTGCTCAGCTTGTCTGTAACACAGTTTTGCTCTAATGGAATGCAAGATGCCTATAGAGACAGACCGTGCTGTAAAACTAATATCCCCAAGCTAATATGGCTAGTCTGCAAAGGGGGAATGACCTGTATCCCTGTTGCTTGCTGATGCACTCATGTGACTATGGTGTTGTCTGAAACTACTTTGAAAATGTCTCAGAGGCCAAAGATGGTTCAGAGAGTTAAGTGGCATGATCAGGGCAAGCATCTCTGGACATTTATGTGCCAGCATCTGTCCATACTGTCCCATAGCCTTACACTTTTATCCTTCCTGAAAATGCTCCCCAAAAAAATGTGAAAGCTGCTGCAATGACTGATTGCTTTGGAGCAAGATGGGAGAAGGGGAGACCTGGATTTAAGGATATCTGTTGTCTCCACCAAAATATTTCTCCTCTGACAAACCTCAGCACTGGGATTTGAAAAGATAAAGGATAGTGATGTTTGGACCAAAGACATTTCAAACATCATTGTGTCTTCCTCATGTGGAGTCTTGCCAGGGGTACTATGGGAGTCAAATATGTCACGAGACTCAAACTTCTGAGGTATTCCCTTGCAGTGATTGAAGTCTGAGTGGAAAACCTTGTAAACAATTCTAAATAAGGATTTATTTTTTCATGTGAAAAAAGCTCTTTGAACTGAGGTGTCTACCTGACATCCCATGAACACAATCCCGTGTGTAAGGGAGTCAAGAAAGAATTTTGACTGTTCTCTTGAAATCTCAGCTTGTGTAAGAGATCTCTCACATGAAGGAGAGATTCATGACATTTTGCAAAAGACCTGCAAAGATAAGCAAGTCTTCTAAATATGGAAAAATATGGATGCCCTGTAGCCTAAAATAAGCTATTACTGGCAGTAGACACTTTGTGAACATTCTTGGTGCAGTGCATCATCCAAAAGTTAAGGAAGAGAACTGGTAATGTGATCCAGACATACAAAACCTTAAGACACGTCTGAAGTCAGGATGAAAAGGGATGTGATGATAAGCATCTTATAAGTCTACTATTACCAGGAAACACAAAACAGGAAAAAGAGATAACAGGTTGTGAAGTGACATCATTTTGAATTAGGACGCTATCACAAACCAGTTTAGGAAAGAAAGATCCAGAACTGGTTTCCAAGCATTTTCTTTCTTTGGCACTAGGAACATCTTGCATAAAAATCCTTCCACACCTGGGAAGGAGGAAGTGGTTCTATCAGTCACTGGGACAGCATGTAATGAATAACAGGTAGAAATAAAAGATTCTGATCAGGAAGATGAGGAATGACTCCCTGGAGTGGAATAATTTCCTCCCACTACCATCTGTAACCTTGATGAACGATATTCAGAACCCATTTGCCTGAAGTAATCTGTTGCCAAACAGAAAAATAAAGATTATTTCTGGAAGAAAAAGGGGGCTAGGTTGGAAGTGGGTGGGTCACAAGGTTTCTTGAATGGTCATTCAGCCATATTGGGCTGTGCTTGGTTTTGGGAGGTTAGAGACTTCTTTCTGGAACTCCCTTGCCGTTCCTTTTTAAACATCTATTTACCTGAATTCTGTGGAAATTGTTTATTCTGTTTTCTTCCAAAAATAGAAGAGAGGAAAGAAAATCACATGGACAATTTGGAAAAGGGAGCTGAAAAATCTTAGATTCCCTGGTTCAACTTGTTCTTTTCATCACACATTTTGATCACCTCTGCAGCAGAGGGGCCAAACACTAAATCTCTATAAAAGGGAGAATTTAAAATCTTTTTTTTAAACATCTGGAAGGCTATGAGAATGTAGCCATGCAAACATACTTAAAAATCAGTGCCAATGGCCATAGTCCTGTAAGAATTACCAACAGAGTCACACACACACACACACACACACAAACACACACACACACACACACACACACACACACACACACACACACACACACACACACTGCAAACAATGAATAGTGGCTTGTGCAAAAGAAGAAACTAAGTTATTTAAGTGGGTTTTTCCTCACAAGAAGAAATTGCAGATAAAACATTCCTCATACTTTCAGAATTTGTCAGAACAAACATTAACATATGAACCTGACAATTCAAAATTCTGAAAACCGATGTTGTACAAGTACACACTTTTTTCCCATACCTATCGATAATTTTTCCCATCCTTATCAGAAAGTGTAGGATTGGAATTAACTAAGTGCTTAGCAGGAGTATGATCAACTACGGCTATAGCTGCTGGGTTAGGCTTGAGAATAGTGTATAACAATTTAAAATACTAAGGAATTTTATACATTCTATCTGCCATTTAGGGGCAGCTGGCTAACTAACTGAGAAATTCCAGGTACTAATACATACATCATCTAAAGCTGATACAACAGGAGGGATGGGAGTAGGTTTTAGAAAATACTTCTGCAACAACTCATAGTATTTCCTAGGGGACTGAAAAATCTCAGTTTTCTCCCACTGAAAACATTGGCACATTCTAGCAATTGTGTCAGAGAAAAAACCCCCTCACAGGGAGAATCAGAAACTGAGCTATGCTGAGTCTGAATCAGAAATCTGAGGAAAAATTTCTGAATTCATCCCTGCATCTTCCTGTTCAAATTCATAATCTTGAATCTCTTCAAGAAAACAGGATTCCTTTTTCTTTTACCAGAAACTACTTTACAAGAAGGATCAATAGCCTGAATTAAACCCTGTGATAGATGCAGTAAACCACTCCTGTCTAAAGAAATTTGAGGAGTAGATACAAGCTTGGTTTTCTGTTTCTTTTTGACAATGATGGCTGCCCACATCCAGAAGTGTTTTGGGTGTTATTCCCGGTAAGAATTTACAATGCCCCATTCACTCATCCAGGTTCCTCTTGAACAGTGTCATAGAGGTGTTCTGTTTTAATATGCATTGGTAGCCTGTTCCAAAGATGTGGCAGTTGCTGGGAGATAAATCTGTCCCTCCAGCATGTCCAATTTAAGTCACAAACCATATTTAAGTCCCTGGAATGGGTTGCCTTAAACCCATTTGATTTACGGATATGCAGTAAGTCCATAAGGTTTGGGTCTTGAGTTGCTCTGTAGGCCACACAAAAGTCTCCCCTAAGAAGTCTATATGATATGGAGTATAGTGACAGGGATTTTAGTCCATCCATGTAAGGCACATGCTGGAGGCCCTTGATCTTCTTTTTTAGAAGCATCTGAGGTCTCTCTAATTGCCGTAGGTGCTTAGTACAGTACATACCGAATGGGGAGTTATACTCAGTTATGGGCCAGATAAGTGCTGAGTATAGGGGGGCTATAACATCTTTTGCTCTCGAGGTGATTCCTTTACTAATCAAGTGAGCTACGTGGAAAGCTTTCCTTACAATGGTAGACAAATGGTGCTCGAAGTTAAAGTCACGGTCAACCTGTGATCCCAGGTCCCTTACCACTTCATGGATACTTAGGGTATTGCTATTGATTTGATAGTGTGAAGGGACAGTGTTTGTGCTAAAGGAAATGATGATGCATTTCTTTGCATTCAGTTTGAGACCATGACTAATACACCAGGCATTGGTCTGTGTGAGACCAACCTGGAGTATACTGATATCATTTGGGGATTCAATGATTGCAACTAGATTGCAGTCATCTGCAAACTTGGTCAGCCACAACCCTTTAGTTTTGACATGAACTTCTGATACCAAACAGTAGGGGGCCCAGCACTGACCCCTGTGGCAGCCTGCTGGTAACAGGTCAGATGGTTGATGTGGAGTCGCTGACTTTGATAGTCTGTGTCCGGTGGTTTGTGAACTAGTTGGCAACCCATCTTACAATGAAGGGGGTTACATTCAGTTTGCTGAATTTATCGGTAATGCCTGAATGTGGAATTGTGTCAAAAGCCTTTGCCAAGTCGAGGTATGTTGTGTGCATAGATATGTCCTCATCAATGGCCGTGGTCATACTTTCAAAGAAATCCACCAGATTTAACAGGTAGGATCTGCCCTTCATGAAGCCAAATTGGGTAAGATCCAGCGTTTGGAAGTCACCTATGTCTTTATTTATGTGGTCCATAATGATATGTTCCATGGCCTTACAGATGAGGCTGGTCAGTCTTATGGGTCTGTAATTCCATGGGTCTGTTGCTAGGCCACCTTTGTGGGAGGGAATAACTGTAGTTGCTCTCCATTTTGCAGGAACAAAGCCTGTGGTTAGGCTATGATTCAAAAGGGTACTTAGTGGTGATGCTAGTTCATGTTTTAGCCTGTTTAGAAGACAGTCTGGGATGTTATCTGGTCCTATAGAGGCCATATTCTTTGCCTTGGAGAGGGATTTGAGGACCTGCTCTTCAGATATGTAAGGTGGGGGGAGTTTGGGGGAGGGTTTTTTGTAAGTTAGGAGGAGATAAGGGAGTAAAGTTTTCACCAAATCTATCCACTAGCAGGTTTGCTATCTCTGTGTTACTAATGGCAGCAGCTGCTTCCACTGGGATGGGCACAGCATTCTGTCAAAATAATGAAACTTTCCTTGCTTCCTCTCCCAGGACAGGCAGACAAGAGTGGCTCACCATTACCCACTAAGGGGACTCCAACATCCGCAGAGGATGTGACTAACTCCTAGACCACAGAGACTTCAGGTAATACACCATAGGGATCCAGGGTAAAACATTAGTGTTCTGAGGTAAAACAGATGGCCACAGCAGAATCACTTACTTGGGGCTGGGCAAACTGCTATCTTATTGTGGTGTTAAAGGCTGCTTACTTAAGTTTTTCTGTTTGTGGCTGGATGAAGGATCACCTGTGGAACCAGTAGATGGTCCATGGTCAAGACAAAAAATGAGTTGGGAAAACAGATGTTAATGACAGCTGAAGTAGAAAATTCCTCAATCACTCGAAACAGAAAGATTGTCCAAATGCACTTTGAGATTTTCAGGATAAGTGGGTTCCTGGCGTAATACACAGAAATAAGCAACAGAAGGCTGACGAAATTGATTTTTTTTTTATCAAGCATTTAGAGGAAGTAGCTGGTATGCAAACTGCTGAAAATGAGATGAAAGAAACATGGTGGAACAGCCACTAAAATATGAATAAATGGCTCTAAAACTGGCTGAACTTGAGGCCAAGTGAAACAGATTCAAATTGAGCTTTATAGCAGTACTACAACAAATGGAAAGAAAAAACTGTAAAGACTTTATGAGAAAATGCTTCAGCACATGGACTGGACATTCTACTGCTGAGATTAGAATAGAAAGAGCACACAGAATAAATATTCCTAACTTGTAATTGAGAAACCAGTAGAGACCTACAATGACCAAACTGTAGACATACCAGCTAAAAGAGTAAATTCTTTCTATTTTGTGAAAATAAGGAACAAGTTGGAGAGACAAGAGTCTACCAGGATGACTTTTCACTACAAACTTGAATCACCAGAAATGCTTTCCTTCCTTCCATAAAATTCTGCAAGGAATTAATACTTCGTTTCAAGTTACTTTGAGTCTTTTACCCACTTGTAGGACTGCCAGCTTTCTTTGTGGCTAAAACCAGACTAAGGTCACGCCCCTCGCATCACCATAACTCAACCCATTCCCACCCCTCTCCCATCCATGCCCTGCCCATTTGTGACATCAGCTGATGGGAACGCCCTCTTTTTCTGTTCCGGATACATGCCAATTTAACAAACACTGATAGTCTGTTTCCTTACCAATAAAACTATAAACTCTAGTATGTTTTCAATAAATTGTGATTAGTAATCCATTCCCAGCTTTGCAGACTACTACAATGTAGCAGAGTAACCCACTGATAGTTTCAGCTTTTGGTCTCAGAAGTATAGGATAATATTCAAAAAACTGCCACTCCAAAGGTAAACATTATAAAAACCATCATGCTCTACTACATTGTTGATTCAGATCAGTCAAAAGTAGAGCACTTTCTTTTTTTGCACAAATTCTTAATCTGATTAGACCTTTAAACCTTTAAGCACATTTTATGGAATTTTAAATTTGCGATCTCATGTTCTACAACAGCAGATACATCTTCAGTGAGTGAAAAAAACACAATCAAAAAATTAACTTGAAAACTGAATTTTAACCAAATGCTTGATTGTAAGTATTCTGAAGGAAGTACACAATGATAAAGGAAAACACTATAAATAACATTCTATTCCACTTTTAACACACTACAATTATAATTACAGTACAATTAATGCAACACTTTCTGCTATTCTTGCATACTCAAAATAACATTAAACAGCAAAATTACATAGATCAATCACAGCTACTCCGTTTTTTTATTTTTATCTCAAAATGCTATAAATCAATAAGCAACATATTACTGTTTAAAAATACTGCCAATGCAGACACTGCTATAAATGTAAAATTAACTCAGATCTTAACTGTAACTTCTGTGGAGTGGAGTGTTATTTATAGAAGTCTTATAGCCTACATCCAGAATCATGTTATCCTTGGAATTCTGCACCTTAAGTAAGCATCAGTGTAAATCCACAATATTCAACATACAGTGTGAATTTCTCAAAGCTGTTCTCTACAACTAATACAGCCTCAGTTATTCAACGCACCCTTAGGGGGTTACTCTTATTGTGATAAGCTATGACTTGCTAAATCAGCAACTATTTCCTGACAAGCAAAAAAAAAAGACATGCAAACAGACATCCATAATAGACAATTGTTAAAGGTACACTTCTATGACGCAAATGTGCTTTCATATGTTTCAGACACCATAATGGAAGGATAAACACAAGAAAGCTATTTTTAGAATGCACTCAGTGCTTAATGTCCATGTAGCCAGCCTTTCAGTTCATCACAGTACTCTGGTAGGAAGCCATATATGGCAGTGTCTAAAGCTGCAGCAAAACAGTTGTAATCTGCAAGAACTCTCAGATCATCAAAGAAGGAATCCCTTCTACTGTATTTGCCATATCATGATAAAGTTAAACCCACCCACACAACTGACACTGACTTTAATCAGTAGCGCAGCAACAGCAAATGGCATACAACTTTTGATTACTGCCTCTGAAGATCAAATCACACATTACAATCACAGCAAAAGCCAGTTCATTGTTAAATGCAACAGTTGCATTGCTTTAGGTACATCACAACCAGCAAAAGACATGCTTCTACAACAGTGGGCATTAAGCATACATAATAACACAATGCATTCTTAATCTATACAAATATGCAAAGATTGACAGTAAGCTGACATACGGATACAATCAGGAGACTGCATGAAATGCAATAAATAAGATTTCTTAACTGTTCAAAAAGTGTGCAAAATGTGCAGAAGAAAATGAAATTACTTGTATGGAAAGGAGCACAGATGTAAGCAAAATATCTCTCTACTGTACGCTAAGACCAGACAGTATAAGCCTCCAAGTGCATGGAGACTGTATTATGACAAATGCATAGCCGGAATAATACAAAAGCAAGCAAATTATTTGCTAACTGACCAACTACTTAAAACTTCCTGACGGACACTTACAAGCAGAAAACACTCATCCGGTCTGTATGATCAGAAGTCTAAAAGAGCAGTATCAGACACGATAGGTTAAATGTTTGTCTGCTTGCTTCATATTTACATTCAGCACCACCAAACCAATAAAATAATAACAATGATATATTTTCTTACTTTGAACTGCAACATAATTAGCTAGGACAAGCCTAGCCACATTGGAAGGTAGTAACATCACTGAACCACAACTTTTTCCTGCACAATAAAGATAATATTCCTCACGAGTATTACACAGCCACACACTTCAAAAATGGACCCTGCCTGCCTTCAGAAAAAAACAAAGCTGCTTTTACAGGCTTTATGACATAAAACAGAGTTTGCTTACCATGGGTGGATGACTCTGATAGCAGGCTTAGTGTTGACAGGGAACCCACGTACTTTTTAAAATTCACGTTTGCGTCTGACCATGATGTACGCACATGCATGAGTCCTCCATTGAGTCCTAAAAACATTACAAGTCTTGCAGGTTGCAGCTGTAAAAGCCACTTCCCCCTTGCTCTATGGTTCTGGCGCCTATGCAAAAGGACAAAAATCACCTCTATGTTTACCCCACAAGGTGTCCCTAATTTTGGCTCATTCAAAACCCGGACTTCACGTGTCCGGTTTTGAATGAAAACTGTAACGGACAAATTGCCAGAAAACCGGACAGTCTGGTCAAAAACCGGACAGCTGGCAACCCTACCCACTTGAATTAAAAAATTACAAAGATTCCTGACAGGTAGTAAATGAACTGACAAAAAGAAAAGAAGAACTGGAGGTGGGAAAAGGAGATGACGAAACATGTAACTAGTCAGCAAATGCAGAAAAGCAAACTAGAAACACTTCAGAGGAGACATTGCCTGTAAAGCCCTTTCCAGGTTTCCACACAAAATGATAGATAAAACAAGAGAAGAAAAAAATTTAAAAAAATTAAGAGATTCTATTAAAAACATGCTAGGAACACTAAGGCAGGGCAGTACCTAGTACATAGGTTCACAGGTAGCAACTAGACATATGGTCCAGTGGATCCATATCAGATTATTGAATGTCCAGAAATTCGAAATTCATATGGCTGAGATCATATGATTACATTTTTGGAAGTTCAAACATTTTCAATGGAAATCGCTGTACAGCGCAGATCTGGTAATTTACCTTTTTTTCTCACTGTAGTGTGATCTCAGAGTTGGTATATTTAATTAGCAGGGGGTGTGGGGGTGCAGGGGGGCTTGCCCCCTGCAAAAAATGTTTAAAAAGTTTTTCTTATTTATCTTTTTAATGTTCAAACTTCCGAAAATTCGATCATATTGTCTTAGCCATATGAATTTTGAATTTCCGGATGTTTGATAATCTGATAGGGATCCAGTCCAGCAGGCCATCAATAAACTAAGCTCACCAACTGTCTAAAGCAATGTCTGGTTAAGTGATTTGCTCAGGGTCACATAATAGGCAAGTAGATGCTGATGGAATCAAACCCTGTACCACAGGAAGCAACTTGTTAACATTTCATAGTCTTAACCCTCTTTGCTAACAGTACTTAATCTTGGTATATAATTATATAAAAAAGGATGTTTAATATAACTCAAATGTAAGATGCACTCTGATACATTAAAACTATAACAGTAAGTAAAACAGAGAAAATATTTAACTGATAAAAACAATGTTACTTTGCATGACATCTGGTGAAATACCTATTTGATAGACACACACACACACACACACACAAACAAACACACACATACACACACACACACACACACACACACACACACACACTCACATATATATATATATGTATATATATATATATATATATATATATATATATATATATATACTGCGGTGGTGGTGCTGCGGTAGCGTTTGTCACCTCACAGTTAGACGTTGCCCGTTCGATTCTCAGTTAGAGCGTCTTCTGTGTGGCGACATGCGTGAATGGGCATTCCTTTGTTGAAGGTTGTGCGTTAGGCCCGGCAAGCCAGCACATAAAAATCTACTGCCAATCATTAGCAGACCGGAGTTCCGCTGTGGTGACCCCTAACTGGGAAAAGCCGAAAGACAAAAACAAACAAAGATATATATATATATATATATATATATATATATATATATATATATATATAGACAGAGAGAAGAGAGTGTTTGGTATAACTAAAATGTACGTTGCACACTGAATTCTATTTTAGAAATAACAAGTAACAGTGAGAAAATTACTACTGATATTTTATGCTGTTTGGGTAAAGTGGCCACTTCTAGTCAGGCTGCAGGCTGAGATTTTTTTAGCTTGCAGACTGTCCTAAATAAGTTACTACTGATTACAAAAGAATGGAGCCACTTTGTCCAGACAGTTAACAAGTTTGACCTTTTGAAAACCGATACAACAAGATATCTAATGGAGTTAAAGAGTAACATGTTAAAGACTATATGCACTAGTTGCAGAAATGAATAAGCTGCAGCAATAAAAAATATGGTGACAAATATATAAAATGAAAGAATACAGAAAATAATATATGGCTGTCTAGCAGTACAGAAACAGAGGAATGGTTTCAAGATATTTTAAACTGTTCTTGGCAGACAAGTGAAACAAACAGATCAGTGATTTACAGAAGGTACTCCCTAGCACAAAGGATTAAATCAGTTTTTGTCTGATTAGAAAGGAGAAGATGCCTTACACGTCTCTTTTTGCACAGTGTTAGCTCTGTTGCCTAGAAAAAAACATGGATAGAGTTACTATGCTGCTTATTTTTCAGGTAAGTAGTGAATTGTGACATGTTCTAACCAAGATCATTTGGGACAATATTACAAAAAATACACAAAGTGATGCATAAATGATGGAAATAGATTATAAAGGACCAGCTTGCAAAAGAAAGACAGAGAATAAATGTATATGTAGAAAGTGGATTACTAGACATGAAAAAATATGACAGTGCTGACTAATATTTACACTAGTAATTAACAGATAATAATGTTACAAGAAACATACTTGAATCTTAAAGAAAGTTTTGTAAAGAAATATGGGAAGGAGGGTTTCTTTATTGGAAAGGACAGCAAGTGGAAGGGGGTATTAATATTAATTAAAAAGTGCATTTGAATAAAAATTCAGGAACAAAGGAAGGATAGACAGGGAAGATATACATGGTGAGAGGCTGCTAGCAGGGCATAAGAATTACATTTACTGCAGTACATATTCCACTGAAATCACTTAGGCAAAATATAAAGAATATTATGGGAAAAGTTATAGCATTTCATCAGAGATGTATGGTTGTGGATAGAGACTGGAACACTATAGGAAATAAGGAAGATGTCTCTGGAGTGCCAAAATATTACAAAATGCTGGTTGAGGGCAGATATATGCATGTGTTTAGGCTCATCGTGTAATGAAAATAAGACAGAATGACATGGAATATACACATTTGCAGGGAAATATGGTTCTTGTGCAAGATTACAGCTGCTACATATAAAAAAAGAATACTGTAACATGGTGTGAACTATGAAAATGCACCCGCAATAATGTCATACCAAGCACCACAAATTAGGCTTTGTAAGCAATGATGAACATTGATATTTTCAGGTATTTCTTCTGAAAATTAAGCTGATTAATGACTGGGTAGATTAATCTGGTGGAATGCTGTATGTGTCAGTCTTTTTTTACTTGTCAAGATGAAGGTTATGTAATCTAGTAACCACTTAGATGTGGTTTGTTTGAGAAACTTTTTTCCCAGCTTATTTGCAATGAAGGAAATGAACAAATAAGAATCTTTCCTAAGGGATTTGTTTCTATGAAAAGAGAATAGCAGTTGAGGGTGAATATCTAGTAGGTGCAATTTGAATGAAAAATACTGTCAGATGAATGAGTTGGTTCAAGTTAGATTCTGAGGTGACTTGGGGAATGAAAGACTGATTAGTTCTCAGGTAACTCAATCATCATCATCATCATCAGTCCCCTTTTTCCCATTTTTTCCTACATGTGGTCGGAGTATCATATTAACTGTTGCCAACTCTCTTGATTCAGTGCCACACTCCTGCTTTCTTCAACACTCATGCCTGACTGTCGCAGATCTCCTTTCACACAATCCATCCACCTCTTTGCTGGACATCCTCACTTCCTCTTACCTTCCTTCCTGTCTGCCCCAAATCTTCCTCACCAGATTGTCTTCTGTTTTTCTACACATGTGCCCAAACCATTGTAATATGTTCTCCTTGATCATTTCTGCAATTGCAGCTACTTTGGGTTCTGCTCTTTTGTCCTCATTTCAGTCTGTCCCACAGTGTGCATCCTATCACCTGTCTCAGAAACTTCATTTCCATCACCTCTAGCTTCTTCAACTGTCATGCCTTTACTGCCCAGGTTTCTGTACCATACAGTAGTACTGGTTGCACCACTGTCTTGTACACCTTACTTTTCAGCTTCTTTGGCATTCTTCTGTCATAGACTACCCCTGATACTCTGTGCCAGTTGGCTGCAGCCCCTCTGATTCTAGCTTTGACCTCTTCTTTCAGACTACCCTTCTCCTCAACTACTCCTCCCAGATACTTGAAGATGTTTACCTGTTCCACTATCTTCCCTTCTATCTCTATTCTCAACTTCTTCTGATTTCCCCAATTTGCTGCCATTACCACCATCTTATCTGTGCTTTGTTTCATCCCATGTGCCTTCAGATCTGCATTCCATTCTCCTATCCTTTGTTGAAGTTCTATCTCAGAGTCTGCCTGTACTGCCACATTGTCTGCATGCAGCAGCTTTGTTGATCCATCCCCTCCAAACTGTTTGGTAATGTAGTCCATCACCAGTATGAACAGCAGTGGGCTCAGAGATGAACCCTGATGTACACACACACACCCACTAGGAACCCCTCTGTAAGGCTGAACACTTACTCTCAGGTAACTCAATCTTTGGGGAAAATCAGGTAATGGAGAGTGAAGTCATGAAGCTCTGATATTCTCCTGGAAGAAGTAACAGAAACTAGGAATAGGGAATTCCAAGACAGAATTTTTATGTCTGTTGAAGAGAATGGTTCAAATGTTGGTCTCATCCATGCCTCTAAAATGAAATTTAGGTCCCATGGAGGAATCAGGTCTTTAACAGGAGCGTCTAGCAGAAACAAGTCTTTAAGGAAAGCTATGTATAACTTGTGAGAAGCTAAAGAATGGTTTTGAAATCCATAATGATAGTTGGAGAGAGTGGCTAGCTGTACATTAGTTGTGGTAAATCTATAGCCCTGTTCATACAGAGTTGCCAGGAAGAGTAGAACATCAGATACAGAGAGGGGGTCTACATTCTTTGTGGAAGCCCAAACAAAACCTCTTCCATTTATTTCTTTATACTTTCTGGGTAGACTGTTTCTAGGAATCTATCATGATATAAACTACCATTTAGATAAAGAAGGGTCTTTGGTCATTACTGGTAATGAAAACACCACACAATAAGCTTGAGGTTGACAAGGTCCAGGTAAGGCTGATTGGAGGGGTGAGAAAGAATATGCAGTTGCAGGTTTAAAAGTGTGGGAAGGCTTTTTCAGGTAAGGCTTGAGCACTGGGAACAGATCGGCCTAGACCACAGGGAGCAATTAGAATCATGGTTAATTTGCACCGTGATGCTTTCTGAAGAGACTTGGGAGTGGAGGGAAGTGGTGAAAAGGCTTATAAAAGACTGTGGGACCACTGACAGACTACAGCATCTTGTAGTGACTGCCCCTCTGGGAGCAATAGGGAAAAGTAGCTGCTGCATTTGGTATTAAAAGGGGTCACAGCAAGGGATGCCCTGGCAATTGAATATCTATTGAGCCACTGAAGGTTTGAGGGACTACTTGTGAGACATCAGGACAGACCTGCAGAGCTTGTCTGCTAGATAGATAACTTTAAAAAGTGATGCAACTCTAATTCCCATTGCTCTACCCACACAGTCTTTGTGCATAGGGGGGTTCATATATTGTCTATTTGGCTTGCAATCACTCTGGGGAAGCTGGTCCTTGAATTCCTGCAACAATAGGAGTATCACTCTCATCTCCAGGACATTGAAGTGAAGGTTTGCCTCTGCTTGTGTCCATACTTCTTGGACCAACCTTCGCTCTAAATGTCCCTCCCAGCTCAGAGAGGAAAAGGCTATAATAGCTATTTGGTCTTTCAAGAAAATATGGTGAGATCAGTCACCAGTTCAGGTGGTTTCTGCATGATGGCATTAGTTAGATGGGATGAGACAAAAGGTCTAAATAGCTCGTCCCACTGGAGCATCCTCATGTGAAAACAGGTATGAAAAGCCATTAAAGGGGAAGCTGTTGTTAGTCCTAGTGCTTTTAGAATCAAAGATACTGGAGGAGAATGCTGCTGTATCAGTAGGACCACAGCTGACCTGATAGAATGTACTCTTTCTGCTGGAAAACTTACAAAGCAACTTCCTGGATTTAGACAACCAATAAACCTGATATGTTGTGTAGGGTGGAGGTATGATTTTTCGAGATTGACAGGTATACCCTAAGGATCAGTACAGCTTTAAAAAGTAATCTCTGGCTGAAAGTAAGGACTCCAATTCATTGTAATGAGAACCCAGTCATCTAGATAGTGGAAACCTTTAAATCACAGATGGGTTGCAATCACAGACACACATCTGGTGAACAGCCATAGGCTTTGGTGAAACTGAATGGCAAGGCTCTGAACTAATAGTGGCTGCATCCCAGCTGGAAGTATAGGTACCTCCTGGATTCTTTTGTAATCGTTATGAGAAGATAAGCATCCTGGAGGTCTACTTAGCATATCTAGTCATCCATCTTTAGATATGGCAGAATCACTTGGGCCTTGACTATTCTGAATGGTGTCTTTCTGCCATATTGGTTTAGAACACTTAGGTTCAGTACTGTGTTTCTTGGGTACTAAAAAGGAATCTAGAACAACTCTGAAATAGCTCTGTTAACCATTTGTCTTGCTTGACTGGGAACTCCTCAAATATCCACTTCTAGATTAAACTGTCACTTCAATAACTCCTCCTTAACCAGAGTAAACCAACAAGCCCCAATGAGACACAAAGGAGTGAAAAATTCTGCCCAAAGGCTAACAACTCATGAGAAAAGGGACAATATCTGGAAACAATGACACAAAACTAGGACCCAATCCTACCTAGATACATATCAGTGCCTCAGAAACCACACAAAGCCAATTGTTTGTTACGATAAAAAGAATGACTTCTCCACAAACCAAACCACAAGTACAAAAAACCCTCCAAAAGAGTTTGGCAAAGTTTAAACAACCTCCTAAAACCAGGCAGAAACCCACTCCAAATTCTTTCCCATCTAAAATCAGCCAGGACATTGCAGACAAATTTAACAAATACTTCATGTCCAGTACTATACTTGACTCAAACAATAACAACCAATACCCATCCCTCCTTACCTTACCAGACCATACCTCCACATCCCAATTCAATCTAAGAACTGTCCAGACAAATACCATTAAAAAAAACATTAAAAACTGAAACCCGCAACACTAGCTTCTGACAACCTGCCTTCCGAATACCTCAAGTTTAGAGGCTGACATCATTTGCTACCCTGCATCTATCCTAATTAATATAGCAATTACAGAAAACTACATCCTAGCCCTATGGAAACCTTTCTTCATAACTCCCTTATATAAATCACTCATCCACAGAACTGTCAAATTATCACTCTATGGCAGTCCTTCATCCCCTCTCCAAAGTACTTGAAAAATGCATACATCAGCAACTCCTAACCTTTCTACTTGATAACCAACTGCTTTCTCCTACCCACCATGTCTTCTGACCCCACAACAGCACCAAAACTGCCTACTACAGTTCCTAGATACCATTAATCAAACTACCACCATTTCTCTGGACTTGTCAAAAGCCTTCAAGACAGTCTCACATCAACTGCTCCTCCAAAGACTAAATCTTACAGGCTTCATAACTCCCGCAACTAACCGATTCACCAGCTACCTAAACAATCTCACACAGGCTGGAAAATGTATTTTATTTTACATTTGTTAACTGGAATGGTCTGACTGGATGAAGTCCATTTACAGCGGAGGTCCGGGGAGAAAAGCTCCACTTAATTAATACAACAGACAATGATAATAATACATAATGTAAAGTAAAGACTTTGTTATTGAGCAGTATTTTGTGCATAATAGAACAGTATGGAAAGAAAGATCATATCAGCAATATATACAAGTGAACATTAAGTTAGTCAGCAAAATATACAGACAAAGATCACAACAACATTTCCAAATGTCAAGGGATACCATTTGTTACTTCCATTTTTACAGAGGGTCTGATAATTGGAGAGAAGAGAGAAAGATGGTGGTAGCATATGCTAGGATTAAGTCATTAAGAAAATGGAATAACTATCACTCCACCTTCATTCCAATCACTACAGGAGTCCCCCAAGGCTCCATACGTGGTCCAATATTTTTCAATATCTTCATTAATGACACACACACAATGAATCAAAACTCACCACCAAAATACAATATGCTGACTACTCAAATTTTAGTTTGCTCAGTCCCAAACCTTCCCACCTTAGAAATCATCACACAGAAAGCTTTTACTTCTTTAGAAAACTTTATAAATAAATCTCAATTGCTCTTAAGTGGAAAAGCTTTATTGGAGAAGCTCACTCAGACTCTGGTGTAGATTGCAGTGAGGGAAAGGTTAGTTTGTTTTTGCATTCTTGTATTTTGTATTATTGCCTTCTATTTTGTATATTGTGGTTTATTTTCTTTACACAGTGTTTTACTTGTATTCTGCTTTTAAATGCTTTTTAAATTATAAACAGGCCTACTATCACTAGGGAACCGGTCGTTAATGTTCTCTCTAAGGCCAAGAACACTGCATCAACGAGCCCAAACAATATCCCAGGATGCCTTCTAAAAAGTATGAAATATGACCTATTAGCCCCTCTGGAACAGGCTCTGTCTCCCAAATGGAGAAAAACAGTCATCACAAAGTGGGGCCATCTCCAGACCCTGAAAACTGCAGACCCATAAGTCTCACTAGTCTCATATACAAAGCCATGGAAAGAATGATCATGCAAATGATCAATAATGAAGGAGAAAACCTCCAGAAACTGAACCCAACACAGTTTGGCTTCATTAAAGGCAGGTCATGCCTACTTAGCCTGGTGGACTATTTTGAGAAGGTCACTAAAGCAATGGATGAAGGCAGAATGGTTCACACTGCCTATCCTTGACCTGGGCAAGGCATGTTACACACTACACCACTCAGACATTGTTGACAAACTCAAATGTTTAGGTATAAACCCTTATATCATGCAGTGGATAGCCAGCTGGCTCAGAGACAAGACCCAGGAAGTTATTGGGGAGTCCACCTCTACAAAGAGAACAGTCACAAGCAGAGTCCCTCAGGGATTGGTCAAGGGACCTCTCCTTTTTGGGATTTACTTCTCTGAAATAAAGGCCAATGTCAATGGCTTCTGGTTGACTAAATTTGCAGATGACTGCAAATTAGGAGCAATCACAGAATCCCGCACTGATACAAATGTTCTCCAGGAAGGGTGGACACAGCCAATAAACTGGTGTCAGAGCCATGAACTACAGCTAAATGCCAGGAAATGCATAACAGTATCCTTCTGGAAGCCACCCAGCCTTGGCAATTATTGTGATGCCTCTTTTCTGGGGCACTAATCAAGGAGCTTAAATCCTCACTACTGACACTGGAGAGTGATGTTCACTTGGAACAAAAATAGATGCACACAGTATTTCCAGATGCAGCTCTCTGCATCAGGTACAATTTCTCTTAAGAGCACACAGGGAACACACTTAGTCTGGGGTCTGGATTTCTGTCTCTCTCTCCAGGGCCACACTGAGACTCCCCACTGGCACAGCTGTAGAGTTGAGCACTCAGCCGAGTGTCCAAACCAAGTCCTTCAGTGCCCTCTCTGTGAAACCAGTGCTTTGTGTCTCTGCTCCAAGCAGCTGACACACACACTCTTGGAGATTTGATTTGTGCACACGTGCACACACACACACACACACACACACACACACACACACACACACACGCACACAGACACACACACACACGCACACACACACACACACACACACACACACACACACACACACACACACACACACACACACACACACCTGGTAATGGCTGGCAGAGATTTACTAGCTATGCCCCCTTCTTCCCAGACTATAAGGCAGTTACTACCACCAGACACTCCAAAGCCAGCTACTCTAATGCTCTTACAAGGTTACCAATTATATTGAGTGAAATTAATATTAATACAAATGACAGTGTTCGATCAATGCAGTAAGGCTTTCAGGAGTGGCCACAGAGTCACCAAATAGACATAAGTACTCTCAAAGTTTAAAATTTTCTCTAAAGGACCAGCCACAATGATAGGTTTAAACACATTTAATAATAAATATTAAAAAGAACATGGAATAAGAAATAGCTAGTTAAAATAAACACCAAAGTTTCAATCACAGGAAATATTAAAATGACATAGATTAATAGATTCATAAAGATACAGAAAAGCAGAACTTAACTAATCTCACTACATTTTCCTGACTGTTCTAAAGAATTAGTCACTTACTAGTCTGGTCACTTACTAGAGCAAGGCAAGAAGTAGGTGAATGGTGTTCCTTATTTGTCAGGTTCCAAAAACAGACTGCCCTGAGACTTCAGTCTCATCTGGTATTAAAATATCATTACAGAGCTGGCTTACAGAATGGCATCACACACATCTGGTCATATGATTTTGGGCTTCCATACTAACCTCTTGGCTAGAAGCTCCCAGGATTTAGCACATACATGTCAATAATACACACTCACAGAGCTTTGTTAAGATCTGTTGCAGCTTCTGGAAGTCATAAAATAATAAAACACTTCCACTCTTCCTACCGGAGCTAGTAAACCTTTCTCTGGAACTGATATTTCATCTCTGACTACAATCAGACCTGCAAGGTACAATCTTCATGGCCTAAATTAAGTAATTTATTTTGTACTTTTTTTCAAAGTTATTTGGAGCCGAACTTAACCTCTTCTCTTCCAGCATCCTGTGTTACAATATTAATTTCAATAGTTATAATACAGGCTGACATACAAGTGTATTTCTTTTTCTGTCCAGCAGGACACACTTTTCAACAGCATCTGTAAAAATCAGTTTAATATAAAAATGACATATAATTCTTTACAAAACTCCAGCTAGCTATGCTGGCATATGCTGCACATCCATTTTCCTACTTCTCCTGGCATAGCTGGCAATACCGCATATCATCACAACTACCATACTGAGACCACACACCTAAGAGCAGACCCAGTAGTCAGGAACTTGGGGACGAACCTAGACAGTAATCCAGCTTTTGACCATCATGTGTCTACAGCAGTGAGGAAATCATTCTACGTTGTGCAACTTATAAACAAAGGTATGGCATCTAGGTCGAAGGAGGTCATTGTTCCACTCACTGTATTTAGCATTCATCAGAGCTATTGTTGAGTACAATTCTTCCTCCAGTATGTACCTAACCAAGTGCATCTAACAACTGGAATGTCCACAGAGGTTCAATGCCAGGCACACATGGCATTGTCGGACCCCAGCCTGATGGACTTCCTGCATATCTGCAAAACAAACAGCACCAGAATTACCCATTCTAAAATTTAAACCTTGCTTGTGATATAAATAGGGCCTGCTGGATACACAGGTATGTATCTCAGAGACTACCCCTTCTCTGAAACAGGATCCCCATCCATATGAAACAGAGTTCCTCCCTAACCCAATTCAAGTGTAACTTCGACACTTGCATGGAGAACAGGAAATTCAGGCCTGGTTTGGCACCTATGTCTCTAACAGACACAGGTAGACTGTAAATAGTTCATCTCTCAAGCACCTGCTTGTAAATATTTCATCTTCCAAGCCCCCCGCATACATTTATCAAGGGAACCAGAACTTGTCAGAGATTTGAGATGTATGGCTAGTCTTAAAACAGCCCTTGAGGTTGTTAGTCTAGTACACACAGTTATGAACCTAAATACCTATCTTAAACCCCAGCAAAACCAAACTAATCCTATTCCTTCCCAAAAGGATAAATCAAGACAGTACTGACCTTTATATTATCTTCTCAAACACAAAAATTGAAATTAATAGGAGTTATCACTGATAAGGAAAATATAATCCTCATATTAACACTGCAGTCAAAAAGACACAGTGCAAATTAGGATCTCTTAACAGAGCAAAGCACCTGCTAAGTGATTACAGTAAAAAATAGCTGCCACCTCCCTTCTTCCTAACCTCCTATAGACCTCAACAATTTTCACAAAAGTCAATGCTCCACCAAGGACAAACTAGAAAGCACCTAAAACAAAATTAGCAAATCCGCCTGCAGCCTCCTAAATCACTTCCACCAATGCATGGTGCTCAATACCCTCAACTGATGTGAACATCCTCAACACATTACCCTCTCCCACTTACTTACAGCATACAAAATACTTCACCATCCACATAAAACACACACACTGGCAACTCTCATGCAATGGCATGTACCAAATTTATTTATATTAGTTTACTAGGGTAGAGCAATAATCAGTATTAAGTTCAGGCTTAGCCCAAACAGAACCCTAAGATTCTCAGAACTTAAATTAATTGCTGCCAATAAATCAAAAAATTATTACCATGACTCATTATTCTTCATTGCCATCTCCAAGGCATGGAATAAACTTCCAAACCACATCAGGCTTTTACATGACCTGCAACAATTCAAATCTGCCCTAAAATATTGTCTGGCAATTAGTAAACTATGTCCAGACCAACAGTTTGGAGTATGTAGTCCTAACTCTGTGTGCTATTGACACTATACAAGGGAATTAATATACTATTTTTTGATTTTTTTGATTTTACTGACAATATCTTGAAAACATGTATGCCCTTAATTTGATATGCTTGCATTGATATACTTTGCAAATAATGTTTGTTGACAGTTTTTTCTTCTGAATTGTCAAAAATGTATTTCAGTCCTTGTTTTGAAGCTTTTCTCCCTGGGCCTCCACTGGAAATGGGTATTTCAGTTCCCAGACGGACTTTCCAAATAAACAAAAGCAAATAAATAAATAAAATAACTAACACATCTGACCCTCTCTGGTTTGGCAGGACCTCTTAGAAGCCACTTTTTTGAAGGATTCAATTCCCTGTTTGGCTGCTTCGTATTCGCATGGTGAAACGTCTGAAAATGGCAAAGTTTGGCAAAGGGGAGGGGAATGGCATAGCCTATGGATGTTATCTATCTTACCTGTATACTATTAAAATATTGATGTCGGAATGTACGCCTATGAATTATTTGAATTACAGATGTTCGAATAGTTCATATGAGTACATTCTAAATGTTCGGACATTATATTTGCGAATGTCCTAAGCATTTGCAAATATAAATGTTCGAAGGGACGTACAGAGATCGCGGTACAGTACGGTTAGGAAAAGACATCCCTTTCCTCACTGTAGTGCGATCTCGGAGTTGGAATAAATAGTTAGGGGAGTATGGGGGCTGCAGAGTGGCTTGCCCCCCCCCCGCATAAACGGGATGTTAGTTGTAGGAGTTTGGGATAGCATTGTTGTTAATTGCCATAAAATGTCGAATTCGACATTTTTGGCAATTACTGCAGATTTACAACTAACTGAACAGTCGTACACTGCGTATTCAACATTAATTGTCGACATTTAGAAATGAAATTTATTTTGAATTTCATAATTTTAATAGTAAACCATCTTACCTATCTGTCTTGCATGATGGCCAGCCATGTATCTGAGTGGAGAGAAAAAGGCTTCCCCACCTACGTCTGCCACTAGAGGTGGACAGCCAGGCAAGCCATCAGTGCAGTTGGGTCTGCTTTTTGGAGAAGAGACCATGAAAACCCTGATATTTTTGTGGACCACCCCAACCTCTTGTTCTATGTCTACTGAAGGAATTGCCTCTACCCGGGTTGGCCCTGTCCAAGGTAGAATCAAAGGCCTGATGTTGGGGCTTTCAAAACCACAGGAACTTGGAGCCTTTCTGATTCCTGTTTAAATGCTGCTGAGGGCTCTCAAATTTATCTCCTACATGACACAACATCCTTCCTTCCTGTTCACACCTCAACAACTTCTCCTTCACTGTAGGACTGAACAAAGAGGTGCTGATAAAGGCAGCATTGGTGAAGGATGTGTTGAAATTCTCTGCAAAATCACATAAGCGGAGTCAGGCATAGCAACGCATCGTGAATCCAGTACCTACTGCTCTAACTGCCCCATCAGTAGCATTGTGGAGCAAATGCCTTTTGAGGTTTGTAATATTTAACACTGCCCCCCCAAATGTAGCTAAAGTTGTTTCCTAGAGTCTTGTGGAGGAAGCTTTCTGATGAGCTGGGCCCCTTTGGAAGCAATTCACATGTGTCAGGTAGCTCAAAATTCTTGATGCAAAGGTGCCAGAGGCATAGGCTCACTTTCCCATTCTGTCTATCATCTTAGGGTTTCGTTAGAAGCACGAACAGCAGAAGTCTAATCTGTGAGCTCCTTTTCTGTGGTTGCTGCAATGATAATACAGTCCACTGCAGGTACTTCTGACCAGGACTGCCTATCTTTAGATGGGCACAAGATTTTATCAGGCTTGCAGGGTATGGTTTCTGTAGCATTTGGCTCTTGACATATTTTTCTAGTGACAGAGTTTATAAAACTGTTGGCAGGACTGCTCACCCAAGAGGTAGAGGGAGCAGAACCGTATGATTCAAAGATCACTTCCTTGTCTTGAGAGGCTTGTTTGGTGGGCAAGGATCCCCTCTGTCTCATTAATTCAAGGATTTCACCAAATGAGGCATCTTCAGGAGGGAATTATGGGGAACCCTATCAATCTTCCAAGGCAATGTCTGACATGGGGGACTCCTGGGAGTCTACGTCTCCTTTTACATGTTATCTTCCTAGGAATATCTGATTCTAACCAAACTGAGTACCCATATGAGTCTGTTAGCACTGTGACCATTTCTCTTAGGACATTAGTTCTGCTTTTCCAGTAGGAGCCATAATGAGAAAACTTAGAAGTAGATAGGTGGGCATCTGTATCTATATGAAGATACTATCATCCTTCCCATGACTTTGGATGCCATTCCAGGATCTGTCAGCATGTGGAAGTCAAACTCCGGGGCCAAGCTTACCCTTGTCAAAGCTCCAATGGCCAATGGCTTACACTGAAAGTCAAATACCACACACTGATGAACCAAATGGATCGGAGGCAGGGACTGGTGTTGACAGACTAAAAGCAGACTTCAACACCAAGAACAGTCCCAAACAGGTTAGAGCCAAAGACTTCAGTGAAGAGCTGGCATCAAGCAGTTAGTTCCTGGACTCAGTCAGCCTCAAAAGTCTCAGGGTCGAGTGCTTTAGATGTGAGAAGATCAGTACTGAAGGATGAATGATTAATGAAGCCAAAGCTACATGCTCTGAGAGACGAGTCAGCTCCAAGAACAACCAGTGAACAGACAGGCACTGGGAAAGGAGCTAAGAGAGGTGAAAATCTAATCTGCCCTAGCCACAGAGGAGCAAGGGGGTGGTATATGTGCCTTAAGAAAGGCCCTCATTGAGAGTTATCAACCTACTTCTGAATGATCTAAAAGAGCTGACTAATGAAGCTGATGGAGGTCTCAGTGAAATGAACCTAGCCAGTCCCCTGTCTGCTCTGGATCCTGGAAGGGATCTCACTATGAATGACAGTGATCTCCTGCAGATACTTGCTTACTGCAGTCAAAGTAGGAAGTGGAGAAGAGTCATTTTCTAATCAAGGGAGCTTTGGATCTTAAGAAGGATAGGAATTAGTTGCTTTATGTTTCCTTGGCTCCTTATCTCTGTCTGTCCCTCCCTCTCACCTTCTCCTAGTCTTTACCCGTGGTCCTTCCTTTTATAACTGTTCTATGAACCCTGTGTATCTCGAGGAAATGCTTATTTCATCTATCTGTAAGAGTTCTGGATCCAAACTCTTGGCAAACAGAATACTGTACATCGAAATGTCCTGGACCTAAGTTAGTCATACTTCAGTTCTGAGGATCTTGGGGTGGGATTTTATGTCTGCATTTAGAGCATTTCTTAAAACTTTTATAGTAGCAAGATAACCTCAATACAGTAGCAGCAACCTACCACAATACTAACTACAACATTAACAACAAGGCTGAAAGCTGAAGAATTTGTTGCTGTTTTTTTTTTTTTTGTAAATAGCCAAGAAGATGGATATTCAGCAGCCTGTCTGATCGTTCAGAAGAGTTGAGGCAGAACTACAACTACAGAAGAACTGTATTATTTTATGCTAGAAAAAACTTATAAATGAAAAGTTATGTATTTACCATAACTAGGCATCTGACAAGATGACACAATGTAGGCACAACAAGGTGAAATTTAAAGAAAAGAAAGCCAAATTCTAATTGTATATCAACATGTATATGTTGCATCTGGATGAAATCATTGTTATTTTATTTTGTATTTTGTATAATGCTGCTTACTAGTAACTTGAATCTGTTAACAGTCGTTATGTAACTTTATCTCATCAATGTATACGTAATATGTGGAGCTTTTCTCCCCGGACCTCCAATGAAAATGGGCACTCTTAGGCCCAGTGGACTATCCTAGAAAACAAATGCAAATAAATAAATGATAAATAAATCTGTATTGTCTATTTTCATTCTTCTTCAACCCATGGGTTCGGATCCGATCATTGGATCCGACTCTGCTGCATACTCCAAACTTTGGATCCAGCTCTCAAGCTCCTCCATCCACCCATAACGCACTAGTCCATCTCCATTACCTCAGATCGCGTTTGTTGCCATAGAACCCTATAGCTAAACAGAGACACATATAGCTGATAGAGAAAGGAAGGGCTCAAACCCGGGACTGCCGGTTCCAAATACAATCTTATAGGTCTCTCCAGGAAAGATGGATGGGGAATGGAGGGGAGGGAAGTTGAGGAAGAATGAAAACAGACAACACAGATGTCTAGTTATGGTGAGTACATAACCTTTAAATCTGATGTCCTTTTCATTCTTCCTCAACCCATGGGAAGAGTCCCCAGCTACATTGATCTTGGGTGGCCCTCATGGAAGGCTCTTCCAGAGTCCTGCCAAACCAAAGGTGGCTCGTTTCTAGAGATAATATCCTATTTGTAATGAGCAATAAAGGTATGAGCATTGGACAATGTGGTTGCAGCACAAATATCATCAAGAGATGTTCTTGACCATAAAGCAGGGGAAGCAGCCATGAATCTGGTTGAATGAGTCTTAGGAGGTTTAGCTAAAGTCATGCCTTTTTGAGAATAGATCTAAGAAATACAATCTGTAATCAATTTGACCAGAGTGACTTTAGAAACTGGACAAACCAGCCTTTTTGGTGAAAAAGAGACAAAAAGTTGGTCTGATTTTCTACTTTGTTTTTTTCTGTGAAGATGAAAACATAACTGTCTGTGCACATCAAGGAAATGTAGCATGTACTCTCTTTTACTGGAAAATTTTGGAAAGAAGACCGGTAAGTGAATGGATAGGTTAATGTTGTTTTCAGAAGCCACTTTGGGTAAAAAAGATGGGTTTGTCCATAAGGTAACCCTGTCTTTATGAAAAATGATGTAAGGTAGCTTTGAAGAAAGAGCCTGGAGTTAAGATATTCTCTTTCCAGAAGTAATGGCTTCTAAGAAGACTGTTTTCCATGAAAGGAATTTTAAATCAGCTTTAGTTGAAGGTTCAAAAGGTTTTTGAGTTAGACTTGGTAGCACAACTGTCAGATCCCAAGGTGATGAGGGATCCTTTATTGGAGGCCTTAGAAGAAAAACATCTTTCAGAAAAGCCTTGCATAATTTGGATGAAGCCAGCGAATAATTTCTGTTCCACATGTCAAAATTAGAAATAGCTGCTAGTTGAAATTTAATCATCTTAATAATCATGATCTTATCTACATCTGCTTCCGATAAGCTTCTGGAGGACCTACAGTAAGTAGTGGATGGAGGCCTGGAATGCTTCTTTGGTGTCTGAAGCAATGGAGAAGGCAGGGTGGATGAAAACTGGCTTTATAGCAAATTCTGGAGTAAGACTTCTGTGAAAAGTACCCAGCTTCAGATCCGAGGACCTAGGATCCAAGGGTGGTACTGTAGGGTTTATTATTATAACTAATGGAGCTGAGGCCTTAGGATCTGATGGCTTCAGATCTGAGTGTCGAATTTCTGGATCCAATAGAGTCGGATCCAAATTTTTTTTGCTTTTGGATGGCGGCTCCAAGGAAGACCTGGGGGACTTCAGTGGGGAGTGTTTCCTATGCTCCAGAGAAACAGATTTGCTAGTTTTGGAGGGGGATTGAGCCCCTGAAGAAGATGTAGCAGGGAGAAAACCCTTTAGAATAAGTTTGCTATGTCTATCTGCCAAGGTTCTTGGATTAAAGATGGTTGCATATGGTATATACAGTGTCCAAGTGCCCAGCTCCAAGCCAGTAAATACACTTCTTGTGGGCATCCAAATTTTGTATTTTATGCTGACAAGAAGTGCATTTCTTAAAACCTGTTGGTTTATCCGACATGGTAGATGACTATCCAACGTAACAAAAAAAAAAAGCATTTTGTTGGATAGAAAGGGAAGGAAAAAGGGGATTAATTACCAACAATGGTAATTTAAAGAAATACCCTAATGAGAAAAGGGTAAGCAGTGATACCAGAAATGGTAATAAAGATTTATTATTTACCAAGAATAATAAGAAGATAAATAGAAAAAAGTCCTAACATCCTGCAAGTAAGCTAAGAGGGAAGATAGATAAATTAAGCTAAGATAAAGTCAGAACTATGTCAAAAAGGATGAACTCATGAAATTATCTCTAATAATGCTTATGAGAGGAACCTATGTCTGTCCACGATGGCAACAAATGACATCTGAGGTAATGGGGATGGAGTAATGCATTATGGATACAGAAAGGAGCTTGAGAGCTGGATCCAAAGTCTAGAGTATGCGGCCGAGTCAGATCTGAGGATCGGATCTGAACCCATGGATTGAGGAAGAATGAAAAGGACAACATCAGCTCTAGTATTTATAAAGAGAGAAGAAAAAGGGAAATATATCAGTAAAAATAGAGAGCTCTTAACTGGTGTGGAGTGGATTGACCATTCCCAATGACAGCAAATGAGAACTGAAGCAGTGGGTGTGCAAAATATTATAGGAAACTAAAGTTTAGGAGCTTGAGGCTGACAGCAATGGCAAATGGCCAGATCAGTTCTGTCAAACAGCATGAGTCCCAATAGTCTGATCAGATGGATGGATGAAATAGAATCAGGATATAATAATATATATATATATATATATATATATATACATACACACACATATATATATATATATATATATATATATATATATATATATATATTAATTCTAGTACTTTTTTGTTTCAGAATCCATTACTTTATTTTCTTACAGAAAAAAAGAGGTTAAATTAGTGGTAACAATACAAGTTCTGCGAACCATAACAAGATAAAAAACATACTCAATGTATTCAGTGTTATGAAAAAATAAACTGAAGTATAAGTACATCTCAAGACAGGATATATAATCCACAGCTGATAAAATGTTAAAAAAATAAACTAAAAAAAAATGCGAACTAAAAGCTTTAAACTCCATGAGTAACCAAGAATTTAAAAATCCCTAATAAATACATAACCCAGTTGTACAGTAACTTTTCAAATTTGCTAATTTTACATCTAGTACTTTTTAATAGTATTCTTTTTCTGGGAGAGGATGTACGTTTGATTTGAAATGAAGCAGTAACGTAGTTTGTACCCAGTGTCATACAGACATATTTTGATTGTGAATCATGGCCACAAAATGTTTATGATGATTTTGGCAAAAAGAATGGCAAAGATATTGCCAAAATTAACAGACGTGGTTAACAGTAGGTTTATAGCAGGCAGGCAAAACTCTGACAACATCAACATAACCTTTATGATGCAAAAGAATGCAATGGACAATAACAATATATTAATGTTACTAGATTTAGATGCCAAAATAGGATTTTAACAGTGCATAATAGGAATTTATGAAGAGTTCTTTTGTGGTATTTGAATTTACACAAATATAGATAACACTAATATTTAACATATACTTAGGAGATCAAGCTTGAGTGAAGTACAGTAGTGAGCAGTCTAAAGTGTGGAACTAGGCAGGGGCAATCACTTTACCCAATACTATTTGCTTTGCATTTAGAGCCATGAGCCAGAGATGTAAGATAATCAAATATGATTTGGATATAAATGTAAAAATCCTAATGAGAAAAATTCCAATTTTACTGACAACATAATATTATATGTTGCTACTTTGGATCACGATATAAAAATTATATTCGATAAACTGAAATATTTTGCTAGCATAGCAGGATATAAAGTAAATGAATCAAAAACAAAGAGTAGAGTAATGAATTATGTCACAACAGATGACTTGGTACAGAATATCCCCTTCTTATGGAGTCATAACAAGATGAGATACTTGAGAATTTGGATGGGATGTTATGCAAGCTGCTAAAGAAATGTGGGAAGAAACCACTGAAAATATTTCAAGTAGGATAACACTATGGAAATTACTTTTGGACATCAACAATAAGATACAAGTATTAAGATGTTTTTATTCCTGCTGGTTCTATATGTAGGTAAGGTTTATCAACCAAGAAACTGGAATATGAAAAAAGGAATGTTGGAATAACAAAAGAGAAAGTATGCAATGGGAAAAACTAATATTAACAAAGGAACAGGATGGTTTAGAATTTCTGGAGACATAGTATAAGGCCACATGGCTTAAGATTCAGAACTTAGAATAAATGCATCAATCGCACTATATGACAGGCAGAATATCTGATGAAGTAATGACAGGATCACATGCGAGCATCTGGGCAGATTCAGGAAAGGAATAAATATTATGTACAGTATTGTCTACATAAAACTGTTAAGCATGTCTTCACTGTAAAGGAAGTTTAGACCTTGGGGAAATAGGCTATACTATATATAGTAACAAGAAGGATACAAATGAGCATTTGGACAAGAAAGAAAGAAGCTTGATTTTGGATACAGATGATGAAAGGTGATGAAGTAATAAAATGGGATGAAACTAGACAGACTTTTGGGTCATTAAAGTCAGATTAACTTGCATGGATTAAATGATTTACTAGGGATATTAGAGATGATCAGTGGAGTGAAAAGTGTCTTATTTCTAGATGTGCAAGTAAATCTAGAAATATTTACAATTTTTGCATGGAAATGTCTACACAAATATTTCTATATTTCTTTGACATTTGAAAAAAAATATGTTCCCACAGACAAGAATCATATATTGGAAAGGTGATGATTGAGAAAGACATTCTTGGGTGCATATACTCTGGCATTTATGAAGTTGCTTCAGTACAAAAATGAACTGAATTATATGCTAAAATCTTGTAATGTGAAGAGAAGAGAGTTTAACTTTACTACAGAGATGTTCTTGTACAGTTGGTATAAAATAATATCTGCTAAAAAACTGAAAACATTGCTGTCATTAGTGCTGACAAGTGTCTAAGAAAGTCATAACCAGAAATGGAAAAACAATGACAAACCATCGATAAATGAAGTATAAAAGATGATTACAGAGATTAAAAGTATGGAACTGAAAACTATTAGAGATAACTCCCCATAAAAAAGAGCTGTATGGGCTTCTGTAATGGAAATTATACGACAACGGCTGATTGGAATTCAAAAATGAGCATGCTGATTGGACAGCCCAATCAGCGTGCCTGTCGTAAATTGAGCATATATCAATAAAATAAGGTCATGTCACTGAAGTACCATGGAACAGCTAGACTTCTAATTGGAATATGCTGTGGGACAGAACAAACTAGAAGAACATCAGGTACATTCTCAAAAATAAAGAAACAGAAATGTACCTGATTTTCCTTCTGTTTCTGCTCTGTTTCTCATAAAATCTCAACAGAAAAAAATAGCAACAGAGATTCTCTTTTTTTCTGTTGCTTCTCCTGCACTGCACTGATGTACTGTGCAAGCGTGGGGACATAAGTCCTATATGCCTGCTCAGTACATCAGTAAAAAAGGCACAGCATAGAGGAACATGTCAGTCCCTTATACAAAGACAATATTTAAGAAAGGAAAGCAATTTCCTTCTTAAATAATGTCATTGAATAATAGCAATAAATCACTCCTGAATATGGGTATATCAGGATTTACCCATACTCAGTCGTGGATTA
Source organism: Protopterus annectens (assembly GCF_019279795.1). NCBI lineage: Eukaryota > Metazoa > Chordata > Ceratodontiformes > Protopteridae > Protopterus > Protopterus annectens. The sequence continues at coordinate 654,078,737 of NC_056727.1, forward strand.
TTGTTTAATTGAGCTTGAAGAGGGCACTGACAAGGAACAAAGCACCAAAGACATAAACCTATTTAATAAAGTAAACTGTTATCCCAGTTATGAAGTCATTGGTCCAACAGATAAAATGTGTAACATAGTGATAATAAAATAATATGGTCACCAGTTAATTACTGAGCTCAGTTTTTGTTATAAACAGTTAACTTGTGTGTTTAAGTTTAAGAAGGTATATTAAATCAATCTAGAGATTGAGACAAGATGGAATTGTCATTTGATTGTCATTTGTGATACAAGTATTTACAGGCTTAACAATGGCAAGTTAACGAAAGTTAAATGAAAACAATGACAGTCTGACATGAAGCTATAGTTTATCAGTATTATATAAACATAAAATTAGAGACTGGTTGTACCATCAATCAGTGATAAAATTGCAAGTGCAACACTCAAGGGGATTGCACCATATATAAAAATAAACATGCTGAATATAATAAAATGTTGCTCTTTAAAAAGTAATCTAGTTTCAAATGTAGCTAAGGTTATCTTTTTTTCAGAAGCCCTAACTAATACAAATGCTCACAATTTTCTCCTTTAGTAAACACATTAATTTTCTTCACAATCAATGCTTTATTGCTGACTTAAAGTTTACTTTTCCTTCAGATATACTTAAAGACGGATTTAATGTGTCATTTATAATAATGTACTCAGTACATGTAATAACTATTACAGACTTTCAGTATTATCTATTAAGCTTACTCTTGGATCCCAATAATGTACAAAAATGTAGCACTTGAATTTTCTAACAGCAAATAAAGCACCTCTTCATTTACTGTAATGATTTAATTCATAAAAACTATAACATGTTCAAAACTTAGAAATGTGTGTGTGTGTGTGTGTGTGTGTGTGTGTGTGTGTGTGTGTGTGTGTGTGTGTGTGTGTGTGTGTGTGAGTGTGTGTGTGTGAGTGTGTGTGTGTGTGTGTGTGTATGTGTGAGTGTCTGTGTGAGTGTCTGTGTGTGTGTGTGTGTGTGTGTGTGTGTGTGTGTGTGTGTGTGTGTGTGTGTGTGTGTGTGTGTGTGTGTGTGTGTGTGAGTGTGTGTGTGTGAGTGTGTGTATACTTTCAATGCACATGCCTTTTTCTAAAGTAAATGCCAAACATCCTGCTTGTGCGCTTTATATTTATACGGATAATGAAACAGTGAGCCAGGCTACAGTGTTCCTGCTTTCAAACACAGGACATAAAAACTGAGCTTTACTTAGCAAGTTTCATCAATTAGGAAATTCATACCTATAGTTGTAATGAATGCTTCAGTCAAAGTTTATATTCACTTTTGCAAATAAAGTAATATCACTGCTCTTACTTTCTATCTATTAAAACTTTAGTCATCATGGGAAGAAATTTTTCAAATCGAATATAACCTGTAGGTTCCTCTTCTTCAACCTAAAAGAAAAAGACAATCACACATTTCAAGTTTCAACAAAATAAAGAAATCAGAAGTCTTGAATTGTTCTTTAGAAAGACAAAAACTGAATGAATAACAGGAAGCAGACATGAAGAATATATAACAATAACCATATAAGTTAGTCTATTTGTTTTTTATGATGATGTCCCTAGCAGTAGTTTTTCAAACCCTGGAGTATGGGGGAATGATAAAATAGACTATTCAGAACTGCACTGTTTTATTTATTTGTTCATTTAAAACTGACAGGAAGAATGGACCACAGGAGCTCTTTTTAGCCACAACCTAAATACAGTAAATTAAAGATATGAATACACACTGTTCAGACTCACAAAATAATGAATTAAATGATTAAAATTCAAAGAATGGAGCAAATACAAACATAACATTAATGAATGGACTAATGATACCTATACAAGTTAAAGCTGTCCAAGAAATCTGAAACACAGATTAAAAAAAGACAGCAGAAAGGGTTTTAGCTATCATGCAAATAAGGTCCAAAGAATGGGAAAAAAGAAGTTATGTCTTACCATAATGCTCCATCTGAGTTGTTGATCTTCTTCCAGTCATCACTGATGGGTTCAGTTCCGAGCCCTCGGGAACCAAGTCGGCCTAATACCAAGCTCGCATACACCAAAAACTCTCGAGCTAAGCTGCTACCCACAATGCCCTTCTCCCAGTTACCTCAGATCGAGTTTGCATGTAACATATAGAAGAAACAGAAAACAGAGACCATTTCTGCACAGAAACCCTGAAACACCACAAGGACCCAGAAGATCCACCAAGAGCCTTTGGTGAGGGACGGTGGGAGGGTATGATGACTGGAAGAAGATCAACAACTCAGATGGAACATTATGGTAAGACATAACTTCTTTATCTGAAGTTGTTAATCTTCTTCCTATTCATCACTGATGGGACAGAATCCCAAGCTACTTGGAGAACCTGGGTGGCCCGTATGGAAGAACATTCCTGAGAACCATAGAGCCGAAGGCCACTCTTCCCCTGGAGACCAAATCCAATTTGTAATGCTTGATGAAAGTATGGGGTTTAGCCCAAATGGCTACTGCACAAATATCATCCATGGAAGCCCTGGAGTGAAAGGCAACCAAAGTTGCGATGGCCCTAGTTGAATGAGCTTTGATTTGAACAGGTTTAGTTTCATTCGCTAGGGAGTATGACAAGGTAATACAATCTCTGAGCCATTTTGATAAAGTAACTTTTGATACAACATGTCCCATTGGTCCAACATGCAGAAGGACTTAGTCCTGTCCAGGTAGAAGCGTAGTTGTCTATGTACGTCCAATGAATGTAGACGGTATTCTCTCTTGTTGGAATAATATGGAAAAAAACACAGGGAACTCAATGGACTGGTTAACAGAGAAGTTGGACACTACTTTGGGGAGAAAGGATGGGTTAGTACAAAGGGATACTGTGTCCTTATGGAAGATTAGATACGGGCCCTTGATGCATAAGGCTTGTAACTCAGATATCTGTCTGGCTGATGTGACCGCTACCAGAAACAATGATTTCCATGACAGGAATTTAAGATCACATGTCGCAGCAGGCTCAAAGCGGGGCAGAGAGAAAGACTGTAGAACCAGAGAGAGATTCCATGTCTCCACAGGTTGCCTGATAGGAGGTCTGCTATGGAAAACTCCCTTGAGAAAGGTCTTGCAAAGGCAGGTGGAGATAAGAGGAACGCCATCCAAGCTGTTATGGAAATTGTAAATAGCTGCTAAATGTACTCGAATAGTAGAAGCTGATGCCCCATTGTCAAACAACTCAGAAAGATACTGAAGTATAGCAGCTATAGGAGATGAAAAAGGATCTAGCATGTGATTATTAGTCCAGATAGCAAATCTTTTCCATTTGTCTCTGTGGAGTTTTATGGTGGATGGTTTATGGGATGCCAGAATAATATTGCAGACAGGTGAGGAGAGGGTTTCCTGCCTGGCAACTACTGGAAGTGGAGAAACCAAGCTATCAGCTTGAGATTGGATAGATTTGGGGGAGGCATTCCTTGTGGGTGAGATATTAGGTCCTGACGAGTGTCCAGGATCCAAGGAGGTTGTAACAGGTGAGGCTGGAGGAAAGGAAACCACACTTGTTGAGGCCAGAAGGGGGCAATGAGGATTACTTTGCATCTCAGCCAGATTGCTTTCCTTAGAAACAGGGGTATCAAAGGTATCGGAGGATAAGCATAGAAGAGACCCACAGGCCAACTGTGAGTCAAAGCGACTCTCGGTGACTCCCCGTTTGGGGGAAAGAGGGCAAAGTAGCTGCTGCATTTTTTGTTTGAAGGAGAAGCGAAAAGATCGCAGCAAGGCTGGCCCCAATGTCTGAAGATTTCTGCCATCACGTTCGGGTTGAGAGACCACTCGTGTGGACGAAGGATGCATCTGCTCAGCCTGTCTGCAATTACATTGGAGCTCCCCGGGATATGCGTTGCAATTAAAAAGCGGGTTGGAATCTATCGCCCAATGCCAAATTCTCATGGCCTTGCGATATAGGTGGTAGGATTTGATCCCTCCCTGTTTGTTTATGTACCAGATGATGGACATATTGTCCAACTGGATTGCAATCATTCCTGACAGAAGGAGTGGATGAAGTGCCTTCATTGTTAACAGCACCGCTCTTAACTCCAGGACATTGATATGCAAGTTGACCTCTAAGCTGGACCATACGCCTGTCTTTCCCTGGAAGTGGCCCCCTCACCCTATCAGGGAAGCATTCGTGGTCACAGTGGCATTGTGTTGGGGAGGCTGGAAGGGGGGCTCCAAAGATTTTCATCTGTTCTCATCCACCAGAGGAGATCTTGTCTGCAGGAATTGGTAATGAGGATCTGTGAGTTCAGAGGATGGAGATTGGATATCCACTGGTACAAAAGGAGCCATTGTAGTAGTCTCATATGCAATCTTGCTAGGGGGACACTTGGGATGGTTGCCACCATAGACCCCAGAGCCTGTAGAACTTCCCTTGCAGATACCTTCCTATGACAGAGTATCACTTGTACTTGTAACCTTACTCTCTGAAGTCTGTAAGGAGGAAGAGAGACTTGGCTTGTTTAAGTATTGAATACTGCTCCTATAAATTACAATTGTTGGGTGGGATGAAGGTTGGATTTTTCCCAGCGCACTGTGATGCCTAGAAACTCCACCAGTGCTAGAGTGAAGCGGAGGGCCTTGACCAGTAGGCACTTGGTGGAGAGGAGAGGAGCTAATTGTCTAGATATGGAAAAACCTGGAATCCCTGAAGTCTCAGATGAGCTGTTACCACTGCTAGGCATTTCGTGAACACTCTGGGGCCATTGAGAGACCAAATGGCAGGCCTCTGAATTGGTAATGATTGGCTCCCAGCTGGAAGCAAAGGAGACTCCTGAAGCACTTGTCTGTTTTGATGTGGTAATACACATCCCGGAGATCTATCGAGCATATCCACACACCCTCCCAAAGAAATGGGAGAATGGATTGTATTGTGACCATGCAGAATTTGGTCTGAACTACTGATTTGTTTAGTTGGATGAGATCCAAAATGGGTCTCCAGTCCCCGGTATTTTTGGCACCAAAAAGAATTTTGAGTAAAAAACGGATCCACACTGGTCTGGGGAGGCTTGTTGGATGACTCGTTTTAGACACAGCTTTCTTATTTCTGAAGCTGCCTCTTCCCTTTGACTGAATGTAACATCAGGAAGGCATTTTGGAGGTCTTGGATAAGAGATTAGAGGGATGTAATCACCTCTGGAAATTATTCTCTGCACCCACTGATCATTTGTAATAGAGTGCCAGACAGCTTGGTGCAGAGAAAAACGAGCCCCGACTGCTTTCAGAGGAATGCAATCGGGCAGCGCTTCAGGAGCACTGATAAGGTCATCTGGAGAAAGAATCCCTGGGGTCCTAATTTTGGGGACCCCCTCTGCCCTGAAAGGGGCATCTTCCATTACTGGAACCCCCACTGGCTCTGGGGGAATCCTCACCACGTGCACTAGGGAAAGGACCTTGAGATTTCTTGTGCCACATCTTTCCACTCCTCTGATTCCTGGAGAAAGAGCGCTGAGGTTATTGAAAAACATAGGCCAACAGCAGACAAGGTTTTTCCATCCTGCTCGCACCTGTCTAGTGTGTCCTTCACTTTAGAACCGAACAGAGCAGAATGTTTGATAGGGGCATTCAAGAAGGAAGACTTGAAGGAGTCCACGTGGTCACAAATGCGCATCCAGGCATGGCATCTCATAACTACACCTGCACCCACAGCTCTAGCCGTCCCTTCATTTGCGTGGGTCAACAACCTCATAGACAAGTTAGAGATCGACTCTAGGGTAGTAAGCTGGGAAGCAACTTTATGACATGCCCCATCTGAAACTTGACCCGCAAGGGTTCCAGAGAGTTCAGAGATGAGATCTCCTTGGAGCCTTGTAAAATGTGCCAAGTAATTCAGAGACCTGACAGCAAAGGTTGCTGAAACAAAAACTCGCTTCCCTAATCTGTCCACTGCCTGGGACTCTCTGTTGGGAAGATGGACAGCAGGACTTTCCTCTGCAAGGTCCTTTTTTGTGGCAGCCACCACCACCATAGTGTCTACTGGTAAGCCTCTAGACCAATGGCGCTGTTCCTCTGGAGGGGAGAGTATCTTGTCTGGTCTCCGGGAAATGGCCTCAATGGTATCAGGGTTCTTCCATTTGACTAACTCATCGGCAGGTGGGGTCACCCAAGAAGTAGAGGGCCAAGAGCAGAAGGCCTGCAGGAATACGGATTTCTCCTAGGAAGGATTGGAGGGCTTCCAGTCACCCCTCTGCCTCAAAATTTCCAGGATGTCATCAGGAGCTGACCATTGGGACCCTTCCCCATCATCGTAGTCTGTATCCTCAGTGAGGGACTCCTCTGGGGAGACCATGTGTTTCCTCTTACATGTCTGTTTCCGAGGTGGTTCTTCAGAGGGAGCATCTGAAGAAGACTCTAAAAGGAGGTTACCCTGTACAGGGGATTCCTGAGGCTTGCGCTCTTGGTGTCCTGAGGGGGGGGGTGGCTTGTGATAGCTGCAGCTCAAAAGGAGCGGGGGGAATGTCCGATGTAGGAGGAGCACTTCCCAAAGCAAGCACCCTCTCCATCACCCGGAAGGCAGGCCCACCCAAACAGGAATGGGAGCCCTGAACCGAGGAAGACAATCTCGGAACCAGGGTCACACCCCACTCCATGTGGTCCACTCCTGGGGATGGAGCCTCAAGCAAAACTTGGGCAGGAGTCACCCCCGGTTCTGAAGATGGAACCAATGAAACAACTAGAACTGTACCTAGAGCTGGGGATTCCACCCCCCCCAAGCATGAGATTGAGGAAGGGGTGGTTCCAAAGGAACCAAAACCCAAAGGGGCCTCAGAGCTTCACAGAAGGTCACTGTCAGCACTGAGGAGAGGAGTCCTCCTGCAGACATCAGAGCTATGGGCCTCGGAACTGTAGGGTCCAAGGGAGGAGAATACGTGGGAGTCGCAGGGGCAATGGACCCAAAACCCAGAGTGGGATGGATTTTAGGAAAATTTGTAATAACTCTAGCTGTCAGCAGCTGATCGAACAGGTGCACCACATCCAATTCAGATAGACTCCTGGTGGACCTTACTGACACTCATGAGGAGGAGTCAGGTCTGTCCAAAAAAGGGCTAAAGACTTGTCCTGAAAACAGATCCAAAGATGGGGAGTACTGGGTCCGTGGTGCAGTAAAAGTTGGCACCGTGGATTCTAGTTTTGAAACAGGCAAAAGGGGGACCATTGGTGCCAAGAAAGGGCTCAGAGCCGAAGGAATAGCTAGAGTGGAAGTCATTATAGGCTCCAAAAAAGTCATCAGTACAGATCTCTGAACTGAGATGGGAGACGTCGGTGCCGAGGTAATGGCAGGCAACAAGGCTGAACCCGAAATCACAGTCAGAACGGTAATAGTCAGTGCCGAGGGTGGCGCCAAAGTGGAAGTCATCGCAATGTCTGTAGAGACCACTGGAGCAGAACTCGGAGCCGAGGTGGTCGGAACCAAGGAGGCGATCTTGTGCTCCGTGGAAGACTTATGGGCCTTGTGCTTATGAGGCTTGCCCTTATCACCGGCTGGTGAAGAAGGATCAGAATGACGATGATTTTTGTCCTTAGATGGAGGGGTTGAGACCTCCGATGCAGAAAGAGCCTCAGGAAAAGGAGAAGGAAACAGGCCTTTCAAAATAACTTTATTTCTTCTTTCATTCAGCGTCCGCTGACTGAAACTGACACACATCTGACAGGGAGGTTTCACAAATAAGTTTGGCACTCCCAGACAATATACACATTCCTCATGCAGGTCACTATTGGGGAGTTTACCATTGCAGGAAGTTCAATGCTTAAACCCGAAGTCCCTTTCTTCTCAGACATACACAGAAAAAAACAATTCAACAATCCAAAAAAAGATACAGAAGGAAAAGAAGAAAATGCCAACAATGGTACTGAGAAAACCACAAGGGTAAAGAAGGGCGTTACCAACAATGGCAAAAAGAAGATACCCGTGGGTAGAGCTGGTAAGATAACTAGGTATAGAAGAGTTTTTAAGAGAAAAAAACGTATAGAATATTGAAAATTTTGAAAAATTACAACACTTAACTGGAGAGCTCAGTGAAACACTGCTATATGGCTGCGCGGCAAATGAGATCTGATGTAACTGGGAGAAGGGCATTGTGGGTAGCAGCTTAGCTCAAGAGTTTTTGGTGTACGCAAGCTTGGTATTAGGACAACTCAGTTCCGAGGGCTCAGAACCGAACCTGTCAGTGATGAATAGGAATAAGATTAACTACTTCAGATAGTTGGTTTAGTATTTATGCAATACATAGATAATGAAAACCTAGAGCGCTTTGGCAGGAACAAGACTGTGCAGAGATTAGAAGAAAGAAATGAGTGGAAAGTAAAATGACAGGGCAATCAAGTAATACTACAAAGGTCAATGCAGTAGGACTGGGCAGTAAGGTATGATCTCAGGACTAATTTAAAACCAAGGACAGTTGGGGTACAATAGATATAGTACATTTCACTAGGCATACTTACTATAACAGTAGATCTTTGAAAATAGGTTACTGTAACAGTACCTTTTGAACTACCTTAATAGTCAGCATTTAAGCTAACGGTACCTCTAAGTTTGTTTTCAGTAGCAGTGGCCTCATTCTCCTACTCCATGTACCCCTAATGGTGCAAAAGTCCAGCATATACAAGCATCACAAGGACAATTCTTCAGCTCTTTGAGACACTTATGGTGTTCATAGGCACCATCAGCACAGAAACCTACTGGTCTTAGAGAAACACAATGTATTATCTTGGGCTATAAATTCACATAGTGTTAGTAAGATAACAGACTACACAGTAAACCATATGTACTAAGGAAATTGTTACAGGGTAGCTTTAGTTTTTAAGTGACCTCTTCTTGAAGACCTACTGATATGGTAAGCAATATCTTCTTTGAGAAGAGTCGCTATAAAAGTAAATCATAAAGTTTGAATAGATTCCCAAACAATGCCAAATTTGTTTGGGAGGCGAAAAAAAATTAACATGCTCCATAACATAAGTAACATAAGGTACTGGTACATGTGCATCATGCAAACACTTTTCTACGCAGTCAAGACTGTCTTTCCATAGAGAAAGCATTCTTTGTAACATGTCCATGCAAGATCTACACTAGTACCTAATTAGGCAAAAAGAACACTGCATATGTAAATGATGTCCAAAAAGATTATATTTCCGTCATCCCTACTCTGAGTTAAACACATATGAAAAATGGATATACTTGATATGCTTTACTATCAAAATCATAGAAGACAGTTAGGTGGACCTTGGAAGGATGAATGTCACTGTTCCAAGGTTTCGTAATGTCGATTTGTAAATGTTTGAATCCACAACAGTGAATGCACACTAGCATTCCTTGCTGAGGATTTGTTGTTTTGAATGGATATTGCACTACAGTGGGGATCAGGAAATTTACCTTTTCCCTCACTGTAGTGTGATCTTGGAGTTTGTACATATAATTAGCAGGAGGTGTGGGGGGCACAGCCCCCCATATGGGAGATGCAGGGGGACACCCCCCCTACAAAATGTTAGTAGGACATAACCATTACAAAACCTTGAAACAGTGACATTCAACTTAACCTCTCGACAGAAACTATATCCTGGTTTAGCAGCTACCTCTCAGATCGGTACCAATCTGACAAATGGCTCTCTGCCCTCTCCCCATTCCTCCTCATCAAAACAGGTGTCCCATAGGGATCCATCCATCCTTGGTCCCCTCCTTTTTAACATCTTTACCAATAAACTCCACAAATCCTGTCCCTCAGTCATCCCTCATACAGTACGCTGATGACTCTACCATTATATCCATAGCTGACAACCCAAATGAACTACTAACCCTCACACAAACATCATTTAACCTCACTGAAACCTGGCTAACAAAACATCAGCTCACACTCAACCCCCAAAAAACAAAACTCTTACTCTTTCTCCCAAAATCCCACTCTCAACTTAAATCCTCTTACTCTATCTCCTCACGCAACAACACCTTAATAGCTCCAGAAACCCATACGAAGCTCCTTGGAGTAATCATAGATGACCAGCTGAAATTTGATCCTCATATTCACCACTGCATTAAGAAAACCCACCAAAAGCTTGGTCTCCTTTACAGAAACAAAAAATTCCTCACCCCTGAATCCAGAATAACACTGCCCAATGTCTACCTCCTTCCCAACCTATTCTATAGCTCACAAATCTTTACTAACCTCCAGTCTACACTACTCTCCAAACTTGAATCGACCTATAACAAAGTGGCCAGATTTGCTGCTGACATGCCATCTAAATCTCACCACTGTCTGGCCCTCAAGTCGCTTCACTGGCTAGAGTTTCCAAACCACCTCAAACTTACCCAACTCCTCATTATCCATTCCATTCTCAGTAAACCCTCCTCCTGTCCAAGTCTTTCCTCACGGGTCTCACTCTATACCCCCACCTGATCTCTTAGGAGCTCAGATCAATGCCTGCTGCAAATTTACAAACCAAACAAATCTGCTGGACAGAACTTATACAGCTACTCTCCAGCCATCATCTGGAGCAAGCTTCCTTGACTTTAAGAAGCATACCCCAGACCTACACATTCAAGATCTCTCTCAAACATTACTTAACCCACCTCATTATATGCCCCTGTAACTTCCCCCCTTGAACCTTGTATAAATCTGGTTCACTACACACCTCCCTCAACCTCCCTTTTTCATCCCTTTCCCCCTTTTATCTTTCTTCCTCTCAATTTACTCCAGCCACCCACCTCCTGCCTTAATACCTCAGGCCTCCTCTCTCCTACCTACCTCCTGTCACTAAGCTAATAATCTTTCCTGTCTCTCTACAGGCTACCCAGCTATCCATATTTGGACCCACATCATGCTAACTATATATCCTAACATCTCACATCATCTCTCAACACTAACTCCTCCTACCACCCTTCCCAAAACCCTTGTAGCTTGTCCTATCTCCTACTGCTACCCATCTAGAATCTGATAATCTTATAACATTATCTCTTGCTTTGAGTGTATGTTCACTTTCATAAGAATCTGACTAGCTTTATTTGTGATTAACTCTTGCTTGCCTCCACTACTGTAAATGCATCTGACAATCGATTCTCATTATATTGCATATTTACTGAACTTTGTAATCATCTATTTTTTGTACAATGGAGCTTTTCTCCCCAGGCCTCTGCTGAAAAAGGGCTCTGTCCCAGTCAAACTATCCCGGTCAACAAATGTCAAATAAATAAAATAAACCGGAAGTCCAGGTAGGTTTGGTAAAGTCGACGCTTCTGTCGACTTTCTGTAACTACCACGTTCGGTGTTGTGATCAATCAGAATTTGGATTTTTCATTTTTTTTTAATCAAGTAAGTAATCACTCACACAAGTGTGTTGCGAGATTTTGTTGGTAAACCACTTGACACATCTCATAAACCTTATTCCTAGAGACCACAAGTCTGAACACACCAAGTATGCTTGGAGCTTGTCATTTAATTGAAATAACAGCAATATCAAAACTTCTTTAAGTGAAACTTGCCCACTCCCCCAGTGCTAGGGAATGGAAGATCCAGTAGGGTGCAGCTCCCCTTCAGGCAAAAACACTTGCTTTATCAGTGTTTTTCTGCAGGCTGCTTTTGGTTAAAATGTTTTTTCTTTTTTTTTAATAACACTGTTAGATGAAATTACATAAATCAGAGAGTATACTAACATAATGCAGCAGAAGAGTAAACTGTTAAAATTATCCAATTAAAATGGTGGAAAGAGAAGTATAACCAGGATTACAAATAGGGCTGAAGGACACAGCAGTTATGCAATACATATCTCGAGGGCATGTAAATCACATCACCATATAGGCAAGTATAACCAGGATTGCAAACAGGGCTGAAGGAAACCGCAATTATGCAATAAATATCATAAGGGCATGTAAATCACATCACCATATAGGCTTATAGATACACTGATGTGATAACAGATGAAATAATGCAGTCAAAATGTAAAATACCTTGCTTAATGACTAGTAGTATATCTTTTGAAATTATTAAATTCCTACGTTTCCAAGTGTGGAAAGTTAGTCTAAACTTACCCTAATCAAACAGTGCTACTCTATGTAATATTTATCAGATGAAATTAGTAGATTACTGTAAATTCTATTACATTCTCCTCACAGCATCTGGCATTAGGTACTGGAAAGATGTAAGACTACATGACAGCTTCGAGCTACGTGAACTGTGTAGACATGACTGCTACTGCTGAAGAGTGAAATCTACCATCTAAATCTGCATTTGTTTTTTTTTCATTTTCATTGTAAAGAAAACTTATAACAGTGCTGGCAGATGAAAAAGACTGCTGCAACATGGTAGTCAGACAACAGAACTAGATGCCACTGCTGCATCAAATGAATCAAAGAGATCAATCTCCCAAGTAACTCTTTGTGCTGAAAGTAAAGCAAAATGTTTATGCATAAAGACTTTAAACCTGCAAACATTTCATAAATGAGTATCCAGTAAACATATACACTGCATTACAAGGCATGTGAACTGCAGAAGGACTTAAGTAAGAAGTCCTTTCACAATGGTGATCTCCGCAATGCAACTGGCACACAGGCAGAATCACAGTACTGCCAACCTTAAAATAAATCCCGACCCCACCCCATGCCCAGAAAACCACAGTGAAAAACTTCTCTAAAGCAAATTTCACACTCCTCAAAACCGAAGTGGAATCCTTCAAAGCCCCCGGGCCTCTGGATAATACGGACCAGACCACAAAATCCTTTATAAACGCATTCTATGAACACCTTCAGGAATGCATGGATCATGCAATCCCAAATAAAACCAAGACCCAATCCTCCAAAGGCAGACGTCCTGTCTGGTGGACCCCAGCCATAAACAAACTATACAATAGAAGGAGGAAGCTACTACATGACAGAGCAAAATCCCAAAAAGGGAAGGCATCTCTGATCAGTATTAGCAAAAAACTACGGGCACTCATAAAATCGTCTAAGGCCAGCTTCGAGAGAAAAATTGCACAGGACACTAAGGATAATCACAAGGCTTTCTTTGGTTATGTTAGGAACCTGGGTGGGAATTCCCAGATATGCTCAGAATTAGTCCAAAATGACAAAAAAATACACCAAACACACAGACATTGCCAACATCCTAGCTGACAGGTTCAGCGCAAACTCCCCCCCCCCCCCCCACCAAAAGGGCTAATATCTATCCCAGCAGAGTGCTGCTCCCTTGACATCTCAGATGCTCAGGTAAGAGCTGCCCTCTCCAAAGCAAGAAACACAGCATCAATGGGACCAGAGGGTGTCCCGGGCTGCGTCCTACATGAACTCCAAGAAGAGCTAAACCCAAACCTAAAACTACTGTTCAATCTCAGCCTTACTACAGGATATGAACCCAAAGAGTGGTGTACAGCAACAGTGGTCCCTCTCCACAAAGGTGGTGCCTCAACGGATCCTGGAAACTATCGCCCCATAAGTCTCACTAGCTTGGTCTGCAAAGCTATGGAAAGGATCATCATGGACCTTATAAATAAAGATATTGGGGACCTACAGACAATGGATCCTACCCAGTTCGGCTTTGTTAAGGGCAGATCCTGCCTCTTAAACCTGGTCAATTTCTTTGAAACAGTCACCAAGGCCATTGACAAGGGGAAGGTGGTCCACACAGCCTACCTGGACCTCGCAAAAGCCTTCGATACAATACCCCACTCGGGCATTATAGATAAGCTCACCAGCTTAAATATAAACCCCTATGTCACTAGATGGGTTGCAAACTGGCTCAAGGACAGAACCCACATGCTTAGAATAGCTGGAGCCATGTCAGACTCCAAACCAGTTACAAGTGGCGTCCCACAAGGCTCAGTCTTGGGACCTCTCTTGTTCGGTATATATTTCTCGGAGGTACAGGCCAACATGGAAGGACTGTGGCTGACCAAGTTCACAGATGACTGCAAACTGGGCACCATAATAGACTCTCCAGCTGACACAAGCATCCTCCAAAAGGGCCTCATAGAAACAGACTACTGGTGCCAGAGCCATGGCCTCAAGCTAAACGCCAAAAGTGTATAGTCATCCCCTTTGGCAAAACAAAGTGCCCACAAATTACCACATAGGTGGTAATCCATTAAGTACAGAAGAAGTAATTAGGGACCTGGGGACCCAAGTTGATAGCAATCTCTCATTTGACAACCACGTGGCCAAAGTGGTTAGAAAAACATTTTATATAGCCCACCTAATCATGAAGGGATTCACATCTAGATCAGGGGAGGTCATCGTGCCTCTTTACTCATCCCTCATCAGGCCCATAATTGAGTACAATGCCCCTTTTGGGATGTACCTTACCAGACACCTGCAGCAACTGGAAAGACCCCAAAAGTACCTCACCAAGAGGATCAAGGGGCTCAAACAGATGCCGTATGCTGCCCGGTTAAAGAAACTCCAGCTCTACTCAGTGGCATACCGCCTGCTCAGAGGCGATCTGTGCCTGGCTTATAAAGCCATGTCCAACCCGGAATTAATGGACATGCTGCACCTCAGAAAATCCAAATCCCATCGAGCTACGCTCGAGGGACTTAAACCTCAGCACTGAAATAAATAGGACATGCTGGAGGGACAGATTCATAACCCAGAGGCTCCCTTCACTCTGGAATAAAATCCCAGTCCAGGTTAGGCAGAGTCCCTCATTGACTCTCTTCAAGAGTAATCTTGATGAGTGGATGGGAGATCGTAGGTTTACCCTGGGTATCACTTCTGTGTCACTGTTAGACAGAAGCGCAGTATACTAACCTCGAAAAAGGGCATAGCAAAATTAATTTAAAATGGGTGGCGAAAGCCATACATACTCTGGCTAGGCTTATAAATGCCCTAGGGCAGATAGCCTAGTATGAACCTATGAACCTATGAACCTATCACTTCTGTACTCACCATAACTATTCATCTGTGTTGTCCATTTTCATTCTTCCTCACTCCCTCTCCTTCACCCTTCCTATCATCTCCTGGAATGACCTTGTGGTTATTGTGGAACTTCTGTTCCAGGTTTGAGCCCCAGTTCTGCTACTTCTATTACTTTGACTGTGCTTAGGATTAATTACTCTTAGGGCTTATAAGGCAGCAAAACGTGATCTGAGGTATGGCAGGTTGACTTAGGCAGTATGGCTAGAGGGAGGAGATCGAGAGTTGGATCTCTGAGTCTTGTAAATGCAGCCGAGTCAGATGTGAGGTCAAATTCCAGACCCATTCGTTGAGGAACAAATGAAAAGGACAACACCAGATGAATCCAGTTTGCAATGTCTTGCAAAGATATGTATAGAGGACCATGTAGCTGCCTCTAGAATACTTCTACAGTCTACCCCTTTCCAATTATGACACTAAATAAGACATGGTAGAATGATTAGATGTTGCTGCCAGGAACTGGTTTACTATGGTGTAAATAGCAAAAGATAATAGCCATGGATAACCATCTGTAAATAGTCTATTTTGACATGGATTGTCCTTTCTTTGTCCCAACCATAGGTGCTGGAAGCTGTTGAAGACTGGGGGGGGGGGGGGCAGAGGGCAAGAGGGGCATTTATGTCCACCTAGTATTTTCAACCAATATGTATATATATATATATATATATATATATATATATATATATATATATATATATATATATATATGGGTCCCCTTCATATACACACACACATACACAGACTAGGCATGGGGAACTGACTTTGCACAATGCGCAAATGCGAGTCTTATCACAGCAGGATAAAATACTTTTACACAGTTAATCCCTTGGTCCAGTCAGGTAAAAACACAATAAGGCTTCTACCTGAAGTTTCCAACTTGATGCTTTGAACACCTTGGAAATAAGTTCACTAACCCTGAAATGTTCAACAAAATACAGACAAAAGTGCACAACATAGAAAAACTTTGCATAACTGCTAACATATTATAATGCACTACTCTCTTCTCACACTGCATTCTTACAGAAAGGCCCCCAAACCAAGAATCGGCAAGCTGCAATTAATATCCAAAGTTATAGGATCACGGGTTCACAGATTTATAGGAGGTTACTATGCTAATGGCCATAGGACCTTTACCAGGCCAGCCATGTTATATCCATGTTCCCACAGGCCATTTTCTTTTTGCCTAGATGTCTGAGAAATAGATTCCAAATAGTAAAGGGTCCAGCATAAATCTATAAACCCATGTAGTAGTACCATAAGTACTCAAGAAATAACTAATAAATGAAAAACTATAATATGCTGAGGCATTAAATCCCCCTAAAGACTGTTTCAGCAGTTTCCCATGTGTGCGCAACCACCAAAATGAAACAGTTCACCTAATGACCACCCCCTCAGTAGTCTGTCCATGTATGCAAATGCATATGCAAAAAGCAAATGACATCAAAATGAATCATTTCCTCAAGGTTCCATTAAGCTTTGTCCATGTATGCAAAAACACCAAAATTAATCATTTCCCCAAGGTTCCCTTAAGCATTGTCCATGTATGCAAAAACAGCAAAATTAAACATTTCCCCAAGGTTCCCTTAAGCATTGTCCATGTATGCAAAAACAGCAAAATGAAACATTTTCCCGAATGACCTGCTCAATAGCATGTCCATGTATACATGTAAGGAGCAAATGACATCAACACGAATCATTTTCCCCATGGTTCCCTTAATTACTTTTCCATGTATGCACAAGCACAAAATAAAACATTTTCCCCAACGTCTTTTTCAGTAGTCTGTTTGTATGAGTAAGCACAAAATCACATCAAAATTAATCACTTCCCCCAAGGATCCTTTGTGTACTTTGTCCATGTATGCACAAGCACAAAAATTAAACATTTTTCCCAATGACCCCTTCACTTTGTCTATGTATGCACAAGCAATAAAAATGAAACATTTTCTCCAATGACCCCTTCCGTTAGGTTTGTCCTTATATGCACAAACACCAAAAATGAAACATTTCCCCTAACAATCCTCTCAGTAGCCTGTCCATGAATGCACAAGCACCAGAAATGAAACATTTCCCCTAACAATCCTTTCAGTAGTCTGTCCATGTATGCACAAGCACCAGAAATGAAACATTTTGCCTAACAATCATCTCAGTAGTCTGTCCATGTATGCACAAGCACCAGAAATGAAACATTTTGCCTAACAATCCTCTCAGTAGTCTGTCCATGTATGCACAAGCACCAGAAATAAAACATTTCCCCTAACAATACTCTCAGTAGTGTGTCCATGTATGCACAAGCACCAAAAATGAAACATTTCCCCTAGAAATCCTCTCAGTAGTCTGTCCATATATGCACAAGCACTACCAAATGACATAAAAATGAATAATTTCCCCCAAGGTTTCCTTAATTACTTTTCCACCATGTATAATGTACAAGCACAAAAACAAAAATAAAGCATTTCCCCCAACGACTTCTTCAGTAGTGTGTTTATATGCATAGTAAGCACTAAATGACATAAAAATGAATCATTTCCTCCAAGGATCCCTTGTGTACTGTGTCCATCAATGTAGGCGCAAGCACAGAAATTAAACATTTTTCCCAGTGACCCCTTCACTTTGTCTATGTAAGCACAAGCATTAAGCAATGAAATGACACATTTTCTCCAATGACCCCTTCAGTCAGGTTTGTCCATGTATGCACAAGCACTAAAATGACACACATTTCTCCAATGACCTGGCCCCTGGGCCCTTCATTCAGGTTTGTCCATATATGCACAAGCACCAAAAATGAAACATTTCTCCAAACAATCCTCTCAGTAGTCTGTCCATGTATGCACAAGCACCAGAAATGAAACATTTCCCCAAACAATCCTCTCAGTAATCTGTCCATGTATGCAAAAGCACCAGAAATGAAACATTTCCCCTAACAATCCTCTCAGTAGTCTGTCCATGTATGCACAAACACCAGAAATGAAACATTTCCCTAACAATCCTCTCAGTAGTCTGTCCATGTATGCACAAGCACCAGAAATGATTGAAACATTTCCCCTAACAATCCTCTCAGTAGTCTGTCCAACCAATATAAACACAAGCACTATCAAATGACATCAACACAACATGAATCACTTCCCCCAAGGAGAAGGTTCCCTTAATTACTTTTCCACCATTTATGCACAAGCACAAAAATGAACATTAATGAAGCATTTTCCCCAATGATCTTTCCAATACAAGTAAAATCAAAATTACATCAAAAAATGAACACTTTCCCCCAAGGCTCACTTACTTTGTCTATGTATAGTACGCACAGCACAAGCACAAATTACAAAGAAACAACAAAATTCAGAATTATTCAGTTCACTCATTCAGTCACTATCGATTGATTTGGAGGGAAGGAGGTCTGGATTATTTATAAGGTCACAGAAAGAACACAACAACAACAATAACAGCTTTAACTTCTGGAATCTGGAAATTTTTACATCTGTGACCTGCCACTGAACCCTGACCAGACACCAGACTGAACTATTAAGTTAGTCAGGCTGAGGCGAGGGAGGCAGACCAATGCACTTGCTTAGTGCAGTATGCCCAGTCCCCTGAATTTGAAGTTGAACCCCCCCCCCCCCACACAAGTGGAAGTTAGTTGAGGGAACCACTGAATATTCTTTTTATTACTATGTATGAAAATGATAGTAATCACGACAAAAGGCCACTTTTGCAGTTCTGCATTTCTTTAAAGCATTTTAGTGTGACATTAATGCAACTGCTAACGCATATAGTTATCTGTTACTTAAACTCATTACTGCAACACTTTTTTCATTCCAGAAATATCAATCAAAGTTAACTATTCCTTAAAATATTTGGGTATAACCTTCACCCCCCCTCCCAAACAAGAGCTAATAAAGTGTAATTTGTACAAAACTTGGACTAAAATCAATGAAGATCTCACAAGATGGAAGAGTTTAAATCTTTCTCTTCTCTCAAAAGTAGCTATTATAAAAATTAATATCCTCCCCAAACTTCTTTTCCACTTTTTCGCTCTTAATCAAAACATGCCAAACTATTTTTTTTTTCAAAAATAAAAGTTACACTAGGAAAGTTTATTTGGCACCCTAAAAATGTTAGAATCAGCTACAATAATCTTACACTTCCCAAAGATAGAGGAGGATTGGCTCTTCTGGACTTTCTGTCATATTACCAAATAATTAATGCCAGTCGTATTATACACATTGCTAACTTCCAACAATCAAACAAGGACTGGAATCCCTTATGGACAAAATTGTACAATGCCCATATACAAGCATCTAATATCAATCCTAGAGCAATTCTCTTTCTGAACAATAAAACTCTTAAAGAGCATAAAATTCACCCTATATTAATAGAAAATATAAATGGGTTCCAATCACTGATAACTTCCCTTGGCTTACGATACTCCCTAACAATGGCCCAGCCAATTCATCTTAATCCAAATCTTAAATTGGGTAACAGCATGTTAAATCTTGATACTTACCCTCTCATTAAGAACTGTACAGTTTGGGACTTCTACTCACTTAAAGGCTTACCATTTAATGAAATCATGTCCTCTTTGGCAGTGAACAAAAAATACTATATAATAATCACATTTTTACCTAATTTCTTTGATCACTGACACAAGGTCAGTTACCCCCACAGAGTACCATCTTTATCAGTCTCTAATAACCCAACTTCTATCAAGGTCTAAAATGCTTGCCAAAGTCTATAGTCTAGTAATAAAAATAAAATACCAAGACAAGTTACTATTTTCTAAATATTGGGATGAAAAAAATAAGGAAATTACACTTAGCCAAAAATTTGTTGCAATTGATGCTACAATAAAGCTAACCCCTTTCAAAAAACTAATGTATACCCAGTTCATGATAAACAATAATGCATATCACACTCCATCATTCCTAAATAAAATTAACCCAAACAGCTTGCCTTTTTGTCCAACTTGCCCTAATTCTGTTGCAGACATACTCCACATTTTTGGTCCTGGAAAAATGTGTATGAACTCTGGTGCTCCTTAAGAGCACGACTGGAGAAAATGGGTTACATGAAGTCAACCCTTTCCTGGGAAATGGCGCTATTAAATATCTATCTAGGTTCGTTTAAATCAGAAACTAAACATAGCATAGTGACACTGTGTGTGTTACTCAAAACTTACATTACCCTTAACTGGCTAGACAAAGCCAAAATTTCCTGGAAGGATTTTCAATCGATGGCTGTTAAACATGTTTTGGCAAGTAAACTAAAAACTACAAGCAAAAAGAAGTTAAGTTACTTTCAGAAATATTGGAATAACCTTCTGAATGTTCTAAATCATTATCATACTTAGGTTGCTCTCCATTTCTCCTCCTACTATCTGTAAATACCTCTTCCCCTCATTAACTTTCTCCAACAGAACCTTTGTAGAATTACAATTATTGCGACCCTTAATGTTATCTTTTTCTTACATTTGTGCAGGCATTACATTCTAGTTTCTTTATACTAATTCCCGGCCACTTACTGACAGCCGCTTATATATATTGTATATAGTTAAATCAAATAGGATTTAGGAATATTGATATATCTTCACAATCCTGTACAAACAAATATCTCTCAGCAAAGCTTTTCTACACTTTCTTTTTGTGTTTGTAATCAGCTAGTATCCTATTCACTTGATTAAAGAAGCTAAATATTTCTTTTTGTTACATCAGTACTGAATGTATTTGTTCTTAAGTAGGATTGTATGAAGATTTTTTCATTTATCTGTTTTGAACCTATTTGTATTGTGTGAATTATGATTTTGTTTTTGTATTTGTGTTTTTAAAAAAAATGCTAATAAAAATTAGATTGCAAAAAAAAAAAACTCGTTAGTGCAACTCTAAGTGAAATAAATAACTGTAGTTTAAGGCTCCAATTTCCTTACACTTTTTTTGTAACTGCTTTAGCTTTCACCTAGAAAAGCTTTTAGTGTAATGAAAATGTAGCAGGGCTTCCATGGACAGGACTACACTCACAAAAGATACATTCCCTGTACTGTGTTATTCTTGGCTCAACTCTGACAATTTTCACAAATTCAATTATGCAAAATATCCTTGATATTCATGCTGACGAATTTCTGCTGAAAGTTTTTATCCAAGAAGTGCCTTTACTAGCCAGCTGCAGAGGCAGAGCACAACACTGCGAGCTATGATAACTATCAAATATTAATCAGATTCTAATAGAAAAGGAATTAAATTAAAAAAATAAAAACATGTAGAAATGTGTGGTGTTATGTTCACTTCATTGCCCCCGTGACCCTCATTATTTTGCACCCTTCCATTGTCTTAGTCTTGTCTTGTGTGCTTGTACAGACTTAAGAAACTTCTTGGAAACTTTTTTTTTTCCTTGGAACCTAGTTGGACTCTTCTGGCAGCTTGTTTTTGCTTACCTATACCCAGTTGAATGCTGGACCGGCTATTCTATCTGATTCCTAGTCAACAAAAGCAGACAGTGTACACAGCAGACAGAGAATCTAAGGCTGTGACCTGTGATTAAGTTATTGCAAATTATTTTATTTTACATGCGATCTGCATGCAAAGCAAAATAATTTGCAATAACTTAAACCTAATCACAAGTCACAGCCTTAGATTCTCTGTCTGCTTGATGTGGTCCCTTGACGAAGTGTTTTTGTTTGCTTAACCTACCAACAGACACCTTTCTGTGTCTTCCACTCTCCAGAGAACTTTAAACACGTCACGCCAGCTTAGGCAGCAGCTGCATCTCGCTGAGATGCTGTCGTTGACGCTAATTAAGTGCCATATGCACATGGTGGAATCTGAGACTGAATCAAATGAAAACAAAAGTTTTTTGCAGCAGGGGGACCGGGACATGATGCTTTAGAAAAAGAATAATGGTGAGGCGGCTGACTGAGGCTGAGCTCAGATTGGGACAGGAGCATACGGGCAGTAGACAGTGAGTCATAACTGTTGCATATCTTGCATTTCATCTCGATCTCCACATTCTCACTAATTAACTGGCTGCCATGGTCATAGAATCAAATGCTGAAAAAAGGAAACAAATACAGTTGGTTAAGGTACACAATAAGGAATGGAAAGGATTGTCATTTTTTTTTACATGTTTTGATGTGTTAGCTAGCTTTTGCTGAAAGGTGGGAGGGGCCAAGTTGCTGTTAGCAGCTCAATGCAGATAAACGGAGAATCTCGGAGATCGCACATCGATTTGGACATCATCACACTATAGTGGGGGGTGTGGGGATTGGGGAATTTACCCTTTCTTAAACTTTATTTCTTTCCTCACAACCTCACCCTCACTGTAGTGTATATGGACTGTGTGATTGTGACCAGGACGGGTGGGTGCTGGTCCTTTTGTATATGTTACATAACTTGCTGGATCTGCTGCAAAAGTGGAGGGGCTGCGCTGGGGTGCCCTTCCCCCCTCACTCTATGGTTCCGGCGCCCATGGTCCCAATATAAGAGACAGCTGATCAGCTTTTCTAAAGAACTTAATTCTGTCAAGATAGTACCCGAGCTGCCTGTGCACATCCAGAGTATGTGGAATCCTTTTTCCCTGGTTCTGAAAATCCAGATAGAACACTGGGAGATTGATGACTTGATTCAACGTGAACTCCTGGGCATGAATGAGGGATATGATTTTCTATTAAACTAACTAAGTGGAAGACTGGATAGGATTCACCCACCATGACAGCTTGCGACTCAGATACTCTTCTTGCAGTTGTCAGAGCAATAAAATAAACAGCTGAAGTCTGCCTGATCAGCAAGTTCAAATGGAGACATGGGTAACTTTTTCCACACAAATAGCACCAGAATCCGCTCAAAGCCTGAATGTATAACAGCACTGACCACCAACCACTTCAAGTAAATCCGTTTATTGAAAATTAAAAAGCTAAAATACATTTTCTTTCAAAAGAGTTCTAAATCTAAATTTTCGGACATGATACTTGAACTGGATGTTATAGGGAACATGTTCAAGACAAGAGGATATCCGATGGGGATGATATCGGACATTAAAGAATATGTGAAAAATGAATGGGGGAAAAAGTATAAACCCATATTAGAGACAGGGACTAACTACACCAAAGGGGTTAATGTGACACATGAGGACACGAGTTTCAATGAGTTTACTAGGGCATGTATTTTGCAATATGCCCCACAAGTCAGAGACATTAAAAAAATAATAGAAAACAACTGGAATATTTTGAAAACTGACGACAGTGTGTTTAAGACAGTAGGGGAGGCACCCAAATTTGTATCTAAAAATGGAAATAATGTAAAAATGAGATTAGAAAAGAAAACTATGGATATTAACCCCAGATACAATTCTGTAGGTACCACAAAATGTGGGAATTGTAATCAGTGTAGGTCAATCATTAGGGTATCTTCCTTAATTTTGGATGACACAAACAGAACAGAGGTTAGAGTCCAAAAAGGTAATTGTAGAACTTCCCATTTAGTCTATTTAGCAAAGTGTACCAAATGCCCCTGTTTTTATGTGGGGAAGACTGATAGATGTCTTAGAAATAGAATTTATGACCACTGTTATAAAATAAAAAAGCAGGACACAAATAATGCCTTATGGAGACATCTTAATGGTAACAAACATTGAGATTCCTTTAATTTTGGTATATTAGAATGTATAAAACCAAATCCAAGTGGGGGAAGTATGAAGTATAAACTTGGAGAAAAGGAGACTAGGTAGCAGATTAAACTCAATGCCTCGGTTCATTCTGGACTTAATGAAACTATCTCCATTAAGCCTATATTGGAAAATAGGGGATAGATGAGATAGTCCAGTGATCATACAATAGATTCAGTTAAACAAAGGATGTTTTTTTATTGTTGTACATATTTTTTATCGTTATACATATTTTTATTGTCATACATATTTTATGTTGCAGGCAAGTGTTTTTTTAACATAATGTTCACAAACATGGGAAGTTTTAATGGATATGACTTGTTCTTTTTACATATAAAAGGCAATCAACAAGGAAATTAAGCAGTGAGCACTTTAAATTCTAATTACACTCAAAATACTTTTTATTGTATTTAATTGATGTATTTGATAGGTTCATGGTTGTATTTAAGTGGGTAGTGGCAATAAAGATTAGTTCTGATGAAGTCTACACAGGGTAGATGAAAGCGCTTAACTCTTGTGAAAGAAAACGTATTTTAGCTTTTTAATTTTCAATAAATGGATTTACTTGAAGTGGTTGGTGGTCAGTGCTGTTATACATTCAGGCTTTGAGTGGATTCTGGTGCAATTTTTGTTATATTGTCGACCGTTCCAGGCACTAACATTTTTTCCACACAAATTTAAGGCCCCAGAAAGGAGCAATGATAAGGTCTCAGATATAAAACTCCCTTAAGAAACTGTTTCACTAAAATCATAGAAGAAAGTAGAGAATCCATGGACAAACATGCTGAAATGGCTGCAAGATGTGCCTTGAGAGAGGAGTAAGAGAGGCCAGGGGATAGTAACTCACACAAATATTTGAGTGATGATGGGGCCACAGTTATTGGCTAGGTACCAAATATAAAATCTTTTCTACTTACCAATATAGGATTTTCTAGTAGCAGGTTTTCTTGCCTCCTTTAGTACTTGCTGCACATCCTCTGGAAAAACGTGCCTAAAAGGAATTAGAATTTGAATCACCCATGCAGTTCATTGAAGATATTTGAGACTGGGTGAAAGGAAGCTTGTGGTAATTACCTTTGGCCAATTCCATAAGAAGGGGGAACCACACCACTTGTTGCCTGGGTCCAAAGGGAGTCACCACAATGATTTTGGAGAGTCTTTCTGAATCTTCAGAATTACCCAGGAAATCAATGCAAAAAGGGTGGAAATGCATAAAGGAACATTCCCGTCCAAGGAATGAAAATGCATCTGTTTTCCAGACTTGCTTGCAGGGAGCCTTGGGGGCAAAATTTGTTCAGTAGTCTGTTTTCAAAGGAAATCAACAGATCTGCTTGAGGTGTTCCCCACAACTGGATCAATTCCTGGAAGACCCCTCTCATTCAATTTCAATTCATGAGGGTCTGTCTTGGGTCTGTCATTATGTTTTTCTCTGACAGAATGTAAAATGCTTGCCAGGTTAAGGAGTGTTGAGGAGCTCCCTTCCTAACCACCACAGCCAGTTTGCACAGAGGGTACAACCTGGTGCCCACTTCCCTGTTTATGTACGATAGCACTTTGGTGTCATCTAGTCACCTGAAGAGTTCTCAAAGACCATAGATGATGAACAGATTTTAAGGCATGGATCACAGGCCACATCTCTTTGAAAGTGATGTGCTTTGGTCCGTCTGAGGAGTTCCACAGGCCTTGCACTTTTATCTACATAGAAAATGTCCTCATGTGAAATATGGGACTGTTGCGGTTACAGACTGTCTTGGAGTAAAGAGGAAAAGGGGAGACCTGAATGTGTTTGTATCTGCAGTTCTAAAAGTTCCAGGGGATGCAAATGTTGGGTCCATGTGCTTTTTTAGAAACCACTGAATCTTTTTCATATGTAACAAGTCAAGAGGAATCATAAGTATCATAGATGCAATAAACTCCAGGATCCTGATGTACTCTTTGGCTGAAGTCTGAAACTGATTTGAGAAGTTCAGGAAAGTTTCCAAATAAAAATCCACCTTCTCTTGACCAAAAAACCCTTTTGCTGCAGGGTATCTATAAAACATCCTAGAAATACAATCCTGTGTGATGAGGTCAAGGAAGATTTCTGAACATTTATCATTAATCTGTAACCCCTGGTTGGTCAGATGAGAAGAAACCCAAAGTAATGAATCTTGACACCTGGGAAAAGACTGCAAAGATGAACAGGTCTTCTAAATAAGTAAATATGTTAATGTTATTCAGTGTGCAGTGAACTAGACACTTTGTATATACTTTTGGTGCTGTAGATAAACCATATGGTAAAGCAGAGAACTGATAATTTGATCCAGATACAGAAAATCTAAGAAATTTCCTGAAGCCTTTGATTAGGGGAATGCAATGATATGCATATTTTAGATTTAATATTACCATAAAACTTTCTTGGGAAATGAGACGTAACACGTTCTTAAGGGGCAATATCTTGAATTTTGGCACTATCACAGAGTTAGAAAGGAAAGATCAAGAACTGGTATACTTCTCTTTGGTAGCAGAAATAATCTGGAATAGAAGCCTTTGCTCCTTTGATATAACATCACCGGCTGTAGGACTCTAAGGGTGAGTAAGTGCTGAAGAACCTTAGGAAAGACCCCTTTTTTGTTTGGAGGGTAAGGAGGAACTCCACTGAAAGGAGGCATTTGTATCCAGTGCCAACTGTATCCCACTGTATCCCTCATCAACTGCTCTTAACACCCAAGAGTCAGAAATAATTTGTTGCCAAAGGGGAATGTAGAGAAGCAGTTTCTGGGACAGCTTTTTAGATATAGGTATAGGAGGTGAATGGGAGAGGGAAATAATGCTGATGTAGTCATTCTGAAAAGGTAGGCTATTCCTTTTGGTTTTGAAAAGATCCTTGTTTTTTGTTGTTCCCCTCCTGCCATCTCTTTTTAATTCATTGTTTGGTTTAAGAAGACAGGGATTGTTTATTTTGTTTCTTAGATGGAAAAGAGGATATGGGAGATTTGTAAGCGTGTGTGTGTGTGTGTGTGTGTGGGGGGGGCTGCAAAATCTTGGAAACACCCTGTATTAATTTCCTTCTCTCATAAAATTGTTTGAGGACCTGAACAGCAGATGGGCCAAATAAAACCTCCTTATCTAAAGCTGAATTTAACATTTCAGACTTTATCTCATCAGAAAACTTTTGACTACGTACCCAGACATACTGTATTTTGTTAATACTGTAGCAGTAGCAGTGGATGTGGAAACAGTGTCTGCGCAGTCATACACACTTCTTAAGGCATGTTTTGATGGCTGAGAAATGTTAGAAACAATGGAATTCAAATAGGCACTACCTTTAGGGGGAAGTGTAGTAAATAATACTTTTAAACTGTCTGTACAAAAAAGAACAAACTTCCATATATGATTCTCATAGATAAGAATTATATATGCCAAAGTGGAAGAAGAATATTTGGTACTTACGTATTATCGCAATCACATTTCTGAACTTTCACAAATAGAAGCATTTATGTGAAAATGTGTTTCTCAACCTTCAAAGCGGTGTGTTAAGCAAGTTATTAGTATTGGGTGGCTTTGGGATTGAAGCCTGAAGGGGAACAAGGGTCAAATTTTCGGCTCCTTTGGGGTGTGTTTCACTTGTTTCACGACCTGCATAGTGCTGCACTGCATCTCAATTCCTGAGCAAAGCCCCTCAGCAAAGGCAAATTAGTCAGGGACATACCATCTAACACTCCCAAAAAAATACATTACAGTAAGTCTCTGCCATAATTATTTAGTATGTTTACAATAGTAATACCAAACTCTGGCCTCTTCCCTTCGCACTATTCTCAAAATCTGTTATCTTCCAGTGTACACCACCTGCTAATCTTCAGTTTTCCTACTCTTACAGAATGAAACCATTACCTTAAATTACATATGAAATAGCAGCATTGCAAATGAAACTCAGTTACCTAGCAAAAGTATGTCATACTTAAGTACATGAACTGGAAAACTACAATACCACCAAAAACATCAGTACTCCCACTTTCCCTATTAAAAAACGAGAACAGAATCAGCTGTCAATATCATCCACCGTCATGGTGTGAAATCATTAAGAATGCAACAGTTCATTAAACATTGATTAAAAACCTTAGTTACAAATAAGAAGTGTACCCGAAGCAAACTTTTCATTTCTGTGTTTTCCTTCTGTGAACGACTCCTTCTACTCTGTAAAAAGATTTCAACAGACAGTATGAGACCAGCCATGATTTTAACTCAAGCATGAGTTTGTAAGGCACGCAAAACAGGTACAGGATTTCCTAAACTGTTCCTGTCCCTGAAAGTAATGTAAACATTTTGGCCAGTAGTAAGGACTATGATCAGCAGTTTGAAGGGTTTCAGGCACTCGTTTGTCTGCAGGTATGCGCTTTTCGTAACCGTGGAAATGTGGTTGCGATAATACGTAAGTACCGAATATTAATTTATTTATTTACATAGATATGTATGCATGTATGTATCTGTGTTCACCGGGAAAGTCCAACTGGGATAAAAACCTTTTTCAGTGGAGGCCCAGAGATAAAGCTCCATATAGTTTTACAACTATGTTTTTAGAATACCAAAAATGTAAATTTGAAATTATGCATATTTCATAAAAATAAACATAATTTTTTATAGGAAATAGTGAGAAAAAAACACATCAAAACATCTTTAAAAAGAGTGAGGGTTGTTATACAGTGTATATGAGAAAATACAATTGTAAGGAATAGGGTTGTATTTTCTCTTACCGAAGCTATATAATATATTTCCTTCTTTGTCCACAGGGGAAGGATTGGAGACCACCAAGAGCCTGTTCCCAGCTAGTGAAGATGTGGATATAGCTACAGGGTCAGATCTGAGTTGGGGAAACAAATGCTTGTTAGCTTGAGAAACTTTAAAAAGCCTATTTGCCTTTTTCAGAACTGAAAGTTCGGAATCAGGGTTGTTACACTTAGCATTATATACATCCTCCAAAGCTGGCACTACTATTGGAGTGGAATGTGTCATAGCTACTTGAAACATGTCATGATATCTCCTTAATACTGTATGAACATCAATTTGTTCCCATAAAAAAAACCTCATTCTTCCTAATTATTGTCTGTGAAAACTACAGTTCCTCCAAAGAAGGTTGTGAGGATTAAGTTTCATCTAACTCGGTGATCTGGGCTTAGGAATTTACATGTGAAGAAGCTCTGTTCCTGTCTTACTCAGGAATACCTCTGCTGACATCTTTTTCAGGTAAGGATTTCTGAGTACCAGCATTATCAGCCTGTAACAACTTCCTAGGCAAGCTAAGAAAATCACCTTTTTTAACAGACACCATGGCTTCAAATGAACAATTTTAACATTTTTTTTCTTTACAAGTATAGTTGATGACAGACTCAGAGAATATACTTCTGCTCCATCTAAAAGGCTCTTTCCCCAGCTATCTCGAGCAGCATCTCCTGGATTGTCTCTCTGACCCAGAAGAGAAGTTTCTCCTGTACCCAGATCATACACTGGGACAGCTAAGGAGGATGTGGCTGACCTCTGGTTTGTGGTAGCTGAAAGGACTATACCAGAAGAAGATGGAGAGGTAAGTGGGTGGTCTGAGGAACTAATGGCCACTGAAGAGTCATCCACCATTGGCTGAGTCATTGACTGAGCCCATGGAGTTAGCAAGGGCTCTACAGTATGTTGATTTTTCTTTCTAGGTAAAGCAGGAAACAAAGCAGCAGGAGTGGGATAAGTATTCATGCTCTGATCAATGAAGATGCTCTAAAACTCAGTCTTCCTCATCACCTAGAGGAAAACAGTTTTTGTACTTACTTTTCTCACTGGCATTGAGAGAAAAACAGCTCTTGTACTCACTTTCCTCACTTATCTAGAGGAAAATAGTTTTTATTCAGGCATCTCCAAGGGTCAGCTCCCAGTGTTCTCCCTTGTCTATCTGATGAATCTGGGCATCTTGAGGCAATGTAAAAATTGCCTCATGTACACAGACAACCCTCTCCTCCTACCACCCAATACTACAAACTGTGAGAGATGTACTCATCTAGCCAAACTGGAGGTAAAGCTCTCTCCAACCAAGACTGAACCTGACAGTCATGAGGAGAAGGTAAACATTTGCACTACACCACACTCATCACATAGTCTCACTACATCTACACCACCAAAATCCACACATAGAAACTCAAAAACATTCAGGGAGGCTCTCAATAATAATCTGCCTAAGCAACAGAGACCTTCAAAGTAGAAACACAAGCAACCTCCATCCCCCAACACAACCCAAATGACACATATCCTACAGACTCAGTGTGCCACTCAAACACAGCCAATAAGGCAAAACAACATACCCAACACACTAGTCATAGGTGACTCTATAGTCAGGCACACTGATGCCCCACTCACCAGGCTAAACAAGGAGAAGGTTACTGTCAGCTGCCTGTCGGGTGCCAGGATCCACCACATAATCCACGCACTCAGGTCACTCCACACCAAGTACAAATATGACTCTGTCATTGTCCATGTTGGTGTGAATGACCTGAGACGTACCTCCCTGGACTACATGAAAAGAGATATGGAAGAGCTCTCCGATCTTGTAATCCATGCAGGTATGACCCTAGCCCTGAGTAGCATTCTGCCATTGCCCAGAATTATACCGCAGTACAAGGACAAAATGATTGACTTCAACAATTGGCTAAGCTTCTGGTGTCATTCTAAGGGGATCCAGTATCTGTCTGCTTGGGATGACATGGTCAACAGACCACGATGCTTTACCACAGATGGCCTGCACCTGTTGCCCCTGGGATTCCTGATACTGGCTAAGGCTCTTGCTGCCCCTATAGTGCCTTTTTTAGGCAGGGTTCAAGTAAATTCACCACCATAACAGGAACAAGCAAGCAAAAACTGAGGGTAATGCTACTCAATGCTAGAAGTCTAAATTTCAAAATGCACTCACTCGAGGCACTCCTTAAAATGGAGAACATCGATATCTGTGCAGTGACTGAGACCTGGTTCAAGGCTCCAGAGAGCACCCCTGCACTACCAGGCTATAACTCATACCACACTTTTTGGCCATGTAACCTGGACCGAAACACCAAAGGTGGGGGTGTGTCCATATTCATTAAGGATATCCACACCTCCAGGCTAGTTGCTCAGCATAATGCATCCTAGGTTATCCAAGTGCTACTAACTCTTGCAAAACTGCAATCCAAATTGTAGCTTGCTACAGATCCCCCACCATGCCCCAGGATTCCCACTCCTCTTTTCTTGATGTACTGGAAAATATTAGGGTTCAACCAAACACTCTAATAATGGGCGACTTCAACTACCCCACCATTAACTGGGAAAACTACTCATGTACCAACTCCTTAGCACAACTCTTTCTGGAATTCATAAACTCCAATGCCCTAGATCAGCTTATCCACACCCCCACCAGGGGCAGCAATATCCTAGACCTAGTCATTACTAACATGAGTGACCAGTGTTCCACACCTGAAGTCAACTGCTCGTTGGTCCGATCCGACCATAAGCTAATCACCCTTGATATCCACATCCCACCCCCCATTAAGGAAACCACAGTAAAAAATTCTCCAAAGCCAACTTCATGCTTCTTAAGACAGAAGTAGTGAACTTCTAACACCCATGCAGATGGACAATACAGTTACAACTGCTGAATCCTACACAAATGCACTCTATAAGCACTTACATGAGTGCATGGATCATGCTATCCCAAACAGAACCAATATGCTATCCTCCAAAAAGGAAGCCAATCTGGTGTTCCCCTGCCATAAACAAACTGTACAACAGAAGGAAGAAACTGTTGCAAAAGAGAGTAAAATCCCATGAGTGGAGGAGCTCCCTGGTCAGCCTCAGTAAGAAGCTGAGATCGCTTACAAGATCCTCCAAAGCTAGCTACAAAAATAAAATCGCCACTAATTCCAAGGACAACCACAAAGCATTCTATAGCTATGCCAAGAATCTCAATGGCAACACCCAGATCTGCTCTGAGTTACAGCACAAAGGCACAAAAATTACAGAACCAACTGATATTGCCAACATCCTGGCAGATAGGTTCAGTGCTAACTTTACCCCCCACCCCCTAAAAGGCCCATATCTATATAGGAAGAATGCAGAGTCCCTGTAATCACAACTACGCAGGTGAAAGCTGCTCTCTAAAGCCAAAAACACAGCATCCATGGGACTGGACAACATCCCAGGTTGCGTTTTACATGAACTTCAGAATGAACTGGCTCCTCACTTAAGCACCATGTTCAATAATAGCCTCGCATCAGGCTTTGTGCCCACTGAATGGCGCACAGCAACAGTTATCCCACTCCACAAAGGGGGAGCCACCACTGATCCCGGGAACTATAGACCTATTAGCCTGACGAGCCCGGTCTGCAAGGCCATGGAATGTGTCATCATGGAACTCATAAACAAAGACATTGGTAACCTCCAAACTCTGGATCCCACCCAGTTCGGGTTTGTGAATGGTAGATCATGCTTCCTGAACCTGATAGACTTCTTTGAGGCAGTCACCAAAGCCGTAGATGAGGGTAAGGTGGTTCACACAGTCTATCTTGACCTCGCCAAGGCTTTTGACACCATCCCCCATTCTGGAATTATAGCTAAACTCAATAAACTAGACATAAATCCCTACGTCACAAGATGGGTTGCCAACTGGCTCACTGACAGAACCCACACTGTAAAAGTTGCAGACTCCAAATCTGACCTCAAATCAGTGACAAGTGGAGTACCACAGGGTTCCGTCCTGGGACTGCTCTTGTTTGGTATCTACTTCTCTGAAGTACAGGCTAACACAGAAGGCCTCTGGCTAACGAAGTTCGCAGATGACTGCAAACTAGGAGCCATAGTCAAGTCCACAAATGATGTGAACATCCTACAGAAGGGCCTCTCTGAGATAGATGCCTGGTGTCAGAGCCATGACCTCAAGCTCAATGCCAAAAAGTGCAGTGTCATCCCCTTTGGTGAAAACTCTGTACCCATGAACTACCACATAGACAGCAATCTACTTAACACCGAATGCGTGATAAGAGACCTTGGTACCAAGGTGGACAGTAGTCTCTTCTTTGATAGTCACATCGCCACAGAAGTCAGGAAGTCCTTCTACGTGGCACACCTCATCATAAAAGGGTTCTCATCCAGGAAAAAAGAGGTCATCATTCCCCTCTACTCAACACTCATTAGACCCATTATAGAGTACAACGCCCCTTTTGGAATGTACCTCACAAGACATCTGCAGCAGCTGGAAAGGCCACAGAAGTACCTCACAAAGAGGATTACTGGACTAAAACAAATGCCCTACACTGACCGTCTCAAAAAACTCCAGCTTTACTCCGTAGCATATCGCCTACTCAGAGGTGATCTCTGCCTAACATATAAAGCTGTGTCAAACCCAGTGTTGCTGGACATGCTACACCTAAAGAAATCCCAATCCCTCCGAGCTACATGCTCTAGGGACCTAAACCTTGTCACCACAATAAACAGGACATGCTGGAGGGATAGATTCCTATCCCAGAGACTTCCCATACTCTGGAACAGGCTACCCATCTATGTCAAGCAAAGTTCTTCATTAGCACTCTTCAAGAAAAATCTTGATGAGTGGATGGGAAATAGGAAATACACACTGGGGATCACTTCTGTGTCTCTGCTCGACAGTGGCACAGGAAAATAACTTTCTTGGGTGGCGTAAGCCAGGGAACCTTGTTGGCTAGGCTTACGTAGGCCCTTGGGCCGATAGCCTAGTACCTACCTATGAACCTATGAACCTATGTCGTAAGCTTCACTGGAACAAGTCAGTCAGAAGATAAGTTGTCAAATAGTGTTCACAAGCAGCACACTTGCAATCATACTTACATACACAGTCCCCCAAACACAATAATGCATAAGCAGCATGTTAAATTCCTGTCAGAAAACTCTGGTTACAGCTCTCAGTCTGACAGAAAAAAAATGCAGGTTAAGTTGTCACACAGTGAACACAAGCACTAACTTAGCACATAATAGTTACTGCCCAAATAAAGCACTTCCAAATACTAACTTTTAAATAAAATATATTAAGTTTACTCAAGCAGTACACTGTCTCACAAAAATAGCCCTCAAAAATTGCATAAAGCTACAAATAGTTGTTCCCATCAAGAAAAATCCTATATTGGAAAGATACCAGTTTTTTAAAGAAGAAAAACAGCTAAAAGACCATATTAAAAACATCAAAATTTTTCTATAAGCACACTATTCTGTGTGGAAGGGTTCCCCACTGTAAACTTATTTGCCAGAATTGAAACTGAGGGCTAGCTGCTTCATTGAAGCCTCTGAGCCGCTTTTTCATGAAGTGGCAAGGAAGTACTGCAGAATATTCACTCTGACTGAAGATTTCCCTCCACAGGTCTGTCCAATCAGCAGTCGGAGTGAAGGTGGTGGTGGGAGCTAGAGATTTTGAAAGCTGGTCAGTTGTTGTGTCCAGGGAATGATACAACACATATAGCATAAAGACTACTGCAGCAGTGTGAATGAACATCCTGTTCTTCCATACTCACATTAAGCTACAAGTAAATCATGTCTGGAGACAACTGACAGTTTCCTTCAAAACTGCATACCTTCTACCTATTAGCCAGGAAATTTATTGCAATAAATGTCCTATTACACAGACTGAGATATACTCTCTGCCAGTTTATAGCCCTGCTATTCTTACACAATAAGTACCCGTTGCAAATAACTGAAAACAAAATCCTAACAATTATCTATTTATCCCATTATAGGCATTATCATACACACATACACACACAGACACACACACACACACACACACATGCACGCACACATAAAGCCATCTATTTATGCCAGAACCAGCTTCCTTTTAAATTTTCTGTTTTACAAACTACTAGAAGAAAAGTAATGACCTTTAAAAAATGATCTACAAACAAGAAACACAACACACTCTGAGAAGTAACAATGGTATTTTCTTTCAAAGGCTATAATTTACTATTGTTACACATCAGAAAGCATTTGGCAAAATAGCACCAGCTTCCTTAAACAATATATCCCATCAAAATTAAGATATATAACAACCTGACTCTGCTTAGAAAACAACTTAAATTCCACCTAACAGAACAGCTGTAGTTGTTTTCAAGAAATGGGATCAGCTGCAATTAGCTGCCAAATAGTTGTTAAACAATAATTAAAATTTTTCTACACTCTATTACAGTTTTCCAAAGCTTCCACTATTTTTCTTCTATAATTAGTCTCTGCATCATAAGGTAGGCAGTGTTTTAAGTGTTGCAAATAAATTCTATTATATAGTGTAAATAGATTATTTAGAACTTTCTTCTGTTCACATTTTCCTGTAAGTTCTCATAACATGCTAATACTCAGTTGCATCAGAGTATTGCCACTGGTTGGGAGAATGAGCCAGAGCCAGCTGTGTACCTATTGAGGAGTTTCTTGGAGGAACTGACTGCAGGGGATGACCATGCAAGGCAAAGGTGGTGTTGTATGTTGTGGTACTGACTGAGTAGCTGCACCTGGTTCACAATTATGGGCCAGATTAGATATAATTATATGTTATCTACTTACCATAACTTGGCATCTGTGTTGTCCTCTTTCATTCCTCCTCACAGATGGGTCATGGATCCAATCCTCAGATCTGACTCGGCCGCATTCTTACAGACAAGGATCCAAGTCTCAAGCCCCTCCCTCTTCCCATAATGCTCTGCCCTCTGCCTTACCTCCTCAGATGGAGTTTATAGGTTCTTAGGTTCATAGGTGTGTACTAGGCTAACAGCCCTGAAGCCTATACAAGCCTAGCCCAAAAAGATTCCCTGGCATCATGCTGCCCAAAGTTAGTTTGCTGCCTAAATAGCTGATATTCATTAGAGAAACGGAAAAAAATTATGAAACCAGAGGCTCAAACCAGGAACATTAGGTTACTAAACAGGTATTCAATAGATCTTCAACAGCACTGGGTAGGCAAATAACTGGGAGGGACAGTAATGAGGAAAGAAAGTGGACAACACAAATGCCAAGTATCGTAAGTACACAACTTTTAAATCTGATGTTGTCCCTTTCATTCCTCCTTATGGTTGGGTCAGAGTCCCCATCTATACAACTCCTTGGTGGCCTCAAGGAGGGATATGCTGGAGTACTGCAGAACCAAATGAAGCCCTGCTCCTGGACACAATATCTAATTTGTTATACGCGACAAATATATGAGTTTTTGCCCAAGTGGCTGCAGCACAAATATCATCTATTGATGCCCTGAAAGAAAAAGCAGATGATGTGGACATGGATCTAGTTGAATGGGCCTTAGGGAGCAAGGCATGTGTAGTCCGTGCTTGGCATAAATCAGAGAAATGCAGTCTTTTATCTATTTAGCAGGAGTCATCTTAGAAACCGCCTGACCTAGTCGGCTTGGTGAAAAAGACACAAATAGTTGGCCGGATTTTCGACAGTGTTTCATCCTATGAAGGTAAAAACGTAGCTGTCTATAAATATCAAGCAAATGTAACATATGTTCCTCTTTGTTAGAATAATTTGGAAAGAAAAGAGGCAATTGCATGGACTGGTTGAGGTTAGATTCTGTAGCCACATTGTGCATGAAGAAGGGGTTAGTACAAAGGGACACCCTATTTTTATGGAAAGTGATGTAAGGAGGCTTAGATGACAACGCCTGGATTTCTAAAATCCTCCTCACTGAAGTAATGGCAATAAGAAAGATGGTCTTCCATGAGAAGAACTTCAAGTCACAATCACTAGCTGGTACGAAGGGTTTTTGAGTTAGGCCTTGTAAGACAACTGTGAGATCCCATGGTGGAGAAGGATCTTTAACTGGAGGTCTGAGGGGGAAGATTCCCTTCAAGAAGGCCTTACATAATTTTAGGTAGCAGGAGAACCAAAGATATTGCCCAAATGGAGGTTTGATATGGCTGCCAAATGAAGCATGATTGTAGAGAAACTGGCTCCTTCTTTGAAAAGAGATGTAAGGAAGAGAAGTATAGCTGAGACTGGGGATGAAAAGGGATCAATGTTCTCTTTGGAGGCCCAGAAAACAAATCCCTTCCATTTGCTGCTATAGACCTTCTTGGTAGTCAGTTTCTGGGAAGCTAGTATAATATCTCAGACGGGGAAGCAAACCTGGACCTTTGTACATTTACTGGAAGTGGAGAAACCAAGTGGTCAGTTTGAGAGATATTAGATTGGGAAGAAAAATTTCTAACAGTTGAAGACATAGGTCCTATTTGGGTTCCAGCATCCATGGAGGATATTTCAGATGACACCAGAGAAAGGAGAGCTAAATCTGATGAGGCCAGTAAGGGTCAATGAGGATTACCATGGTCTTCAGCCATTTTGCTTTCTGTAAAAATTTTGGCATCAAGTGTGGAGAGGGGTAAGCATAGAGGAAACTGGGTGGGTCAATCGTGAATTACAACATCCCTTGGGGACTCCCCAAGAGGGGGAATCACAGTGAAGTAGTTGCTGCACTTGTTGTTCTGTGGAGATGCAAATAGGTTGCAGCATGGTTGGCCCCAATAGCTGAAGATCAGGTCCTCTACTGATTGATTGAGGGACCACTCATAAGGAGTCAAAATGGAACTACTGAGTTTGTGTGCAAGAACGATGGACTTCCCCAGAATGTGAGTTGTAAGCAGAAAGCGTTCTGAAGACATCGCCCATCCTCTGACCCTCATGGCCTCTCTTCACAAGGCATAAGAGTGGGTTTCTCCTTGTTTGTGGATGTATCAGATGACTGACATGTTGTCTGTGTGAATCACAATAGTTCCTAGAGGGAGAATATCCTGAAAAACTTGCAATGTAAGAAGAACTGCTCTCATCTCCAGAACACTGATATGCAATCTGGTCTCTGCATGTGTCCATATGCCTTGGACCATCATTCCCTTTAAATGCCATCCCCCACCCCAACTTGGAAGTGTTTGTGGTCACAGTGGCTGATGTGGAAGGTATTAGGAATGATCTGCCGATTGTCGGATCGTTGGACAGAAGCTACCATTGTAGATGTCTGCAAACCGATGCCAACTTGATAGCAGCAGATAGGGACTGATAAAGAATAGACCACTGAGCTGTGAAGGTCCATTGAAGCACTTGTATAAAAAACTGGCCAACGGAACTAAGGAAATGGCAGCCACCATAGATCCAAGAGCCTGAAGTATTAGCTTTGCTGGTGGACATGAATGGATCAAGATGGGTCGAACATGGTCCCTAAATGTCTGTACACACTGAGGGGGTAGCAATGCAATCTGACTTGATGTGTTCAAGCAGCCCCCAATAAACACTAAACTCTGTACCGGAGACAGATTCAATTTTGTTAGCTTTATGGCGATACCTAGATAATTGCCAAGGTTGAGAAAGTAGTCCCTGGCCTGAATTAGTTGATGGCTGTTTGGGACAGTGAAGAGCCCGCCATCCAGATATGGAAACACCCAGAATCCCTGCAGTCTGAAGTGAGCTGCAATAACTGCCATGCATTTGGAAAACACCCTGGGGGCAGTGGTGAGACCAAAGGGCAGAGCTCTGAACTGGTAGTGACTGGCTCCCAGCCGAAAGCGCAGATGACGTCTGGAGCATCTGTTTATTTTGATGCATCATGTAAGTCTACTGAGCACATCCAATCATCATTTTGCAACAGTGGTAAAATGGACTGAACCATAATCATTCAGAACTTTGTCTTCTCTACAAACAAATTCAGTTTGCTTAGATCCAGAATGGGTCTCAGGTCCCCTGTTTTTTGGGGAATAAAAAGAAGTGCAAGTAAGTTACAAATCCTCTTTGTTCAGATGGGTCCTCTTCAACGACTCTTTTGCAGAACCTTTTGAATTTTTCCTACTGTGTACTTCCTCTGACTGGGTGGAACATCGGGAAGTCTCTTTAGCCTCTCTGGTGAAGGAAGGAAAAAGGGAATGCAATAACCTCTGGATATAATCTTTAGCACCCACTTGTTTTGTGTTAGAACAGTCCAGATGGTTGGGTGCAGTGAAAAACAACCCCCAACTGCCTCCGGAGATAAGCAGTAGGGCATCACTTCAGGAGTGCTGCTAGGGCTTATCAGAGAAGGGTTCTCTGAAGCCCTGGTTGTGCGGTCTCCCTCTGCATCTGGGGCAGCATCTCCCACTGAAACCTCCTCCTTTGGCCTTGGAGGAAGAATCCCTACGTTGATCCTGGGAAGACTCTTGGAATTTTTGGAAGCAGGTTTTCTTGCCATTACACTGATTTCTACTGAAGGTGTGTTGAGGGGTTAAAGCCTGACCCCAACAGCAGACAAGGTCTTCCCTTCTGGCTCGCTGCAGGTTAAGGTGTCTTTCACGGATGGCTCAAATAAAGTGGAGCCATCAAACAGGGCATTAACAAAGGTTGTCTTGAAGGGTTCCATGAAATCACAAAGCCTCATCCAGGCATGCCTTCTAATAGCAATACCTGAGCCGGCTGCCTCTGAGGTGCCCTCTGTGGAATGGGAGATAAGCCTCAAAGAAGAATTGGACAAAGAAGAGAGTGGAAGAGAATCACCAGTTGGGGAGAAACTTTCATGAAATCCTCCACTGACATGATCTCTGCTAGACAGTTGAAGAGTTCTTTAACCAGATCTATCTGCAATCGAGTAAAATGTGCCAGGTAGTTTACTGCGCTCAGCAAGAAGGTGGCAGAGGTGTAATCATGCTTAGCAAATTTGTCCACAGCCCTGGATTCCTTGTTCGGTGGATAGAGAGTGGTGCTCTGTTCAGTTAACTCCTTCTTGGTAGCTGCTGCCACAACCATGGCATCTGCTAGAACACCCTTGGTCCAATACGGTCTATCCTTAGGGGTGGACAAGAATTTATCTGATCTTTTTGTAATCAGTTCAATAGTGTCCAGCTCCTTCCAGGCTTGGCGGGACACCATATCCACAAGATTGTTTGCTGAGAGGGTCACCCAGGATGTAGATGGGTCCATCCCCAAAGCCTCCAAAAACATAGACTCTTCCTAGGAGGGAGTTTGGGCCAACAAACCACCTCTCTTTCTCAGCATCTCTAAGATGTCTCCAAAGGAGACATCCTCTGGTGATGATTGTGAGGATTTCTCCCCTTCATCAAAGTCCATTCCTTGGTAAGGGACTCCAAGAGGAGTCAATGTGCCTCCATTTGCACATCTTCTTCCGAGGGATCTCCTCTGTGGGATGTTAGGGGAGATCGTAGAAGAAAAGGGGGTCCACTCTAGGGGAAGAGTTTGAAGGCTTGTCTGGACAGGCTAAGTCTGGCCAGGCATAACAGGCTCAATTTTCTGATCCGGGGGGGTACAAAGGGGGTGTTCATAGGTCAAACAGACTGGATCCCTATGACTACAGAATGCCCCTTCTACAACGTGGAATGTCAACAGAGCTGGAGAATCTCTCTCCAACTCCACTGGAGTCGAGGCAACCGAAGAAGAAAGGGTAGGGATCCCGGATCCATGAGTTCAAGGTAGAACTGGACCCAAACTGTCCAGCACCAAAGCGCTGAGAGGAAGAGATGGCTCCGACAGAGATGGAGTCGAGTACCTCCCCCTAGATCCAACAGGGACATCCCAGATCCAACACCCACTGTGATCCAATGACACTGGAGCAGAGGAAGTTAGGTGGTGGTTGAAGTAGAGGAAGGATGGCTCCTCGGATATGACCCCAGATCTCTCAGGTGGCTACAGTCCTGGGACTCCTATACCAAAAGACAGATCAGAGAAGGAGCTTGCACTGGAATAGAAACCCTCACAGATCGCAGAGGGGATGAAGCAGACAAATCCCCATTTGGATCGGAGTCTTGAGGATCTTCCTTATCATCCTGTCCATGTCAAACTTAGTAAGGCTCCTAGAAGACCTGGATGAGGCTAGTGAA
This sequence comes from Protopterus annectens, assembly GCF_019279795.1. Taxonomy (NCBI): domain Eukaryota; kingdom Metazoa; phylum Chordata; order Ceratodontiformes; family Protopteridae; genus Protopterus; species Protopterus annectens. The sequence goes on from NC_056727.1 coordinate 654,119,153, forward strand.
GGTGGCCTTGAATGTCTAACTAGAGTCTGCAGTAGCCCAGAGGGAGGTGCAGCCCCTGCAACAATCTCCAGAGTTCAACTCCTTCATGTAGGATCCAAAGTGGAAGTGGACACTTTGGGAGAACCGGCTACATGAATGACAATGGTTGGATCTAAGCAGTGAAGGTTTATAGGCCATAGGCAAGGGGAAAAAACATAACATGTGCACCAGAAAAGCACAAAAAGGCAACCATGAAATATATTTGTTTGACCTACAAAGCCATGTCTGACCCAGAGCTGCTAGATATGCTACACGTAAAGAAATCCCAATCCCTCCATGCCACATGCCCCAGGGACCTTAACCTCATTACCGCAATAAACAGAACATGCTGGAGGGACAAGTTCCTAACCCAGAGACTTCCCATACTCTGGAACAAACTTCACATTCACGTCAAGCAGACCACTTCACTGGCCCTCTTTAAGAGAAATCTTGATGAGTGGTTGGGCAATAGGAAGCTCATCCCAGGGTCACTTCAGTGGCCTTGCTTGATGACAAGGGCACTGGGAACTAACTTTGTGCGGCATGATGCCAGGGAATCTTCTTGGGCTAGGCATATATAGGCTCCAGGGCTGTTAGCCTAGTACACACCTATGAACTTAAGAAGCACCACAGTCACCAAAATATAGTAGAAATGACCAGAGTTGGGTATCTAGTCACTGCAATATATATATATATATATATATATATATATATATATATATATATATATATATATATATATATATATATATATATATATATATATATATATATATATATATATATATATATATATATATATATATATATATATATATATATATATATATATATATATATATATATATATATCTATATGTATATATATATATATATATATATATATATATTTACATCTATATATATATATATATATATATATATATATATATATATATATATATATATATATATATATATATATATATATATATATATATATGTGTGTGTATATATATATATATATATATATATATATATATATATATATATATATATATATATATATATATATGTGTGTGTGTATATATATATATATACATACATACTTTTTTATTTTTTTATTTTTATAATAAACAGCAGAAGAAGGATGAAACAAAAAAAAACATGGGCTAAGGTCCAACAACAGAGCAAAGAGTAAAAGGTTAACTGCTAGCTAAAAAAGTTCAGGAAAGGGAAGTGGAACAGGAAAGGAATTACAGGAAGAAAAACAACTTACCTGACTAGTGAAAACTACCAAAGGATATTGAAGAATTCCCACTAACAAAATTCAATGCTTGAGACTTCAGAAACCACATCTGTCAATGCTGGTGGCAAACAATATCTGAAGAGGTTAGGCAAAGGACACAGCGTTATGGGAAGAGGGAGGAGCTCAAGACTTGGGTCCTATTCTGTAAGAATGTGGCTGAGTCAGATCCGAGGGTCAGATTCATGGCTCAGCCGTGAGCAGGAATGAAAGGGACAACTTCAGATCATACAGTAACTATGATGCATTCCATACAACAACCAAGTCATGCAACATCTAGCATGGATTGGCCACTCTGTGCATCAGACAAAAACTACCCTGGTAAAACAGTAATATGTCAGGTCACAGTTATTATCATATATATGGGGAGGGCCACAGTGACGGAGGTTGGGAACAAGCACTACGTGATTGGGTGGGGGTCTAATTATGTGTATATGCATGTCTATCATATCCTGGTAAGTTTGGAAGACTATGTAGGGGGATTGTTTCCACTGTGGCATACTTGTGCAGAGGTAAGAGATGGTTGATCAGAGTGTGTGTGTGTGTGTGTGTGTGTGTGTGTGTGTGTGTGTGTGTGTGTGTGTGTGTGTGTGTGTGTGTGTGTGTGTGTGCATGCATGCACAGACACAGCCCCTGCACAAGATGTTATACTGTGAGTGTTACTCTGTGAGAGGCACAGGGTGCCCTCAGGAGGTATGTTCTCTGACTGTGCACATCCATAGAGGCATCTTCTTCAAGGAATGCGACTGGCACAATCTGCAGCTGGCACAAGGGTGGTGCATCCCAAGTGGTTAAATGGCAAGCTATACCACAGATAGGTTCAGTATGTACACCCCATCTGCATAAGCATACATGGTAGGCTGCTGTGTCTTCAAAACTGGTAGCAGGTGTGCAGGATGTGTTACGGGACCTAGATGACATCCTGATCATCCAGTGGGGGGGGGGGGGTTCCCACTGGAGGCAGAAGAGACTCATCCATGAGAAAGGTGAAGCCCATGGTGTGAGGCAGTACAATGGCACCTGGATAACAGAGACTCCTCATAACACTTGGCCAAAATGCTACATAAATAAGCAAAGCCTTCTTTGAGGTCTTCTCTAAGCACACTGATCAGCTCTGCAATCACTATGGTGACATCGGAATTTGCCTGATTTTTTTTGTCATGTACATCCACTGCATAATAGCCTCGAAGACACTCAGATATGATGTGGGAACCAGGGCACTGCCAGACACTAGCTTGTTGGCCCCACTGCTGTCCCTCCACTTCTGGCAGTTTCCAGTACCCACTGTTGACTGGGGTGCAGGGGACAAGAGTGCACCCTGGTCTGCTGTTTTGGCCAACTCCTGTCCTACAATGGTATCCTGTGACAGCGGACTGGGTTTCACAGGAAATTAAGCTGTGTCTCCGGAAAAGGGGGTAATATGCCTGGCATAATACTCGTGTCGGAAAGTGGAACAGTTTTCTTGCTGTTGCTGCCATCACCATCATGCTTAGATGTTTCTCCAATATGAGGCATGCCAACATCCATGATAGAGAACCCATGCTCTGAAGCAACTGAGAAGGTAGACAAACACCCTAGTGTATCAATGCCATTTTATTACAATATGTGATTCCCATGATGCTACAGCTGAAAAGCAGAATGGCATGCAAAAAATGTAAGCCCATGTACCTTGAACAGACTTACAGAGTGGCCTAAGCCCAGAAGTTCCTGCATGAATATGACTATGTTAGTTATCTCACTGGTTCTGGTTATGGCATACAGGAATACAAGATTTATGAATAAGGGTATGCCCATCAGTGGTATCACCCACAGAAAAACATGGTGGTGGGTGAAGTTCTACATCAATCTTAAGTCCTCCACCAGACATAAGATAGCAGTCTGTCACCACATACAGAAATACAAGGAACTCCACTGTGTCTGTAAGAAATGATTGTACAGGCCTCTTTCATGAAAGTTGGTTGCCTTGTTGTGAGCATGATAGACCATGTCAGTGAACCTATGGCATACTTGATTTTGCTACCAGTTATGACCATTTACAGAGTTTATCTGTGCAACAATGTCCTGCCATGTACAGTCACAGAAAGTGTAATCACTCTTGGGGAGTATATGGATCTGCCATCCACATTCATTGAAGGCCTGAAGCAAAATGGCTGCCTCTGCCTGGCAAAAAAGAAGTTATGTACTCACCATAATATTCCATGCGAGTTGTTCATCTCGCCTTCATTCTTAATGATGGGTTAGCATCCCAAGCACCATCTTTCTTGAGTGGCTCACGGGAGTATATTCCTCAGGACAATGGAACCAAAGGAGGCCCTGTCCCTGGAGGCCCTATCCACTTTGTAATGAGTGATGAAGGTATATGTGGCTGCAGCACAAATGGAATCTATTGGTAGTTTGGCCAAAAAGGCTTAAGATGTGGAGACAGCTCTAGTTGAGTGGGCCTTTACTTTTTGATGTAATGGCATATGGATAGAACTGTATGTAAAGGAGATGCAATCTGATAACCACTTAGATAAGGTATTTTTTACCACTGGAGCACCTTTCTTTGAATCTGAAAATGAAACAAAGAGCTGTTCTGATTTTCTAAAGTCTTTGGTCCTGTGTAAACAGAATCGAAGCTGCCTGTGGACATCAAGGTTGTGCATCATATGTGCCATCTTATTACTATATTTAGGGAAAAAAACAGGTAATTCTATAGTCTGATTGAGATTTGTCTCTGAACAAATCTTAGGTAAAAATGATGGATTTGTCCTAAGTGAAACTCTGTTATTATGAAAAATTAAATATGGGGGTTTAATGGACAAGGCCTATAACTCTGCAACCCTCCGAGCAGAAGTAATAGCTACTAGAAATATGGTTTTCTGTGATAGATATTTCAGGTCACAAGATGAGGCTGGTTTGAATGGGGGTAGGATGGTCCATGAAAGAACAAAATTTAGATTCCATGGCGTAGCAGGAGATTTAATGGTTGGTCTCAAATGAACAGTACCCCTGAGAAAGGCTTCAGAAAGTCTATGTGACATGATATTAGACCCCTGATCACCAAGATGAAAGTTAGAAATTGCTGCCAATTGAACCCTAATGGTTGCTACAGTTGCCTCTCATTGAAAAGTTTAGTCAAAAACTCTAAAATGGATGAACCTTAGGAAAGACCCCTTTTTTGTTTGGAGGGTAAGGAGAAACTCCACTGAAAGGAGGCATTTGTATCCAGTGCCAACTGTATCCCACTGTATCCCTCATCAACTGCTCTTAACACCCAAGAGTCAGAAATAATTTGTTGCCAAAGGGGAATGTAGAGAAGCAGTTTCTGGGACAGCTTTTTAGATATAGGTATAGGAGGTGAATGGGAGAGGGAAATAATGCTGATGTAGTCATTCTGAAAAAGTAGGCTATTCCTTTTTGTTTTGAAAAGATCCTTGTTTTTTGTTGTTCCCCTCCTGCCATCTCTTTTTAATTCATTGTTTGGTTTAAGAAGACAGGGATTGTTTATTTTGTTTCTTAGATGGAAAAGAGGATATGGGAGATTTGTAAGCGTGTGTGTGTGTGTGGGGGGGGGGGGGGGGGCTGCAAAATCTTGGAAACACCCTGTATTAATTTCCTTCTCTCATAAAATTGTTTGAGGACCTGAACAGCAGATGGGCCAAATAAAACCTCCTTATCTAAAGCTGAATTTAACATTTCAGACTTTATCTCATCAGAAAACTTTTGACTACGTACCCAGACATACTGTATTTTGTTAATACTGTAGCAGTAGCAGTGGATGTGGAAACCGTGTCTGCGCAGTCATACACACTTCTTAAGGCATGTTTTGATGGCTGAGAAATGTTAGAAACAATGGAATTCAAATAGGCACTACCTTTAGGGGGAAGTGTAGTAAATAATACTTTTAAACTGTCTGTACAAAAAAGAACAAACTTCCATATATGATTCTCATAGATAAGAATTATATATGCCAAAGTGGAAGAAGAATATTTGGTACTTACGTATTATCGCAATCACATTTCTGAACTTTCACAAATAGAAGCATTTATGTGAAAATGTGTTTCTCAACCTTCAAAGCGGTGTGTTAAGCAAGTTATTAGTATTGGGTGGCTTTGGGATTGAAGCCTGAAGGGGAACAAGGGTCAAATTTTCTGCTCCTTTGGGGTGTGTTTCACTTGTTTCACGACCTGCATAGTGCTGCACTGCATCTCAATTCCTGAGCAAAGCCCCTCAGCAAAGGCAAATTAGTCAGGGACATACCATCTAACACTCCCAAAAAAATACATTACAGTAAGTCTCTGCCATAATTATTTAGTATGTTTACAATAGTAATACCAAACTCTGGCCTCTTCCCTTCGCACTATTCTCAAAATCTGTTATCTTCCAGTGTACACCACCTGCTAATCTTCAGTTTTCCTACTCTTACAGAATGAAACCATTACCTTAAATTACATATGAAATAGCAGCATTGCAAATGAAACTCAGTTACCTAGCAAAAGTATGTCATACTTAAGTACATGAACTGGAAAACTACAATACCACCAAAAACATCAGTACTCCCACTTTCCCTATTAAAAAACGAGAACAGAATCAGCTGTCAACATCATCCACCGTCATGGTGTGAAATCATTAAGAATGCAACAGTTCATTAAACATTGATTAAAAACCTTAGTTACAAATAAGAAGTGTACCCGAAGCAAACTTTTCATTTCTGTGTTTTCCTTCTGTGAACGACTCCTTCTATTCTGTAAAAAGATTCCAACAGACAGTATGAGACCAGCCATGATTTTAACTCAAGCATGAGTTTGTACGGCACGCAAAACAGGTACAGGATTTCCTAAACTGTTCCTGTCCCTGAAAGTAATGTAAACATTTTGGCCAGTAGTAAGGACTATAATCAGCAGTTTGAAGGGTTTCAGGCACTCGTTTGTCTGCAGGTATGCGCTTTTCGTAACCGTGGAAATGTGGTTGCGATAATACGTAAGTACCGAATATTAATTTATTTATTTACATAGATATGTATGCATGTTCACCGGGAAAGTCCAACTGGGATAAAAACCTTTTTCAGTGGAGGCCCAGAGATAAAGCTCCATATAGTTTTACAACTATGTTTTTAGAATACCAAAAATGTAAATTTGAAATTATGCATATTTCATAAAAATAAACATAATTTTTTATAGGAAATAGTGAGAAAAAAACACATCAAAACATCTTTAAAAAGAGTGAGGGTTGTTATACAGTGTATATGAGAAAATACAATTGTAAGGAATAGGGTTGTATTTTCTCTTACCGAAGCTATATAATATATTTCCTTCTTTGTCCACAGGGGAAGGATTGGAGACCACCAAGAGCCTGTTCCCAGCTAGTGAAGATGTGGATATAGCTACAGGGTCAGATCTGAGTTGGGGAAACAAATGCTTGTTAGCTTGAGAAACTTTAAAAAGCCTATTTGCCTTTTTCAGAACTGAAAGTTCGGAATCAGGGTTGTTACACTTAGCATTATATACATCCTCCAAAGCTGGCACTACTATTGGAGTGGAATGTGTCATAGCTACTTGAAAAATGTCATGATATCTCCTTAATACTGTATGAACATCAATTTGTTCCCATAAAAAAAACCTCATTCTTCCTAATTATTGTCTGTGAAAACTACAGTTCCTCCAAAGAAGGTTGTGAGGATTAAGTTTCATCTAACTCGGTGATCTGGGCTTAGGAATCTACATGTGAAGAAGCTCTGTTCCTGTCTTCCTCAGGAATACCTCTGCTGACATCTTTTTCAGGTAAGGATTTCTGAGTACCAGCATTATCAGCCTGTAACAACTTCCTAGGCAAGCTAAGAAAATCACCTTTTTTAACAGACACCATGGCTTCAAATGAACAATTTTAACATTTTTTTTCTTTACAAGTATAGTTGATGACAGACTCAGAGAATATACTTCTGCTCCATCTAAAAGGCTCTTTCCCCAGCTATCTCGAGCAGCATCTCCTGGATTGTCTCTCTGACCCAGAAGAGAAGTTTCTCCTGTACCCAGATCATACACTGGGACAGCTAAGGAGGATGTGGCTGACCTCTGGTTTGTGGTAGCTGAAAGGACTATACCAGAGGAAGATGGAGAGGTAAGTGGGTGGTCTGAGGAACGAATAATGGCCACTGAAGAGTCATCCACCATTGGCTGAGTCATTGACTGAGCCCATGGAGTTAGCAAGGGCTCTACAGTATGTTGATTTTTCTTTCTAGGTAAAGCAGGAAACAAAGCAGCAGGAGTGGGATAAGTATTCATGCTCTGATCAATGAAGATGCTCTAAAACTCAGTCTTCCTCATCACCTAGAGGAAAACAGTTTTTGTACTTACTTTTCTCACTGGCATTGAGAAAAACAGCTCTTGTACTCACTTTCCTCACTTATCTAGAGGAAAATAGTTTTTATTCAGGCATCTCCAAGGGTCAGCTCCCAGTGTTCTCCCCTGTCTATCTGATGAATCTGGGCATCTTGAGGCAATGTAAAAATTGCCTCATGTACACAGACAACCCTCTCCTCCTACCACCCAATACTACAACCTGTGAGAGATGTACTCATCTAGCCAAACTGGAGGTAAAGCTCTCTCCAACCAAGACTGAACCTGACAGTCATGAGGAGAAGGTAAACATTTGCACTACACCACACTCATCACATAGTCTCACTACATCTACACCACCAAAATCCACACATAGAAACTCAAAAACATTCGCGGAGGCTCTCAATAATAATCTGCCTAAGCAACAGAGACCTTCAAAGTAGAAACACAAGCAACCTCCATCCCCCAACACAACCCAAATGACACATAGCCTACAGACTCAGTGTGCCACTCAAACACAGCCAATAAGGCAAAACAACATACCCAACACACTAGTCATAGGTGACTCTATAGTCAGGCACACTGATGCCCCACTCACCAGGCTAAACAAGGAGAAGGTTACTGTCAGCTGCCTGTCGGGTGCCAGGATCCACCACATAATCCACGCACTCAGGTCACTCCACACCAAGTACAAATATGACTCTGTCATTGTCCATGTTGGTGTGAATGACCTGAGACGTACCTCCCTGGACTACATGAAAAGAGATATGGAAGAGCTCTCCGATCTTGTAATCCATGCAGGTATGACCCTAGCCCTGAGTAGCATTCTGCCATTGCCCAGAATTATACCGCAGTACAAGGACAAAATGATTGACTTCAACAATTGGCTAAGCTTCTGGTGTCATTCTAAGGGGATCCAGTATCTGTCTGCTTGGGATGACATGGTCAACAGACCACGATGCTTTACCACAGATGGCCTGCACCTGTTGCCCCTGGGATTCCTGATACTGGCTAAGGCTCTTGCTGCCCCTATAGTGCCTTTTTTAGGCAGGGTTCAAGTAAATTCACCACCATAACAGGAACAAGCAAGCAAAAACTGAGGGTAATGCTACTCAATGCTAGAAGTCTAAATTTCAAAATGCACTCACTCGAGGCACTCCTTAAAATGGAGAACATCGATATCTGTGCAGTGACTGAGACCTGGTTCAAGGCTCCAGAGAGCACCCCTGCACTACCAGGCTATAACTCATACCACACTTTTTGGCCATGTAACCTGGACCGAAACACCAAAGGTGGGGGTGTGTCCATATTCATTAAGGATATCCACACCTCCAGGCTAGTTGCTCAGCATAATGCATCCTAGGTTATCCAAGTGCTACTAACTCTTGCAAAACTGCAATCCAAATTGTAGCTTGCTACAGATCCCCCACCATGCCCCAGGATTCCCACTCCTCTTTTCTTGATGTACTGGAAAATATTAGGGTTCAACCAAACACTCTAATAATGGGCGACTTCAACTACCCCACCATTAACTGGGAAAACTACTCATGTACCAACTCCTTAGCACAACTCTTTCTGGAATTCATAAACTCCAATGCCCTAGATCAGCTTATCCACACCCCTACCAGGGGCAGCAATATCCTAGACCTAGTCATTACTAACATGAGTGACCAGTGTTCCACACCTGAAGTCAACTGCTCGTTGGTCCGATCCGACCATAAGCTAATCACCCTTGATATCCACATCCCACCCTCCATTAAGGAAACCACAGTAAAAAATTCTCCAAAGCCAACTTCATGCTTCTTAAGACAGAAGTAGTGAACTTCTGACACCCATGCAGATGGACAATACAGTTACAACTGCTGAATCCTACACAAATGCACTCTATAAGCACTTACATGAGTGCATGGATCATGCTATCCCAAACAGAACCAATATGCTATCCTCCAAAAAAGGAAGCCAATCTGGTGTTCCCCTGCCATAAACAAACTGTACAACAGAAGGAAGAAACTGTTGCAAAAGAGAGTAAAATCCCATGAGTGGAGGAGCTCCCTGGTCAGCCTCAGTAAGAAGCTGAGATCGCTTACAAGATCCTCCAAAGCTAGCTACAAAAATAAAATCGCCACTAATTCCAAGGACAACCACAAAGCATTCTATAGCTATGCCAAGAATCTCAATGGCAACACCCAGATCTGCTCTGAGTTACAGCACAAAGGCACAAAAATTACAGAACCAACTGATATTGCCAACATCCTGGCAGATAGGTTCAGTGCTAACTTTACCCCCCACCCCCTAAAAGGCCCATATCTATATAGGAAGAATGCAGAGTCCCTGTAATCACAACTACGCAGGTGAAAGCTGCTCTCTAAAGCCAAAAACACAGCATCCATGGGACTGGACAACATCCCAGGTTGCGTTTTACATGAACTTCAGAATGAACTGGCTCCTCACTTAAGCACCATGTTCAATAATAGCCTCGCATCAGGCTTTGTGCCCACTGAGTGGCGCACAGCAACAGTTATCCCACTCCATAAAGGGGGAGCCACCACTGATCCCGGGAACTATAGACCTATTAGCCTGACGAGCCCGGTCTGCAAGGCCATGGAACGTGTCATCATGGAACTCATAAACAAAGACATTGGTAACCTCCAAACTCTGGATCCCACCCAGTTCGGGTTTGTGAATGGTAGATCATGCTTCCTGAACCTGATCGACTTCTTTGAGGCAGTCACCAAAGCCATAGATGAGGGTAAGGTGGTTCACACAGTCTATCTTGACCTCGCCAAGGCTTTTGACACCATCCCCCATTCTGGAATTATAGCTAAACTCAATAAACTAGACATAAATCCCTACGTCACAAGATGGGTTGCCAACTGGCTCACTGACAGAACCCACACTGTAAAAGTTGCAGACTCCAAATCTGACCTCAAATCAGTGACAAGTGGAGTACCACAGGGTTCCGTCCTGGGACTGCTCTTGTTTGGTATCTACTTCTCTGAAGTACAGGCTAACACAGAAGGCCTCTGGCTAACGAAGTTCGCAGATGACTGCAAACTAGGAGCCATAGTCAAGTCCACAAATGATGTGAACATCCTACAGAAGGGCCTCTCTGAGATAGATGCCTGGTGTCAGAGCCATGACCTCAAGCTCAATGCCAAAAAGTGCAGTGTCATCCCCTTTGGTGAAAACTCTGTACCCATGAACTACCACATAGACAGCAATCTACTTAACACCGAATGCGTGATAAGAGACCTTGGTACCAAGGTGGACAGTAGTCTCTTCTTTGATAGTCACATCGCCACAGAAGTCAGGAAGTCCTTCTACGTGGCACACCTCATCATAAAAGGGTTCTCATCCAGGAAAAAAGAGGTCATCATTCCCCTCTACTCAACACTCATTAGACCCATTATAGAGTACAACGCCCCTTTTGGAATGTACCTCACAAGACATCTGCAGCAGCTGGAAAGGCCACAGAAGTACCTCACAAAGAGGATTACTGGACTAAAACAAATGCCCTACACTGACCGTCTCAAAAAACTCCAGCTTTACTCCGTAGCATATCGCCTACTCAGAGGTGATCTCTGCCTAACATATAAAGCTGTGTCAAACCCAGAGTTGCTGGATATGCTACACCTAAAGAAATCCCAATCCCTCCGAGCTACATGCTCTAGGGACCTAAACCTTGTCACCACAATAAACAGGACATGCTGGAGGGATAGATTCCTATCCCAGAGACTTCCCATACTCTGGAACAGGCTACCCATCTATGTCAAGCAAAGTTCTTCATTAGCACTCTTCAAGAAAAATCTTGATGAGTGGATGGGAAATAGGAAATACACCCTGGGGATCACTTCTGTGTCTCTGCTCGACAGTGGCACAGGAAAATAACTTTCTTGGGTGGCGTAAGCCAGGGAACCTTGTTGGCTAGGCTTACGTAGGCCCTTGGGCCGATAGCCTAGTACCTACCTATGAACCTATGAACCTATGTCGTAAGCTTCACTGGAACAAGTCAGTCAGAAGATAAGTTGTCAAATAGTGTTCACAAGCAGCACACTTGCAATCATACTTACATACACAGTCCCCCAAACACAATAATGCATAAGCAGCATGCTAAATTCCTGTCAGAAAACTCTGGTTACAGCTCTCAGTCTGACAGAAAAAAAATGCAGGTTAAGTTGTCACACAGTGAACACAAGCACTAACTTAGCACATAATAGTTACTGCCCAAATAAAGCACTTCCAAATACTAACTTTTAAATAAAATATATTAAGTTTACTCAAGCAGTACACTGTCTCACAAAAATAGCCCTCAAAAATTGCATAAAGCTACAAATAGTTGTTCCCATCAAGAAAAATCCTATATTGGAAAGATACCAGTTTTTTAAAGAAGAAAAACAGCTAAAAGACCATATTAAAAACATCAAAATTTTTCTATAAGCACACTATTCTGTGTGGAAGGGTTCCCACTGTAAACTTATTTGCCAGAATTGAAACTGAGGGCTAGCTGCTTCATTGAAGCCTCTGAGCCGCTTTTTTCATGAAGTGGCAAGGAAGTACTGCAGAATATTCACTCTGACTGAAGATTTCCCTCCACAGGTCTGTCCAATCAGCAGTCGGAGTGAAGATGGTGGTGGGAGCTAGAGATTTTGAAAGCTGGTCAGTTGTTGTGTCCAGGGAATGATACAACACATATAGCATAAAGACTACTGCAGCAGTGTGAATGAACATCCTGTTCTTCCATACTCACATTAAGCTACAAGTAAATCATGTCTGGAGACAACTGACAGTTTCCTTCAAAACTGCATACCTTCTACCTATTAGCCAGGAAATTTATTGCAATAAATGTCCTATTACACAGACTGAGATATACTCTCTGCCAGTTTATAGCCCTGCTATTCTTACACAATAAGTACCCGTTGCAAATAACTGAAAACAAAATCCTAACAATTATCTATTTATCCCATTATAGGCATTATCATACACACATACACACACAGACACACACACACACACACATGCACGCACACATAAAGCCATCTATTTATGCCAGAACCAGCTTCCTTTTAAATTTTCTGTTTTGCAAACTACTAGAAGAAAAGTAATGACCTTTAAAAAATGATCTACAAACAAGAAACACAACACACTCTGAGAAGTAACAATGGTATTTTCTTTCAAAGGCTATAATTTACTATTGTTACACATCAGAAAGCATTTGGCAAAATAGCACCAGCTTCCTTAAACAATATATCCCATCAAAAATTAAGATATATAACAACCTGACTCTGCTTAGAAAACAACTTAAATTCCACCTAACAGAACAGCTGTAGTTGTTTTCAAGAAATGGGATCAGCTGCAATTAGCTGCCAAATAGTTGTTAAACAATAATTAAAATTTTTCTACACTCTATTACAGTTTTCCAAAGCTTCCACTATTTTTCTTCTATAATTAGTCTCTGCATCATAAGGTAGGCAGTGTTTTAAGTGTTGCAAATAAATTCTATTATATAGTGTAAATAGATTATTTAGAACTTTCTTCTGTTCACATTTTCCTGTAAGTTCTCATAACATGCTAATACTCAGTTGCATCAGAGTATTGCCACTGGTTGGGAGAATGAGCCAGAGCCAGCTGTGTACCTATTGAGGAGTTTGCGGAGGAACTGACTGCAGGGGATGACCATGCAAGGCAAAGGTGGTGTTGTATGTTGTGGTACTGACTGAGTAGCTGCACCTGGTTCACAATTATGGGCCAGATTAGATATAATTATATGTTATCTACTTACCATAACTTGGCATCTGTGTTGTCCTCTTTCATTCCTCCTCACAGATGGGTCATGGATCCAATCCTCAGATCTGACTCGGCCGCATTCTTACAGACAAGGATCCAAGTCTCAAGCCCCTCCCTCTTCCCATAATGCTCTGCCCTCTGCCTTACCTCCTCAGATGGAGTTTATAGGTTCTTAGGTTCATAGGTGTGTACTAGGCTAACAGCCCTGAAGCCTATACAAGCCTAGCCCAAAAAGATTCCCTGGCATCATGCTGCCCAAAGTTAGTTTGCTGCCTAAATAGCTGATATTCATTAGAGAAACGGAAAAAATTATGAAACCAGAGGCTCAAACCAGGAACATTAGGTTACTAAACAGGTATTCAATAGATCTTCAACAGCACTGGGTAGGCAAATAACTGGGAGGGACAGTAATGAGGAAAGAAAGTGGACAACACAAATGCCAAGTATCGTAAGTACACAACTTTTAAATCTGATGTTGTCCCTTTCATTCCTCCTTATGGTTGGGTCAGAGTCCCCATCTATACAACTCATTGGTGGCCTCAAGGAGGGATATGCTGGAGTACTGCAGAACCAAATGAAGCCCTGCTCCTGGACACAATATCTAATTTGTTATACGCGACAAATATATGAGTTTTTGCCCAAGTGGCTGCAGCACAAATATCATCTATTGATGCCCTGAAAGAAAAAGCAGATGATGTGGACATGGATCTAGTTGAATGGGCCTTAGGGAGCAAGGCATGTGTAGTCCGTGCTTGGCATAAATCAGAGAAATGCAGTCTTTTATCTATTTAGCAGGAGTCATCTTAGAAACCGCCTGACCTAGTCGGCTTGGTGAAAAAGACACAAATAGTTGGCCGGATTTTCGACAGTGTTTCATCCTATGAAGGTAAAAACGTAGCTGTCTATAAATATCAAGCAAATGTAACATATGTTCCTCTTTGTTAGAATAATTTGGAAAGAAAAGAGGCAATTGCATGGACTGGTTGAGGTTAGATTCTGTAGCCACATTGTGCATGAAGAAGGGGTTAGTACAAAGGGACACCCTATTTTTATGGAAAGTGATGTAAGGAGGCTTAGATGACAACGCCTGGATTTCTAAAATCCTCCTCACTGAAGTAATGGCAATAAGAAAGATGGTCTTCCATGAGAAGAACTTCAAGTCACAATCACTAGCTGGTACGAAGGGTTTTTGAGTTAGGCCTTGTAAGACAACTGTGAGATCCCATGGTGGAGAAGGATCTTTAACTGGAGGTCTGAGGGGGAAGATTCCCTTCAAGAAGGCCTTACATAATTTTAGGTAGCAGGAGAACCAAAGATATTGCCCAAATGGAGGTTTGATATGGCTGCCAAATGAAGCATGATTGTAGAGAAACTGGCTCCTTCTTTGAAAAGAGATGTAAGGAAGAGAAGTATAGCTGAGACTGGGGATGAAAAGGGATCAATGTTCTCTTTGGAGGCCCAGAAAACAAATCCCTTCCATTTGCTGCTATAGACCTTCTTGGTAGTCAGTTTCTGGGAAGCTAGTATAATATCTCAGACGGGGAAGCAAACCTGGACCTTTGTACATTTACTGGAAGTGGAGAAACCAAGTGGTCAGTTTGAGAGATATTAGATTGGGAAGAAAAATTTCTAACAGTTGAAGACATAGGTCCTATTTGGGTTCCAGCATCCATGGAGGATATTTCAGATGACACCAGAGAAAGAAGAGCTAAATCTGATGAGGCCAGTAAGGGTCAATGAGGATTACCATGGTCTTCAGCCATTTTGCTTTCTGTAAAAATTTTGGCATCAAGTGTGGAGAGGGGTAAGCATAGAGGAAACTGGGTGGGTCAATCGTGAATTACAACATCCCTTGGGGACTCCCCAAGAGGGGGAATCACAGTGAAGTAGTTGCTGCACTTGTTGTTCTGTGGAGATGCAAATAGGTTGCAGCATGGTTGGCCCCAATAGCTGAAGATCAGGTCCTCTACTGATTGATTGAGGGACCACTCATAAGGAGTCAAAATGGAACTACTGAGTTTGTGTGCAAGAACGATGGACTTCCCAGAATGTGAGTTGTAAGCAGAAAGCGTTCTGAAGACATCGCCCATCCTCTGACCCTCATGGCCTCTCTTCACAAGGCATAAGAGTGGGTTTCTCCTTGTTTGTGGATGTATCAGATGACTGACATGTTGTCTGTGTGAATCACAATAGTTCCTAGAGGAGAATATCCTGAAAAACTTGCAATGTAAGAAGAACTGCTCTCATCTCCAGAACACTGATATGCAATCTGGTCTCTGCATGTGTCCATATGCCTTGGACCATCATTCCTTTAAATGCCATCCCCCACCCCAACTTGGAAGTGTTTGTGGTCACAGTGGCTGATGTGGAAGGTATTAGGAATGATCTGCCGATTGTCGGATCGTTGGACAGAAGCTACCATTGTAGATGTCTGCAAACCGATGCCAACTTGATAGCAGCAGATAGGGACTGATAAAGAATAGACCACTGAGCTGTGAAGGTCCATTGAAGCACTTGTATAAAAAACTGGCCAACGGAACTAAGGAAATGGCAGCCACCATAGATCCAAGAGCCTGAAGTATTAGCTTTGCTGGTGGACATGAATGGATCAAGATGGGTCGAACATGGTCCCTAAATGTCTGTACACACTGAGGGGGTAGCAATGCAATCTGACTTGATGTGTTCAAGCAGCCCCCAATAAACACTAAACTCTGTACCGGAGACAGATTCAATTTTGTTAGCTTTATGGCGATACCTAGATAATTGCCAAGGTTGAGAAAGTAGTCCCTGGCCTGAATTAGTTGATGGCTGTTTGGGACAGTGAAGAGCCCGCCATCCAGATATGGAAACACCCAGAATCCCTGCAGTCTGAAGTGAGCTGCAATAACTGCCATGCATTTGGAAAACACCCTGGGGGCAGTGGTGAGACCAAAGGGCAGAGCTCTGAACTGGTAGTGACTGGCTCCCAGCCGAAAGCGCAGATGACGTCTGGAGCATCTGTTTATTTTGATGCATCATGTAAGTCTACTGAGCACATCCAATCATCATTTTGCAACAGTGGTAAAATGGACTGAACCATAATCATTCAGAACTTTGTCTTCTCTACAAACAAATTCAGTTTGCTTAGATCCAGAATGGGTCTCAGGTCCCCTGTTTTTTGGGGAATAAAAAGAAGTGCAAGTAAGTTCCAAATCCTCTTTGTTCAGATGGGTCCTCTTCAGCGACTCTTTTGCAGAACCTTTTGAATTTTTCCTACTGTGTACTTCCTCTGACTGGGTGGAACATCGGGAAGTCTCTTTAGCCTCTCTGGTGAAGGAAGGAAAAAGGGAATGCAATAACCTCTGGATATAATCTTTAGCACCCACTTGTTTTGTGTTAGAACAGTCCAGATGGTTGGGTGCAGTGAAAAACAACCCCCAACTGCCTCCAGAGATAAGCAGTAGGGCATCACTTCAGGAGTGCTGCTAGGGCTTATCAGAGAAGGGTTCTCTGAAGCCCTGGTTGTGCGGTCTCCCTCTGCATCTGGGGCAGCATCTCCCACTGAAACCTCCTCCTTTGGCCTTGGAGGAAGAATCCCTACGTTGATCCTGGGAAGACTCTTGGAATTTTTGGAAGCAGGTTTTCTTGCCATTACACTGATTTCTACTGAAGGTGTGTTGAGGGGTTAAAGCCTGACCCCAACAGCAGACAAGGTCTTCCCTTCTGGCTCGCTGCAGGTTAAGGTGTCTTTCACGGATGGCTCAAATAAAGTGGAGCCATCAAACAGGGCATTAACAAAGGTTGTCTTGAAGGGTTCCATGAAATCACAAAGCCTCATCCAGGCATGCCTTCTAATAGCAATACCTGAGCCGGCTGCCTCTGAGGTGCCCTCTGTGGAATGGGAGATAAGCCTCAAAGAAGAATTGGACAAAGAAGAGAGTGGAAGAGAATCACCAGTTGGGGAGAAACTTTCATGAAATCCTCCACTGACATGATCTCTGCTAGACAGTTGAAGAGTTCTTTAACCAGATCTATCTGCAATCGAGTAAAATGTGCCAGGTAGTTTACTGCGCTCAGCAAGAAGGTGGCAGAGGTGTAATCATGCTTAGCAAATTTGTCCACAGCCCTGGATTCCTTGTTCGTGGATAGAGAGTGGTGCTCTGTTCAGTTAACTCCTTCTTGGTAGCTGCTGCCACAACCATGGCATCTGCTAGAACACCCTTGGTCCAATACGGTCTATCCTTAGGGGTGGACAAGAATTTATCTGATCTTTTTGTAATCAGTTCAATAGTGTCCAGCTCCTTCCAGGCTTGGCGGGACACCATATCCACAAGATTGTTTGCTGAGAGGGTCACCCAGGATGTAGATGGGTCCATCCCCAAAGCCTCCAAAAACATAGACTCTTCCTAGGAGGGAGTTTGGGCCAACAAACCACCTCTCTTTCTCAGCATCTCTAAGATGTCTCCAAAGGAGACATCCTCTGGTGATGATTGTGAGGATTTCTCCCCTTCATCAAAGTCCATTCCTTGGTAAGGGACTCCAAGAGGAGTCAATGTGCCTCCATTTGCACATCTTCTTCCGAGGGATCTCCTCTGTGGGATGTTAGGGGAGATCGCAGAAGAAAAGGGGGTCCACTCTAGGGGAAGAGTTTGAAGGCTTGTCTGGACAGGCTAAGTCTGGCCAGGCATAACAGGCTCAATTTTCTGATCCGGGGGGGTACAAAGGGGGTGTTCATAGGTCAAACAGACTGGATCCCTATGACTACAGAATGCCCCTTCTACAACGTGGAATGTCAACAGAGCTGGAGAATCTCTCTCCAACTCCACTGGAGTCGAGGCAACCGAAGAAGAAAGGGTAGGGATCCCGGATCCATGAGTTCAAGGTAGAACTGGACCCAAACTGTCCAGCACCAAAGCGCTGAGAGGAAGAGATGGCTCCGACAGAGATGGAGTCGTGTACCTCCCCCTAGATCCAACAGGGACATCCCAGATCCAACACCCACTGTGATCCAATGACACTGGAGCAGAGGAAGTTAGGTGGTGGTTGAAGTAGAGGAAGGATGGCTCCTCGGATATGACCCCAGATCTCTCAGGTGGCTACAGTCCTGGGACTCCTATACCAAAAGACAGATCAGAGAAGGAGATTGCACTGGAATAGAAACCCTCACAGATCGCAGAGGGGATGAAGCAGACAAATCCCCATTTGGATCGGAGTCTTGAGGATCTTCCTTATCATCCTGTCCATGTCAAACTTAGTAAGGCTCCTAGAAGACCTGGATGAGGCTAGTGAAGGTGGCCTTGAATGTCTAACTAGAGTCTGCAGTAGCCCAGAGGGAGGTGCAGCCCCTGCAACAATCTCCAGAGTTCAACTCCTTCATGTAGGATCCAAAGTGGAAGTGGACACTTTGGGAGAACCGGCTACATGAATGACAATGGTTGGATCTAAGCAGTGAAGGTTTATAGGCCATAGGCAAGGGGAAAAAAACATAACATGTGCACCAGAAAAGCACAAAAAGGCAACCATGAAATATATTTGTTTGACCTACAAAGCCATGTCTGACCCAGAGCTGCTAGATATGCTACACGTAAAGAAATCCCAATCCCTCCATGCCACATGCCCCAGGGACCTTAACCTCATTACCGCAATAAACAGAACATGCTGGAGGGACAAGTTCCTAACCCAGAGACTTCCCATACTCTGGAACAAACTTCACATTCACGTCAAGCAGACCACTTCACTGGCCCTCTTTAAGAGAAATCTTGATGAGTGGTTGGGCAATAGGAAGCTCATCCCAGGGTCACTTCAGTGGCCTTGCTTGATGACAAGGGCACTGGGAACTAACTTTGTGCGGCATGATGCCAGGGAATCTTCTTGGGCTAGGCATATATAGGCTCCAGGGCTGTTAGCCTAGTACACACCTATGAACTTAAGAAGCACCACAG
This sequence comes from Protopterus annectens, assembly GCF_019279795.1. Lineage (NCBI taxonomy): Eukaryota > Metazoa > Chordata > Ceratodontiformes > Protopteridae > Protopterus > Protopterus annectens. Next base: position 654,138,478 of record NC_056727.1, read on the forward strand.
TCACCAAAATATAGTAGAAATGACCAGAGTTGGGTATCTAGTCACTGCAATATATATATATATATATATATATATATATATATATATATACATATATATATATATATATATATATATATATATATATATATATATATATATATATATATATATATATATATATATATATATATATATATATATATATATGTATATATATATATATATATGTATATATATATATATATATATATATATATATATATATATGTATATACATATATATATATATATATATGTATATATATATATATATATATATATATATGTATATATATGTATATATATATATATATATGTGTGTATATATATATATGTGTATATATATATATATATATATATATATATATATATATATATGTGTGTATATATATATATATATATATATACATACCTTTTTATTTTTTTATTTTTATAATAAACAGCAGAAGAAGGATGAAACAAAAAAAAACATGGGCTAAGGTCCAACAACAAAGCAAAGAGTAAAAGGTTAACTGCTAGCTAAAAAAGTTCAGGAAAGGGAAGTGGAACAGGAAAGGAATTACAGGAAGAAAAACAACTTACCTGACTAGTGAAAACTACCAAAGGATATTGAAGAATTCCCACTAACAAAATTCAATGCTTGAGACTTCAGAAACCACATCTGTCAATGCTGGTGGCAAACAATATCTGAAGAGGTTAGGCAAAGGACACAGCGTTATGGGAAGAGGGAGGAGTTCAAGACTTGGATCTTATTCTGTAAGAATGTGGCTGAGTCAGATCCGAGGGTCAGATTCATGGCTCAGCCGTGAGCAGGAATGAAAAGGACAACTTCAGATCATACAGTAACTATGATGCATTCCATACAACAACCAAGTCATGCAACATCTAGCATGGATTGGCCACTCTGTGCATCAGACAAAAACTACCCTGGTAAAACAGTAATATGTCAGGTCACAGTTATTATCATATATATGGGGAGGGCCACAGTGACGGAGGTTGGGAACAAGCACTACGTGATTGGGTGGGGGTCTAATGATGTGTATATGCATGTCTATCATATCCTGGTAAGTTTGGAAGACTATGTAGGGGGATTGTTTCCACTGTGGCATACTTGTGCAGAGGTAAGAGATGGTTGATCAGAGTGTGTGTGTGTGTGTGTGTGTGTGTGTGTGTGTGTGTGTGTGTGTGTGTGTGTGTGTGTGCATGCATGCACAGACACAGCCCCTGCACAAGATGTTATACTGTGAGTGTTACTCTGTGAGAGGCACAGGGTGCCCTCAGGAGGTATGTTCTCTGACTGTGCACATCCATAGAGGCATCTTCTTCAAGGAATGCGACTGGCACAATCTGCAGCTGGCACAAGGGTGGTGCATCCCAAGTGGTTAAATGGCAAGCTATACCACAGATAGGTTCAGTATGTACACCCCATCTGCATAAGCATACATGGTAGGCTGCTGTGTCTTCAAAACTGGTAGCAGGTGTGCAGGATGTGTTACGGGACCTAGATGACATCCTGATCATCCAGTGGGGGGGGGGGGTTCCCACTGGAGGCAGAAGAGACTCATCCATGAGAAAGGTGAAGCCCATGGTGTGAGGCAGTACAATGGCACCTGGATAACAGAGACTCCTCATAACACTTGGCCAAAATGCTACATAAATAAGCAAAGCCTTCTTTGAGGTCTTCTAAGCACACTGATCAGCTCTGCAATCACTATGGTGACATCGGAATTTGCCTGATTTTTTGTCATGTACATCCACTGCATAATAGCCTCGAAGACACTCAGATATGATGTGGGAACCAGGGCACTGCCAGACACTAGCTTGTTGGCCCCACTGCTGTCCCTCCACTTCTGGCAGTTTCCAGTACCCACTGTTGACTGGGGTGCAGGGGACAAGAGTGCACCCTGGTCTGCTGTTTTGGCCAACTCCTGTCCTACAATGGTATCCTGTGACAGCGGACTGGGTTTCACAGGAAATTAAGCTGTGTCTCCGGAAAAGGGGGTAATATGCCTGGCATAATACTCGTGTCGGAAAGTGGAACAGTTTTCTTGCTGTTGCTGCCATCACCATCATGCTTAGATGTTTCTCCAATATGAGGCATGCCAACATCCATGATAGAGAACCCATGCTCTGAAGCAACTGAGAAGGTAGACAAACACCCTAGTGTATCAATGCCATTTTATTACAATATGTGATTCCCATGATGCTACAGCTGAAAAGCAGAATGGCATGCAAAAAATGTAAGCCCATGTACCTTGAACAGACTTACAGAGTGGCCTAAGCCCAGAAGTTCCTGCATGAATATGACTATGTTAGTTATCTCACTGGTTCTGGTTATGGCATACAGGAATACAAGATTTATGAATAAGGGTATGCCCATCAGTGGTATCACCCACAGAAAAACATGGTGGTGGGTGAAGTTCTACATCAATCTTAAGTCCTCCACCAGACATAAGATAGCAGTCTGTCACCACATACAGAAATACAAGGAACTCCACTGTGTCTGTAAGAAATGATTGTACAGGCCTCTTTCATGAAAGTTGGTTGCCTTGTTGTGAGCATGATAGACCATGTCAGTGAACCTATGGCATACTTGATTTTGCTACCAGTTATGACCATTTACAGAGTTTATCTGTGCAACAATGTCCTGCCATGTACAGTCACAGAAAGTGTAATCACTCTTGGGGAGTATATGGATCTGCCATCCACATTCATTGAAGGCCTGAAGCAAAATGGCTGCCTCTGCCTGGCAAAAAAGAAGTTATGTACTCACCATAATATTCCATGCGAGTTGTTCATCTCGCCTTCATTCTTAATGATGGGTTAGCATCCCAAGCACCATCTTTCTTGAGTGGCTCACGGGAGTATATTCCTCAGGACAATGGAACCAAAGGAGGCCCTGTCCCTGGAGGCCCTATCCACTTTGTAATGAGTGATGAAGGTATATGTGGCTGCAGCACAAATGGAATCTATTGGTAGTTTGGCCAAAAAGGCTTAAGATGTGGAGACAGCTCTAGTTGAGTGGGCCTTTACTTTTTGATGTAATGGCATATGGATAGAACTGTATGTAAAGGAGATGCAATCTGATAACCACTTAGATAAGGTGTTTTTTACCACTGGAGCACCTTTCTTTGAATCTGAAAATGAAACAAAGAGCTGTTCTGATTTTCTAAAGTCTTTGGTCCTGTGTAAACAGAATCGAAGCTGCCTGTGGACATCAAGGTTGTGCATCATATGTGCCATCTTATTACTATATTTAGGGAAAAAAACAGGTAATTCTATAGTCTGATTGAGATTTGTCTCTGAACAAATCTTAGGTAAAAATGATGGATTTGTCCTAAGTGAAACTCTGTTATTATGAAAAATTAAATATGGGGGTTTAATGGACAAGGCCTATAACTCTGCAACCCTCCGAGCAGAAGTAATAGCTACTAGAAATATGGTTTTCTGTGATAGATATTTCAGGTCACAAGATGAGGCTGGTTTGAATGGGGGTAGGATGGTCCATGAAAGAACAAAATTTAGATTCCATGGCGTAGCAGGAGATTTAATGGTTGGTCTCAAATGAACAGTACCCCTGAGAAAGGCTTCAGAAAGTCTATGTGACATGATATTAGACCCCTGATCACCAAGATGAAAGTTAGAAATTGCTGCCAATTGAACCCTAATGGTTGCTACAGTTGCCTCTCATTGAAAAGTTTAGTCAAAAACTCTAAAATGGATGAAATTGAAGCCAGATATGGGTCAATATTATTTTGAAATGCCCATATCGAAAAGCTTTTTTGTTTACTAAGGTATGACTTTCTGGTAGATGATTTATTGAGAGGATGTTAGAATATGCTGAGCTGTAGCTGAGAGATTCTGAAACCTGGCTTTATTTGGAACTGGAGCAGCCAAGCTGTCAATTTGAGGGACTGATGTGCAGGATGAAGAGTCCCTGATGAATGAATCAGAAGATCTGGAACTGGGTCCAGGAGCCAAGGTTCTTCCAATAGATGAGGCTGGAGAAAGGGGAACCAAATCTGATGAGGCCAAAAAGGGCCTATTAGAATGATGGTCCTTCCCAGAGCCCTGGCTTTCTGTAAAACTTTGGGTATCAGCGGAAAGGGTGGAAAGGCATAAAGGAGACCCGGAGGCCAATTCCTTGGGGAATCTCTCATGGGGGGATTAGGACAAAATAGCTGCTGTATTTTGTGTTTGTTGGAGTTCCAAAGAGGTTGCAGCAAGGCTGGCTCCATCAGTAGAATATCCTTTCAACTACTTCTTTCTTCAGGGACCACTCCTGAGGCAATAGAATTGCTCTGCTCAGTTGGTCTGCTATCACACTGGACCTCCCCGGGATATGCATTGCTATCAGAAAGCACTGGGTGGAAGTTGCCAACTGCCATACTCTCATGGCCTCTTGACATAGGGGGTAAGATCTGGTTCCTCCTTGTTTGTTTATTTACCAAACCACTGACATGCTGTCCATCTGAATTGCAATAGTCCCTAGAGGAAGAGAGTCTTGAAAGGACTGCAACACTAGAAGTACCACTCCCATCTCTATGACATTGATATGCAGGTGAGCCTCATGTTCCTTCCATGTGCCTTGGGCTGTTCTTCTGTGATAATGCCCCCCCCCCAATCAGGGAGGTATCCATGGTTGCAGTGGCAATAGGAGTGGGAAGAACAAAGGGACGACCTATTTTTACCTGATGAGACGTCAGCCACCATCAAAGGTCCTTCTTAGATGAGTTCGTTATTACAATTTGATGTGACATTGGAAGTTCCTGAAAGGACCATGGCATGAACAGGAGCCATTGCAGTATACCCATATGAATTTGACTTAAAGGAATTGCAATGATTGCTGCCGCCATTGTCCCCAACAATTTGAGCACCATTGAAGCTGGGGCTTTTTCTTTTGATTGAAGGTTCAGGACCTGTTTTCATAGAACACAATCCCTTTCTAATGGAAGTTTAAGGTCATGGTAATGGTATCTAGATCTGCTCCTATAAAAACAGTATGTTTCCATAGTGACAACGTAGATTTTTCTGAATTTATGGTAATCTCCAACTGACTGCAGAGGTTCAAAGTTGTCTGCCTTGCATGTATGAGTTGATGCCTGGTGGTGGCGCTGAGGAGCCAGTTGTCTAGGTATGGAAACACCTGGAATCCTAAACATCTCAGGTGAGCTGTAGCTACTGCCATGCATTTGGTGAACACTCTGGAGGCTGTAGTGAGACCAAAGGGCAGAGCTCGAAACTGGTAGTGACTGGCCCCCAGCCGAAAGTGCAGATGATCTCTGGATGGTCTGGCCATTTTGATGTGGTAGTACGCAACCTGGAGATCTATTGAGCACATCCAATTGTCTTTTTCTAGAAAAGGAAGTATCGATGGTAGTGTGACCATCTAGAACTTTGTCTTTTTGACGGATTTTTCAGTCTGCTGAGATCCAAATTGGGTCTCCAGTCCCATTTTCTTTGGAACTAAAATGAACCATGAGTAAATTCCAGATCCCCTCTGGTCTGCTGGGACTGGTTGAATGACTCTTTTTTTCCAGCAACCTTCAAATCTCTATGGTTGCTTCTTCCCTGTAACTGGGTGGAATGTCTGGGATTTTTCTTACAAGGGAGGGTGGCAAAGGGAATAGAGTATCCTCTGGATATGATGCTTTGTACCCAGCAGTCTTTTGTTATTTTTAACCAGGCGTCTGGGTACAAAGATAAGCATCCCCCAACTGCCTCCAGAGATGGACAAGTGGGCCTCCTTTCAGAAGCGCTGATAGGGCTTCTCAAAGAACTGATCTCTGTTGCCCTGATTCTGCAGAGCCCCACTGCTGCGTGGATGGCATCTTCCATTATTACCCCTCCTCTGCCTCTAGGGGGGGATTCACCAAATGTGTCTTGGAAAGCTCCTTGAGTTTTACAGAACCACATCTTCCCTCCCTTCTGACCTTTGGGTTAAGGTGTGGTAGGGGTGGAAAAATGACGGCAGACAAAGTCTTTCTATCTTGCTCACACCTGGTAAGTGTTTCCATGATTTTGAGTCCAAAAAGGGACGAGCCATTGAAAGGGGTGTTAAAGGATGACTTAAAGGGCTCAGCAAAGGAAAATAAGTGCATCCAGGAATGTCTCCTAAAAGCAATTCCTGTACCTACTGCCCTGCTCATTCCATCAGCTGCATATGAGACCAGACACATGGAAGAGTTTACAAGGGAACTGAGTGTAGCAAGCTGGGAAGTTACTTTATCTGACCCCCCCCCCCCCCCCACGCAGCTACTGAACCCTATAGAGTATCTCCCAGCTCTTTTAGGAGATCTCTTTGCAATCTAGTAAAATGCATGAGATACTTCAGTAATCAGAGGGCAAAGATCACTGAAGTAAACATGCGCTTTCCGTATCTGTCCATGATCCTAGAATCCTTATTGGGAGAATGGACAGACATAGAAGTTTCTGACAATTCCTTCTTGGTGGCTGCCGTCACCACCATGGGATCAACAGGTTCTCCTTTGGTTAGAAAGGCCTTGTCCTGGGGGGAAATTTATTAGGCCTCCGAGGGACAGGTTCCATGGAATCCGGGGACTCCCACGCCTTTCGAGAGACCAGTTCCATCAGCTCATCAAAAGGCAGAGACACCCAAGTGGTGGAGGGCTGAGACCGGAAAGCCTTCAGGAGGGTTGACTCATGAACAGTAGGGTTAATAGGCTTCCAGCCACCCCCTCTGTTTAAAAATTTCCAAGATATCCGCAAAGGAGATATCCTCCAAGGGGGACTGTGGGGACCATTCTGACTCATCTAAGTCAGTGTCTGAAGTGATGGATTTCTTCAGGGAATCCAGATGCTTCTTCTTGCATAACCTCTTCCTGGGAACCTCATCAGTGGGGGCTTCTGGTGAGGTCTTGAAAGAGCATGGTTCACACAATGGGGCATCCTGAGGCTCTGGGTCTCTACACTTTTGTGAGATCTGTGAAGCAGAAGCAGACACAGGTGCTTTAAGGGAGGAGGTTACTGGTCCTGATGATGTGGAGTCTTGAGGGGACAATACTCTCCTCATGACATCGAAAGCCCCCCCACTCCAATGAGAAGGAACTCCTGAATCTGAAGAGGCAGGTGACTCCCTCCGCACCAAAGTGGTGGGTTCCAAGCCCGAGGTAGGCGTTGAACTCATCCGAGCTGAAGCCCCGAGAGGTGAAGTCGGAACCGAAAAGTCAGTTCGACTATCCTCTCCGGACCTGACCAGCGAGTGTTGGCTCCTAGACTCCACGGTCGGCACCGAGGAAGTCAGAGCTGTTAGAACTGACAGGCTTGGAATAGTGTCGGCCTCGATGGTTCCACAATCATCAGCTCTGAACACTCCAGCTCTGAAACTTCGAGTTGGGTCAGAGGAGGATCGGAAGAAGCAGGAAGGGTTTTGGATGATTCTGAAGCCCTGAGGGTCGGCCACGACAAGAGTTTGGCCAGCGCCGGTGTTTGCAGAAGCCTCTACACCACACGATCCACATGTATTTCCGAAAGCCTTGAGGACTGAGAAGAGGCTACAGATGACGACACTGATTGGAGGACAGGTGACTTGAGGGGGTCACTGTTGAATTATCGAAAACACAATCAATTGAAATGTGTTTCCGATAATTCAGTTTAGCTAAAGTGCATCTTGTCGAAAGTGCAAACTATCGACTATGCACTTTTGCTAAACCCAAAATAACCACAAAAAAAAAAAACCCAAACAACATTAAACATTGTTATGCAGGGGGGGCAAGCCCCCCCTGCACCCCCCCCGTGTGGGGGGCTGTGCCCCCCCACACTCCCTACTTTATTATTCTCACTCTGAGAGCACACTAAAGTGGGGAAAAGGAAATATTCCCTAATCCCCACTGTAGTACGATGTCAGCAATAGTTCCGTTAGTTGTAAATCAACAGTATACACTGATTTACAACTAACGGTGCATGCAGACTGCATGCTTTCTTTGTGTTTTCATTTAGTGAAAGTGCATTTCGACAAAATGCACTTTTGCTAAATTGTGATTGCCGAAACACAAATTCGCTAATTTGTGTTTCGATAATCTAACAAGGACCCGACTTGAGGGTAGGAGATACCAGTTCCAATACCGGGGACCGGCTCCTACCAACAACAACCGTCAGTTCCAAAATGTGTGGAGCCAAGGCAGACGGTATATCTGTTACTTTAGAGGTCGATTAATCTTTCTTTGGCTCTGACACAGAAGAAGTTTTTGAAGAAGTTTTTGAAGACTTTGACGTCTTGTCCTGGGTATTGTCCTGTATTGTCTTTGTCCAGTGATTCTTGAAAGGAAGATTTTACTAGACCTCTAGCAATCAACTTACTCTTCCTTTCATGCAACACTCCACTGCTAAAAGAATGGCATATGGAATAGTCCTCTTGCAGGTGAACCTCACCTAAGCAATAAACGCATTCTGAGTGTCCATCAGTTATGGACATGTTTTGTCCACACTTAGGACATTTCTTAAATCCAGACTTTGATTGCTCTTGCTGAGACATGCTACAAGGAAGAAACAATCCACACTACCAATATACATATATATATATATATATATATATATATATATATATATATATATATATATATATATCTGTATATCCTACGAAATTACAGGCTTTAACAGTAACCTATAACTAAAGCACACACACACCCAGAGGGAAAGTTATAAACCCATCTAATCCGAACCCTTTTAAAGCACAACTCAGTCCAGAATAAAATGGGCTCAAATGAAAGACATTAGCCTCTAAGTTTAGGCTATCAAGAAAACACAGCAAATAACTATGAAATATATAAATATATATAAATAGGGAAAGGAGTTTTTAACTAGGCCTAATAAAATGGCCTCACAATGAAAAAAGTTCCTATAAACTAAGGAGTGCACAAGCACTATGGATAATTCTCCTGCATCAAACTAACTAATCTAAAGTACTACTAGTTAAACTGAAAGAAAAAAAATTTAACAATAAGAATAATAGCAAGAAATATGCTTAAATTTCACTGGCCAGAGCTGGTGAAACGCACGACCTGTTGCAGCAGTAAATGAGATCTGGGGGAAGCACCAGTGCATCGTGGGATAGGGAGTAGGCCACAAGCTGGTTGAAGACCTCAAGCTTTTCCATTTTAGCTGAGTAACCCATCAGTAAGAACGAAGGTGAGATAGTACAACTTCACATCTTCTCTTCCTTTTTCCTTCTTTCTTTTGAAGCCATACTGCTTAGTAAATATGAAGATAAACATATGTTAAGCCATTGGTCAGCAATATCTGACATACCCACATTATAGTACTCCACTGCCAATGTCCACAGTTAGCACACTGTGTATAACACCTTACCCACTCAAACATAGAGGCTACCTCAACTGGTTGCTGTCATGGGGTAGCTGGTTGTAACCAGTCACAAGTGTGGCTCTGCCACACAGAACTGTGCTACATATACCTATAAAACATATTGTGTCAGTGTAATTTGATGCCATTGCATCTGTACATGTGGGTCTTACAGTATGGACACCAAAAACAAATGTACAGCCTCCGACACAAACGTGGACAGCTACAGCGATGCTCATCTGTATCCTGTATGCTCCAATCAGCCATAGTTTGTAGCATGTGTTACCTCTGTATCTGTCCGCCTTTTGCTATTCTCCACCCTCCACAAGTCTAACAGTTTCAAACAGAATTTATGGTAGAATGGAAACTGTACTCTGGCATCTACTAACTTGGTCTTTGCAGGTATTCAGTACAACACAAGATTTGAGGCCCAATGCAAGCCATTCCCAATTGTGACACCTGCAATCTGCCTGCTAGCCCACAAGCAGAATGGTACACATACACGTAAGCAAGACAATGGGTGTACATGTGGAACAAATTGCTATGTGAATAAATTCTGCACTGTAACGCTTCTACCTGCCATGAAGAAAGATGACTCTGAAGTTTGCTCCTAAAAGAAAATGGCAAAGGAGTTGAGGTAAAACAAAGAAAGAGAGCAGTAATTTGAAAATTTTTGGCTGTATCCATCATTTCTTGTAGAACTTGGATATAGGGTTGCCACCTTTTCAATGTCCAAAGTGGAACATTTTTGGTATAAACGTCGGATTTTGCAGGCTGAAACATACCCATGGCCAGTACAAAGGACAGAACTTCACTTTTTTGCCTAAATAAAAGCTTATTCTTATAGCATTTTAGTTGCTTATTCTGTTTCTTATAACATTTAGGTGTTACAGATACATAATGACTGTTTTATGCAACTATTACATAAAATATACGAAATAATTTTGTCCTAAAATCTCAGGACATTTACAATTTTTTGGCAGGACACAACTGCCCAAAGAGGGGCTGTCCCTCGCAAAGTGGGACAGGTGGTAACCCTACTTGGATATTGTAATTGGCTTGATTTCCTTTATAATGCTTCTGATGATAAAACCACAAAGGGTTCCCTCTCTGGGGTAACAGCTATATACATTTCCTTAAAAGAAGATCTCATTTTACTTTTGTTTCCATATCAACAATAATATCATCTGCTGGTTGACCAAGCAAGAACTCTTAAGTATTCTGGTAACATCATCATTATAAAATATAATTCTGACTCATACAAGCCTTCTCAACATTACACCTGACATGTCAGTTCTTGAAGAATTATCACCAGTGTCGTTATTTTCAGTGTATGACTTCCGCCTTGAAGTGGCAGCCTTTGAAGAACATCTACACCATCACAGGAACACTTCAGTATGTGTGAACTCTTTACTCTTCATTGCTGAAACCAACTTCTCTATTTCTTTTATAATATTTCTACTGAGAACTGGCTGCAAATTTTCCTGAATTTGCTCTAAAGTGGAATTCTGATGCAAACCTTTCTGAACTAAACAATTAAATGCTCTAAAAGCTAAAGTACTAGATGTTCATACTTTCTCACATATTTTTCTATTTGTCTTGAATTCCTATCAAAAGATAAAGGTGAAAGAGGGAAAGCAATATTCCACTCTAGTTCATCCTACCAGTGCTGTTGAATTAAATTTAATAGACAAGTAGCAACATCCTTGACCTGGTCATTACTAACACAGGCGACCGTTGCTCTGCACCAATAGTCAACTCCTCTCTGGTTAGATCCAACCACAAACTAATCGCCTTGGAAATCCACATCCCTCCCACCCCTCCAGCAAAGGTAACTACCATGAAAAACTTCTCAAAAGCTAACTTTGGGCTCCTCAAAACAGAGGTAGCTAACTTCACTGAACCCATGCAAATGGAGAATAGTTGCATGACCGTTGAATCATACACCAGTGCACTTGCACGAACTTGTACACAAATGCATGGATCTCGCCAAACCCAACAGAACCGAGACGCTCTCCTCCAAAAAAAGGAAGCCAATCTGGTGGTCCCCTGCCATAAACAAATTGTTCAACAGAAGGAGGAAAATGATGCGGAATAAGGTGAAGTCCCAAGACTGGAAAAATTCCCTTATCAGCCTCAAAAAAAAGTTGAGATCTGTCATCAAATCCTGTAAAGCTAGCTATGAATACAGAATTGCAGCAGATAGTAAAGACAACCACAAGGCCTTCAATAGTTATGTAAAGAATCTCCATGACAATACCCAGATTTGCTCTGAGCTACTGCACAATGGTACCTCCTATACTGAGCCAACAGATATTACCAATATACTGGCCGACAGATTCAGTGCCAACTTTACCCCTCTTCCCCCCAAAGGACCAATCACAATACCATTAGATTGCCAGGCACCCAGTATTACTGCTGCACAGGTTAAAACAACACTGCACAAGGCCAACAATACAGCTTATTTGGGACCTGACAATATCCCCGGTTGTGTTCTATATGAACTACAGAGTGAACTGGCACATCACCTGTGTGGCTTGTTCAATCACAGCCTCACCTCAGGCTTTGTCCCTACCAAATGGCACACTGCTATAGTCATCTCTCTCCACAAAGGAGGAGCGACTACAGACCCTCGGAACTATCGCCCCCATTAGCCTGACACGTCTGATATGCAAAGCTATGGAATGCATCAGCATGGACCTAATAAATAAGGATATAGGGAATCTCCAAACTCAGGATCCCACACAGTTTGGTTTTGTAAAGGATAGATCATGCCTGCTCAACTTGGTCGACTTCTATGAGTCAGTCACCAGAGGTGTGGCTGAAGGCAAGGTGGTTCATACAGCCTACCTTGATCTGGCCAAGGCCTTTGATACCATCCCCACTCAGAAATCATAAAAAAGCTGACTAAGCTAGGCATCAACCCCTATATAACTAGGTGGATTGCAAACTGGCTCACAGATAGAACCCACAGTGTGAAAGTAGCTGACTCCAAGTCAGACTGCCGACCAGTCAGGAGTGGAGTCCCACAGGAATTGGTCCTGGGTCCTCTCCTGTTTGTTGTCTACTTCTCAGAAGTCGAGGCCAACACAAAGGGACTCTGGCTCACAAAGTTTGCAGATGATTGCAAGTTAGGAGCCATTATTAACTCCCCAAGTGATTTTGACATCCTACAGAAAGGCCTCATTGAGACCAACAACTGGTGTCAGAACCATGGCCTTAAGCTCAATGCCAAAAAATGTGTTGTCATCCCCTTTGGGAAAAACACAGTTCCTATAAATTACCACATCGATGGTAGTCCACTGAACACAGAGGGCGTTATAAGAGATCTGGGGACATGGGTTGACAGCAACCTTTCTTTTGACCACCACAATGCCACTGTGGTCAGAAAGTACTTCTATGTGGCACATCTCATTACTAAGAGTTTTGCATCTAGGAAGAAAGAGGTTATTGTCTCCCTCTACTCTTCCCTCATTAGGCCAATCATCGAGTATAATGCCCCATTTGGCATGTACCTCACTAGACACCTGCAGCAAATGGAGAGGTCACTAAAGTACCTCAAAAAGAGGATCCTAGGCCTTAAACACTTGTCCTATATGGACAGACTCAAAAAACTGCAACTATTCTCTGTCTCATATCACCTACTTAGAGGCGATCTCTGCTTGACTTACAAAGCCACGTCTGACCCAGCTCTGTTAGAAATGCTACACCTAAAGAAATCCCAATCCCTCCACACCACACGCTCCAGAGACCTCAACCTCATTACCACAATCAACAGAATGTGCTCGAGGGACAGGTTCATAACACAGATACTGCCCATGCTATGAAATAGACTTCCCATACATGTCAAACAGAGCACCTCACTGGCGCTCTTCAAGAGAAACCTTGATGAGTGGAATCACTCCAGTGGCTCTGCTCAACAGAGGCACTGGGAACTAAGGTCGGGTGGCACAATGCCAGGGTAATCCTATGGGCTAGGCTTGTAAAGGCTCCAGGGCCATTAGCCTAGTACACACCTATGAACCTACAAGTAAGGAACACAGGTCATACAATGGTAATGAAAGAGAGCAAGCTCTAGTTATGAGGATACTATAAATCACGTATGACCAATAATGACTAATATAACTAGTCTTTTTTTTTTGTATGGGTGGATAAAAGGGCATCACAGTTCTAAGAATTTGATTTCAAAACATCCTGGAAAGTGTACTAAAGCAGTAGTAGTACTGTCCACTTTAAAGGTGGAAACCTCATCAACTTTCTATCTCCATTCTCAAGGTGAAGACAAATGCCTTACAAATCAATTGCAAACTTCTATAAAACTTAAGATATCAGTGAGGGAAAGTACAGCTGTGTAAGTTACACTTAGCATAAGATCAGATGCTATAAATGATCACTGCTGCAGTATATGGGCTATATCCTGCCAAGTATTGAACAGCCGGCCAGCTTCCAAAGCTTCAGGGCACATTCCACACACTAAAACTGTCAGGCAGCTTGAGCTAAGCTGACTAAAAGACAAGTTTGGATGTGTAGCCCTTCAGAACTTTCCTGCAATCAGACAGACGGAGGCAGAGGGAGGCTGAGCCCTGAAAGGACAATGTTAGGAACAAAAAAAATAAACATCCACACCCTGTCATAAACAACAACCAAAAAACAGGGAAATAGAGGGCGGGAGTGACTACTGCAGCAGTGATCATTCAAACATCTAGTCTTATGGTAAGTTTAATTTACACAACTGCTATGTTCATCATATTGATCACTGCTGCAGTAGCCTAAGTTATATATGCAGATTACCTTAGCTAACTATATTTGTGAGGTGGAAGGAAACAGTCCAGGAGTCACTGAAAAATGGTCCTAACAAAGTTTGATTTGGACCTATTAAAGGATTCAAGCTTATACTACTTTGTAAAAGTATGTACAGAAGACCAAGTAGCAGCTTCTAGAATATTTTTAGAATATAGCTCTTTCCAAAGAGCCATAAATGAAGCCAAGGCCTTAGTAGAGTGGGTGTTGACCCTGCCAGGAATAGTTTTGTTCTGGTGAGTATAACAAAAGGTAACAGCCTTAAAAAAGTATTTGGAAATAGTCTATTTTGACACAGGTTGTCCCTTCTTATTTTCACAAGAAATTAACGATTGATCCAAACATCTGAAAGATTTAGTTCTGTCAAGATAGCAACCGAGTTGTTTGTAGACATCTAAGGTATGGAGTATCCTTTCCCCCTCATTTTTAGATTCAGGAAAGAAAATGGGGAGATGGATAATTTGGCTTAAAGTATACTCAGATGCCACTTTAGGCACAAAAGAAAGGTTTATTCTCAAAGAAACCCTGTCCATATGGAAATAAGAAGGGGCTGACTCACCATAAGAGCTTGTGACTCAGATACCCTTCTTGAAGAGGTCAGGGCAATCAGTAAAATGGGTTTCTATGTTAAGAACATCAAGTCAAACAGATTAATTAGTTCAAATGGAATAAGTGTTAACTTCTCTTAGCACAAAATTAAGATCCCAAGGAGGGGCTACTGGTTTTCTTGGAGGACTCTTATGGAAAACCCCTTTCAAGAACATTTGACATGAGACTGCACTGAAAGAGGAGGAACCATGGGGAGACATGCTGAAATTAATTATAAATGAACCCTGATGGAGGAATAAGAAAGGCCATATGATAGTAACTCACACAAATATTGCAGAACAAAAGAACAAATACCGGGTACAGATTATGCTGTTGGCACCAACTAGAAAACCTTTTCCATTTGCTAATATATAATTTTCTAGCAGGTTTTCTTGCCTCCATTAGTACCTGCTGCACATCCTCAGTAAACAGCTGTCTGAAAGGAATTAAGACCCTCTCATTCAGGCAGTCAATTCAAGTTGCTTGATGTAGGGGTGCATCAAACACCCCTGTTCTTGTTTGAGTAGATCCAGTCAGTGGGGAAGCTTGTGGTTAATTGCCCCTGGTCATTTCCAAAAGAAGGGGGAACCATGGTTACATGGGCCAGAAGGGAGTCACCACAATGATGTTGGAGGATTCCTTCTGAATCTTCAGAAGTACACTATATATTATATCAGTGGAAAAGCATACAGAAACATTTCTGCTCAAGGAAAAGAAAAATCATCAGTCTTCCAGGCCTTCTTGTATGGAGTCCTGGAACAGAATCTTGACAGCTGATTGTTCAGAGAAAAGGCAAACAGGTCTACTTGAGGAACTCCCCACAGATGGATCAAATCTTGGAAGCCCTCCCTGATCTAGTTTCCATTTATGAGGGTCTGCCCTAGTCCTTGTCAGCTTGTCTGCCACACAATTTCACTCTCAAAGAATGTAGTATGTCTGTGAGATTGTGTTGAGAAGCTACACCCCAAACTAACATGGTTAGGCTGCAAAGGGAGGGTACAACCTGGTTCCCCCTTGCTTGCCAATGTATCACATGATTGTGGTATTGCCTGTAACAACTTGAAAAGGATCCAAGGACCAAAGATGGTTCAGAGAGCTCAGTGCATTGATCAGGGCAAACATCTCCTTGATATTTATGCATTTGCATATGTTTTTGGTATCCCACACTCCCTGCACTTTTATCCCTGTTGAAACTGTTCCCCAAGCAAAATCTGAAGTATCTGTGGTGAATGATTGCTTTGGAGCTGGGAGGGAGAAGGGGAGATCTGGATTTAAGGATATCTATTGTCTCCACCAAAAAGAATTCTCTTCAGAGGTATTCCCTTGCATTGACCAATGTCTGAGTGGAAACCCTTAGAAACAATCAAGATATAAAGATCATTTTTTCTTGTGGAAGAAAAGCTCTTTGAACTTTGATGTCTTGTTGGCATCCAAACACAATCCTGTGTGAAGGAGTCAAGAAAGACTTTTGAATATTCTCTTGGAATCCCAACTTCTGCAAGAGATCTCTCACCCATAAGAGAGATTCCTGACACTTTGGCAAAGACTCTGCAAAGATAAATAAGTTGTCTAAATATGAAAACCTGTAAATACCCTGTAGCCTGCAATGAACTAGACACTTTGTGAGCACTCTTGGTGCAGTGGAGAGTCCAAAGTGTGAGGCAGAGAACTGATAATCTGATCTATACATACAGAACCTTTAGAAACTACTGAAGTCTGGATGAATTGGAATGTGATGATAAGCATATTTGTCTAGTGTTTTCAGGAACCTTTAAAAAAGAAGAAGAGGTAACAGGTTGGGAAGTGACATAATTTTGAATTTGGGTACTTTTACAAATGGATTTAGGAAAGAAAGATCCAGAACTGGTCTCCAAGAATTTTCTTTCTTGGACACTAGGATCATCCTTGAATAAAACCCTTCCCCACCTGGGAAGGAGGAACTGGTTCTATCCCTTCTTGGGAAAGCATGTGATGAAGAACTGTAGAACAAAAGAGTCTGATTTGGGAGATGAGGTATGACCCATTGGAAAAGAGGAATTTCCTTTCATTGCCATCTGTAACCTTGATGAATGATTTTCAGAAACCATTTGTTTGAAACTGTCTACTGCCAAAGAGGTATATGAAGATTCAGACTTTGTGGAAGAAAAAAAAGGCCGGGATGGAAGGGGTTTACAAGATCTCTTAAACAGTCATTTACACTTGTTAGACTATCCTTGGGTTTGGGAGGTTAGAGGCTTATTTTGGAACCCTCTTTCCATTTCTTCTTAAAGATCAGTTACCTGTATTTTGTTAAGATGGTTAGTCTGTTTTGTTTTTTTGGCCAAAACTGATTGAGGGGAAAGAAAATCACTTTAAAATTTTGGAAAAGGAGGGTGGAAAATTCTTAGAGATTCCCTGGATCAGCATGCACCTTTCACACTTTTTGATCACTTATTCAGTAGAGGGGCCAAACACTAAATCTCTGCCTAAGGCAAGGGAGAATTTAAAATCTCGTTTTTAACATCATTTGGGAAGTTCTGAGGATGCAGCTGTGCAAACCTTTTCAAAACAGTACAAGTCACCCTAGCCCTGGAAGAAGTATTAGCAGAGTCATACACAAACTGTGAACAAGGAGTAGTAACCTGTGCAACAGAAGCAACTAAGTTAGTTAAAGCAGATTTCTCCTAAGTAGAAGAAACTTCAGATAAAACATTCATCATACTTTCACAATTTGTCAGAACAAACTTTTAGCATATGAACCTTCTTCTTCTTTCGGCTTTTCCCTGTTAGGGGTTGCCACAGTGGATCACCTGTCCGCTCATGACTGGCAGTGGAGTTTTATGGTGTTGAGTTGCCAGCCCGGCGCCCACCCTTCCACAGAAGGCACACACATGCATGCACTCACACCTAGGGCCAATTTAGAGTGTCCAATCCACCTACAGCATGTCTTTGGGATGTGGGAGGAAACCGGAGCACCTGGAGGAAACCCACGCAACCACAGGGAGGACATGCAGACTCCACACAGAAGGCACCCCAGCTGAGGATTGTACCGAAGAACCTCTTGCTATGAGGTGGCAACACTAACCGCTGCACCACTGTGGCCGCCCTCTTTTAACATATGAGCCTGACAGTTCAAAATTCTGAAAATCAGAGTTGCAGAAGTATATACTATTTTGCCATACCTATCAATAATGTTCCCATCATTATCAGAAACAGTAGAACTAGAATTAAATAAGTGCTTAGCAGTAATGGGATCAATTAAAACTATAGCTGTTGGGCCAGATTTGGGAATAGTGCATAACAATTTAAGACTGAGGAACTTATCTGTCTTCTTATAGGCAAGTGGCTGACTATTAAGAAAACTGCAGGTAGTAATGCACATATCCTCTAAAGCATTCAGAACAAGGGGAATGGGTGTAGGTTCTGGGAAATCCTATAAAAACTCACAGTATGTTCTGAGGGACTGAGAAACCTCAGTGTTCTCCTACTGAAAACACTAGTACATTTTAGCGACAGCCTCAGAGAAAGAGAACCCCCTCCCCCTCCCAACACACACACACACACACACACACACACACACACACACACACACACACACACACACACACACACTCAAGGAGAATCAGAAACTGAGCTCTCCTTTGTGTCTGAATCAGAAATCTGAGAAAAAACTTGTATGCATCCCTGCGTCTACCTGTTTAGATTCAGACTCTTGAATCTCTTCAGGAAAAGAGGAATCTCTTTTTCTTTTGCCAGAAACTGCTTTACAAGAAGGATCAGCAGCCTAAATAAAACCCTCAGCCAGACCCAGTAAACTAGTTTTACCCAAAGAAAATTGAGGTAGGGTGGGTACATGCTTGTTTTTCTTTTCTTTTTTTTTTTTTTTTTTTGTGGACAGGAACAATGGGGCCGGCTAAGTTACTAATGGCAGCAGCAGCAAGCAGCTTTCTCAGGGATGCACATAGCAGTCTGACACAAAAGGGAAACCCTCCCAGTTCCCTCTCCAAGGACTGATAAAAGTGTCTTTCCCTTGCCCACTGAGGGGACCCCAATAGCCACAGAAGATGTAGCTAATTCGCAGTCCATAGAATTCACTCAGCATCCAATAGTGTTACCCACAGTAAGAGCTAAACCATACATTTAGTATTAAATGTAATAGAAATGGGATTAAATTCAATGCAAAGAAGTGTAGCACTGTCAGTCTTTGGTAAATAAATCCTGCTATTACCCTACAGTACAGAAAACACCCAACTCCAGTCTGATACAGTTGTCAGATAGCTAAACACCTTTGCAAACAATTATCTGTCCTTGCACAACCACATAGTAACAACAGTCAATAAATTGTTCTATCTATCCCAATTAATAACTCAAAGGTATCTCATTCCAGTCAAAAGAATGTGTCTTTATTCCCTGCCTTGATAAGATCAACTATAGATTATGCTGCTACTTTTAGTGGATATCTATCCAAACAAATCATACAGTTAAAAAGACCCCAGTGGTTTCTAACTAAAATATCACTAAATGCCTTCAGCTACCAATATGCCTGGAAGGCCTGTGTCTATATCTTGTCTCTCAGACTCCTGCAAAATTATTTATATTTGGCATTTTGTACTGTTAAAGACCCAACCATCCAAGAGAGCCTACACCTCCACAAAACAAGTGGCTTTGCAAACATCTGAACTACAGAAGAGGAATCCCTCAACCATAAGTTGTAATTTAGCACTTTCATATTTAATTGTAAAAACACTTCAGGATAAAATAAAACCCTACAAAGACCAGTTTAACCCCCCAAAAAAGATTCACACGTACAACTACATGACCAGCTGTCATTTGATAAGCCAACCATTATGCAAATTCTTAATTTGGCTGCTTTTTGCTTCAAAATACATTAATCACATAATTTAAGAAAGGGCGATAAATAGTTCTTAACCTCAACTGCCGATACTGCTGACTTCCATTTGAGTGCCCATGTCACCTCTTTTAACTTTCTTCAGCACACAGTACAGCACTACAAAATAAACTTTTTATAATTCTGACAACTTCTAGAATGTCAGTACAGCACATTTGTCTCATCTTTACTCGATCACATACAGTTGCTCATAAACCCTTTGTGAAAGTTTAAAAATAGCTTTGTGTACATAAAATGCATCGCAGGTGTCACACTGAGCTAGGTAGACTACACACACACATCATTAGAATTAAAGTGTTGATTTAAGCATAAGCAGCTCTGGTTGTAAAGGGGCTATTCAACACATATTTGCAATATTGACATAAACTGCAAAACTGCAATGATAAGTCCCTTGACCACTCTTTGTACTTTTCTCTACCCAAGATTTTAAATGTGTATTCTTTCTGTAAAAAAATGTAGAACTCCACCAGTCCTCTTGGACAGTTCATTAACTTGCTAGAGAATTTTCCAAAATTTTCCACTTGTTAAAGACAGACTGTTTAATCATAGGACTGTCGACTGAAATTTCAAGGAAGAACACAGTGTCATTGCTGAAATGTTCTACTTCTTGGGTACCTTGGGATATATCATTCATCTTTACTATTGTAGCATACGTAGTATCCCAGCTTCCCACCATCTCTCCAAAAATTCAGTCAATTAGAGGGACATCATAACCTCTGCCACTGAACATGCTTTTTAAGTCCCTAATTTCCTGAGAAACACCTGGTCATTAGCATTTAGCCTAGAAATGCTGATGGTTTAATCCTTGATAACATTTTCTTTCACACATCTCAGGATACAGCTGGAGGCATGTATACATGTGTAACTAAAAGTGGGCTTATGATGAATGCTAACTTAGACAGTTCCAGTGCAGGCATCAGTTACCAATATGATGTCAAGAAATTCAACTGCATATGAGACCAATAAGCTGTAAATCTTAGAAAACAGATACATTAATTTAGATGTGAAATAAAATCTGAAATGCCATCAATATACTGAATGTAAAATTTCGTATTTTGCCAAAAAACTGAAACTGAACGTCACTTTTTTTCCTCAGTAGTAAGGTACTGTGTTTACAAATGTAGGGGCTATTGTTGCGCCCACTGCAAGACTGATGGATGACCTGTCAATAACATTTGTTGTTAAAGCAAATAAATTATTATCAAGAATAAGGTTAAGCTATTTACATGTTGTTGGCAGAAATTATACTAGAAAATAATATAGTACAGAAAAGGAAGTTTCACCATTGCAATGCCTTCACCTTGAAGAATGATCACATACAGGTCTTTTATTCCAATAGTAACTAAAAATCAACAAAGTCAGTATTAGCAACCAGACTTAGCAGATGCCACAGACTCCAAAGATAGGACTAGATCAGTTATACTGCTTTGCTCAGTTCTACTGCTTTGTTAAGTAAATTGTCATCCAAAACAACAAGGGCTTCAGTATTGGACTCTCTTGCAGAAATTATAGATCTAAAAAGAGATCTGACTGTAGATTTTTGAACTTCAGGAAGACAGTGGAAACAATTGATTTGTCAACATTTAAAAACTGAAAATAAAATTATCAAGCAAAAAGTCATCTATTAGTCTATATGCTCTACTGATATCAAAAATAAAATACAACTTTAAGGCTAGGCTTAGATGTGATACATATTTGATTTAAATGAAGCAGACCAGAGACTAGACATGCATGATCTGGGCATAAATCGTAAACATATTCATACTAAAACTAAATAAAGCAGCAGACAATAATCCCCACACAGTAAACCAGTCTTATTCCTCCACCGCCAATTACCAGTAGCCAAAGCAAAAGCATATAAAACGGCAAATTTACCTAAGGTGCATGTCTTACCTCTGCAAGCATATCATGGAGCTCTCCTTCACTAGGGCAGCAGCCCAGTGACCTGACAATGGTACCAACTTCTCTACATGGGGAAAAGAAAGATCATAATTACAGCATAAAAAGGTTAATTTATCAACAGTCACAAACAAACATATGCATTAATTAATTTATTTATTTTACTGCATTTGTTAACTGGGATAGTCCACATGGACAGAAAGTTGCCCCCTTTCAGTGGCGTCTTGGGAAGAAAAGCTCCACTTTATACGTCAAGTTAAGATTACAATTAAAGTTTTTTTTCTTAGATGTAAAGACAAGGTACAGTTGTGTACTTTGTCAGTAACAGCTGAGATTACATAATTTAGTACAAAGATTACAACACATATATATTTGTTTACATGCATTTGATTAAAGACAAAAATATGCACAATAAACATAAACAGGCAGTAAACGATGTTGGTTATTCTCTTCTATGCAAACATGTATGTTGGATATACATTCCCCCTGGGATTCAGTAATCTCTGTGTAGGCTTTGTGGGAAGCCTACATGAAATTTACATGTGTGTGCAGTGATGGACAGTGAGCAGCAGCGCTGATTACGTATTCATACTGCGCACCGTGTTTAAACATAAATAAGCATGGTTCCGTGGCTGGCAACAATGTTGCCAACCAGGAAACCATGTAAAGCAACACAGATAGCAAATCTATTTACATCAGAGCACAGTAGGTTACTGGAATTGCACAGAATGCCACAATGATTACCAGGGCTTCACATATAGATATTTATATGGTCCAAACACAGTACAGGACAGTGTATACAATGAAGAGTATTGTGAAATCCCATTCCAGGCATTCTGTACTGAAGTTGCATAAATGATCTATAAGGGTACATGGACTGCCATGTAAAATAAACACTCAGGGGAAGTGTGTGTACTGAATAGGGACACACAGATGAATTTTAGGAATGAACACAGGGAAAGAACCTAATGTACAGCACATGAGGGCATGTCAATGGAAGACAGTTGTAGCAGCAACACCAATCACATATCAATATGGTACAGTATGGACTGCACAGTGAAAATGTGCATTATGTGATTGTCGCACAAAGTGACATAATGGGGAAAATGTCTGTGCAAGATAAGCATCCTTACCTGAACAATGCAAAGGACATCTATCAGGGATGTTATATACAATTGGAGTAGCATGCATATTGCGGAGCTGTGCAAACTAATTTGCCTGAATATGAGTGTAATCTCAGCAGAGGTCTCCAGCAAGTGGGACACAGGTAAAGGTTCACAGACAACAATATAAGAAGCACACACAATCATGGACAATATCAGAATAATACCACCAGTAATCACATGTCTATGACATAACATATGTGATTTATAGTGATCTGAATGGGTTGTGCACAAACACGATTATGACATGTCCACGCTCTATGAGGGTAATCACACACATTGTCCTGACACTAACATCTACTGCAGGTGTTAGGAGGGACACTGCAATACCTGTAAGTGACATTACGATCAATACAGACTAGTTGACTGGTGTGCATGGCATATATATATATATATATATATATATATATATATATATATATATGCATACATATTTTTCTATATATATATATATATATATATATATATATATATATATATATATATATATACACACACACATATATATATATATATATATATATATATATATATATATATACAGTATAGCACAATCCACACTGTCACAAATGTTAACCATGCTATCAATGTTGTCAAACAGCTATGTATGTAAAGTCTGCATCATTGGAATGAGTATCATACAATCATGTGGTATAACAACTTGATGGGGGTTCTGCACCATCAGACAGTAATGTTTATGCCACAAAAAGAACACCTAGGTATAGCCAAAAAGATATGTGACAGGTTACTGTGGCAAAGGTGGTACACTTCAGTTACACATCACTGGAGAATGTGTATGGAGGTACATGAAGAAGGGTGCATTGTACTCAGTTATTGGTGTGATGAAGGCTGTGAACTATGGAGGTATTATGGCCTGTGATATAAATGTCCTTCACATACTCAGTAGTGTGACATACAAGGGAGTAGTCAGCACAGTAGTCACATACTGGTAGACATTCCACATACCATCTATCCCAGGACACACTTCAATTCCTATTGGTCTGATTATAGGGTGTAATGTCTACATTATCCTTCGGTTGTGTGTTTGTTTTTCTGATGTAACAAATCTCTCCATGTTTTTGTTTCATTCCAGGTCTTGTCCTGACTGTGGCAGCAATCTTTGGTGAGTGTTGATACTGTCTGTATTATACTAATATCACAGTTGGAGTCAATGATTGCCCACAGTCTGTAGTTCTTCAGACAGCTGTTTGGACACAGGATGTGTATATCATTTGTGACATCTATGACTTATAAGTCAGTTCACACATTTTAACATATTTAGATGCCACACGTGATACTTTGGTCTCCCCACTTGGTGATATAGGTGTTTATGGCCACATCTGACAGTGATGAGTGAATACCTCACTGTGGATTTGTGTCAAATGCCTTGGGCTTGTCCAGTTCATAAGAATGGTAGTGTTGTCATCATGCATGCCCTCAATGACCTCTTTGAGGACATCTAACATACGTTAATGCTACATCATGTCTGTTGCAACTCACACATAGTGTCCATTCAGAAAAGTTCCATGATGACATTTTGGTCTATCTCACAGATGAGGAGAGTCAGGATGTGTCTATACTTGCATGCATCAGGTGCTGCCCCCCAACTCAGATGGATACATATTGAAGTGCATCCTTCTACAAAAACACAGTCTGTGTGGAGGGTGTGTTGGTGTGTATTCAACCATGCCAAAAAGGTGTATGTGCTGAGTCAGACTGAGTCTCTGTGATAGGCCTTGATGAAGGTAAGGCAGTGCATACTGCCTATCCTGATCTGGCCTAGGGTTTGGACACAATCTCCCATGTAGCTATCATTGAGAAACTCTCCCAGCTGGGGAATAAACCCTTATTTCACTAGATAGGTAGTCAACTGTCTCACCAACTGAACACATACTGTGAAAGCTGGTGAATCAACCTGTACCAGTAGAGCTGTCACCACTATCCCAGGGATCTGTACTTGGCTCCTTACTGTTTGTGATCAATTTCTCGACAGATCAGGCTGACATATACAGCCTTTGGCTTAACATGTTTGCTGATTCTTGCAAGCTGGGTGCAATCACTGAGTCCACCAATGATGATAACAAACTACAGGGGGGGCTAACACAGACAAATAATTGGTGACAAAGCCACGCAGTTTACAGATAAATGCAAAATCTGTCTTTATTTTGTCCTTCTGCAAAGTGGAATTCCCTGCTAATTACAGCATTGGCTGCAAACCTGCTATGCTGCAAGCCAGTGATGCAAGACCTGAGGACACATGTAGATAGCAATCTGAACTTCGACAACCAAGTGTCCACACTGATATTGAAAGCCAATGTTGTGCACATCATAAGTCACACCAGCATATGCAGATCTGAGGATTATATTACAGCACTGTACTCGAAACTTGATCATAACACTAATATAGTATAATGCTCTTTTTTCCATGTACCTCACCAGGCACGTGTAATAGCTGCAGAGATCACAGGGGTTTCTCACCAAGAAAACACTGGGCCTACAACCATGCCATAATGTATGTGGATAGATTGAAAGCCATGTCACTGTGATCTGTATTGTATAGGATAAGGTGACTTCTGCCTGGACTCCAGGCCAGTCTCCAACCCTTCCCTGATGGTAATAGTGCAGACCCGCAATTCAGATATAGCTGATGACATTAGCAGTGTCTGAGGAGGACAGTATGGTAATAACAGTGTCTCACATTCTGGTGTAAAAGGCTCTCTGTAATGTCAAGCAAGTGCACAAACACACACACACACACACACACACACACACACACACACACAAACACACTTACTTGACTGCAGTGAGAACAGAACCCCTACCTATCAAAGTACACAGTCTACAGAACTACGTATTAAAGGCAACCATCACAGGTCAAGTCTGACTTGGAGTGTCTCGGGCAACACTATGTAATATCAAGCAAGTGCACACACACACACACACACACACACACACACACACACACACACACACACACACACACACACACACACACACACACACACACACACCAGTTGACTGCAGTGAGAACAGAACCCCTAAGTACACAGACTACGGAAATAAGAAGTTATGTACCTACCATAACGTTCCATGTTAGTTGTCTTCTCTCGCCTTCTTTCTTGCTTGATGGGTTCGGAGCCGATCCTCGGCTCCGACTCGGCACTTGCTTTAGCTCGAGAACTCCTTTTACCAGCTCGAGGCAGCCCCATATCCCATGATGCAAGGCGGTAAGTACCCAGATCTCGTTTGTTGACAAAGGGCAATAACACCAAGCATAAAATACTTCCCAAAGGAAGAAGAAACTTACAGATGGAAAAGGACCAGGTCTGAATGGTCTTTAGCATAATAGTTTCTTATACAAGGTCTGTCCAGGCCAGGGGAAGGAGGGAGGTCAAGAAAGAAGGAGAGAAGACAACTAACATGGAACGTTATGGTAGGTACATAACTTCTTAATGTTAAGTTGTCAATCTCGCCTTCATTCTTGCTTGATGGGACCGCGTCCTAGCACCTCTATCCTGGGTGGCTCAATGGAACAAACTCTTGAGGACTGTAGAGCCAAAACTGGCTCTGTCCCTGGAGGCCAAGTCCAATTTGTAATGGGAAACAAAAGTGTGAGGAGTGGCCCAAGTGGCGCTGCACAAATAGTGTCCAAAGGAAGTCTAGCTTGAAAAGCTGTAGAAGTAGCTAAACTCCTAGTTGAATGTGCTTTAGGTTTTGAGCACAGCTGTTTTCCCCTGAGTATAAATTTCAGTGATGACCGAAGAAAGCCATCTGGACAAAGTCACTTTAGAAACAGGAAGGCCTTTTTATTATCCGCATAGGAAACAAAAAGTTGATCAGATTTTCTAAATTTTTTGTTCTGTCCAAATAATATCTAAGTTGACGGTGGACGTCAAGATAATGTAGCTTTTGTTCAGCTCTATCTGAATAGTTAGGAAAAATACAGGAGATCAATGGATTGATTCAGATTGTTCTTTGAAGCGACCTTAGGTAAAAGGATGGATTAGTTCTCAAAGATACTCTGTCTTTGTGAAAAATCAAATAGGGGGTCGAACCGAAAGAGCATGAAGTTCAGACACCCTCCTGGCAGATGTAATAGCCACTAGGAATAAAGTTTTCCAAGAAAGATATTTCAGGGAACAAGAAACAGCTGGCTCGAAGGGGAAGAATCAAGGATGTCAGCACTAAATTTAGATCCCACTGAGGAGGAGGATTCCTGATTGGAGGCTTTAGTAGGAAAATTCCTTTCAAGAAGGCCCTGCAGAGCCTATGGGACATAATATTATGATCTACTATCCCGACATGAAAATTAGAAATAGCAGCCAATTGAACTCTGACTGTGGAAGAAGAGGAGCCTGCATGAAAAATGTCTGCTAAGAAGTCCAGAACTGCCTGAACAGGGGCAGTAAAAGGATCAATATTTTGGGCCTTAGCCCAATAAGAGAAACGTTTCCATTTGCTTGTGTAAATCCTCCTGGTAGAGGATTTTAGTGAAGCTACTATGATGTCTCTAACTGGGTTAGAGATCAAAGGAAGCCTGGCTAAGGAAGGAAGTGGAGCAACCATGCTGTGAGGTTGAGAGAAGGGATTGACCGGTGCAGCTGACCGGATTGGTGAATCAGTAGATCTGGCACTGGGTCCAGATGCCACGGCTGCACCAAAAGGTGATGATGGAGGAACGGAACCAAACTTGTCGAGGCCAGTAAGGGGCAATGAGAATCAATTTGGCTCTCAAAGCGGTAGCTTTCTGGATCACCTGAGGGATCAGAGGAAATGGAGGGAAGGCATAAAGAAGTCCCTGGGGCCAATCCTGGGTCAGAGCGTCTCTGGGGATGGCCTGATAGAGGAAGAGGCTGAAGAAGTCTGGACATTTGCTGTTTTGGGGAGTAGCAAAAGATCGCAACATGGACGACCCCATTCCAGAAAAATCTCTTCCGCTATAGATTGCTTGAGAGACCACTCGTGAGGCATGAGGATAGCTCTGCTCAATCTGTCCGCTATAATGTTGGTTTTCCCAGGGATATGCGTTGCTACCAGAAACCGATGAGAGGAGATCGCCCATTGCCAAAGTCTGAGCTTCTCGACACAAGGGGTAGGACTTGGTTCCGCCCTGTTTGTTGATATACCAAACTACAGACATGTTGTCTGTGTGGACTGCAATTGTCCCTACGGGAAGAAAGTCGTTGAGGGCTTGCAACGTTAAAAGCACTGCTCTCATCTCCAGGACATTTATGTGCAGATGGTACTCGAACGGTTGCCACGTCCATGAACCATCCTGCCCTGATAATGACCCCCACCCGATCAGGGAGGCATCCGTGGTGACAGTGGCTATCGGGACGGAGGTACAAAGCACCTGCCTTGGTGAACCTGAGACGATGTGATCCACCAAGCAAGATGTTCTTTGCATGTTTGTGTCACCAGAATCTGGTGACGCATTGGAAGTTGCTGGTATGACCACTGTGTGAACAGCATCCACTGAAGAAGGCGCATGTAGAATCGAGCCAGGGAAGAAGTGTAATGGCCGCAGCCATGAGACCTAATACCTTCAGAACCATTCTGGCCTGTATTTTCTTGTTGGCCAGAATGATCCTGACATGAGTCTGAATGTCTGAAACTCTTTGTTCTGTAAGGGTAGCTGACATCCGAACAGTGTTTAAGTTTGCGCCTATGAAGGTAATAGACTGGCAGGGCGATAAGGATGACTTTTGAAGTTGATTGAGATGCCCAAATGAGAACAAAGGCCTATTGTGTAATCCCTGGCTTGTATAAGCTGATGCCTGGTGGTGGCTGACAGGAGCCAGTCATCGAGATACGGAAACACCTGGAATCCTTGACGTCTCAGGTGAGCCGTGACCACTGCCATGCATTTGGTGAACACTCTGGGGGCTGTAGTGAGACCAAAGGGCAGGGCTCTGAACTGGAAGTGACTGGACCCCAGCCGGAAGCGGAGAAATCTCCTGGAGCGTCTGTGAATTTTGATGTGATAGTACGCATCCTGAAGATCTATTGAGCACATCCAGTTGTCCTTCTGTAAGAAGGGCAGAATTGACTGAAGAGTGACCATTCGAATCTTGTCTTCTTGACAGACTTGTTGAGTCTGCTGAGATCCAATATTGGTCTCCAGTCTCCCGTCTTTTGGGGACCAAAAGAACCTTGAGTAGATTCCGGCTCTGAATGGTCTATTGTAACTGGCTGAATGGCTCTTTTTGCAGTAGTTTTGCGATTTCTAACTCTGCAATGTCCCTTAGACCGGGTGGTACATCTGGAAGGGAATTTGAGGAAAAGGACTTTCCTCGAAAGGAATTATGTAACCCTTGGATATGATCGACTGTACCCATCTGTCTTGAGTGAGGGAATGCCAGGCTTCTGGGTACAGTGATAATCTTCCCCGACTGCCTCCAAGGAGGGACAGCCGGGCAACACCTCAGGGATGCTGAAAGGGCTTGTCAGAGAGAGGCTCCCTGTTTCCCTGGTTCTTGGACCCCTCTGCCTCTAGAGTGGCGTCTGTTATTGTTACCCCTCTGCCTCTATGGGTAAACTGACCACGTGAATCGGCGTGACTCCTTGGGATTTACGGAACCACATCTTCCGCCCTTCTGTCCTTTGGGATAAGGCCTAGAAGGGGTGGAAAACGGACTCCAACAGCAGAAAGAGTCTTGCCGTCCTGCTCGCACCTGGTCAAGGTTTCCTTCACCTGAGGGCCAAAAAGCTGACCCATCAAAGGGAGAATTTGTGAAGGGGCCTTAAAGGGATCCATAAAATCACATAGCCGCATCCAGGCTTGGCGTCTAAGACCCACACCTGTGCCTGCGGCTCTACTGGCTCCATCCGCAGCATAAGATATTAGCCGCATGGAGGAGTTAACAACGGAATTGAGGGTTCCTAGCTGCGAAGCAATCTTTTCTTGAGCCCCTGCAGCTGTAGGATCCTGAACTACTTCTCCCAGCTCCTTCAGGATATCCCTTTGGAGTCTGGTGAAATGACATAGATAATTCAGCGAACGATAGCAAAGGTCGCTGAGGAAAACATCCGCTTACCATCTATCCATGGTCCTAGAGTCCTTATTAGGAGGATGGACGGGCACGGAAGGATCTGCAAGTTCCTTTTGGTGGCCGCAGCCACCACCATGGCATCAGCGGGACACCCTTGGTAAGGAATTGTTTGTCACTCGGGGCAGTGATAAATTTAGAAGGCCTCCTAGGGACTGGCTCTACAGAGTCAGGAGCTGCCCACGCCTTTCGTGCAATAACCTGCATAAGGGGTCAAAGGCGGAGACACCCAGGAGGTGGAGGGCCGAGATCCAAACGCCTCTAGGTATACTGACTCATCCTCAGAGGGATTGTTGGTGGGCCAGTTTCCCTCTGTTTCAGAAGTTCTAGGATGTCTGAGAAGGAGACATCCTCAGAGGGGATCTAGGGATCCCTCTGACTCATCAAAGTCAGTATCCAGTGACAGACTCGGGGAGTCTACATGCTTCCTCTTACAAGTCCTCTTCCTAGGAGGATCTCCCAAAACATCAGGAGAATCCTCGGAAGAGGGGAAAATTCCCAATGGGGAAACCTGAGGCGGAGGATCTCTGGGTCCTGTAGCAAGAGAAGTGGCAGAGATGTCAACAGGTACTATAGAGGGAGGAGCTACGGAACAGACTGCTGACTGATACCAGTGGCCAGTACACTCTTCATCACCTCGAATGCTCCCTCCCAGGCAGGTCCGAGAGAACCCGCTCCGAAGAGCTAGGAACTCCAGGGACCACCGAAAGGGAAGTCTCCGAGGCAGATGTCGGAGCCGAGCTCACCAAGGCCGAGGCTCCAAGGGAAGAGCGGGCTCGGACAAGGGTCCGATGCCACTCACCCCTCGGAGGAGACCATGGAAGCCCGACCACGAATCCCTCTAAGGAAGGTCTCAAGAGGAGATAAGAGTAGAGGCTGAAGGAACAGAAGGGGGTATCCGTCCTCCAGCCGTAGCAGTAACCATGCCCGAAGACTCCAACTCCAAGTTCTGGGGTAGAGTTGAAGGAGGAACTGTAACGGGGTGTGGACCAACAGTCGTCTGCTGAGACGGACTGTGTAACATTTGGGCCAGTACCTGTGACTTGAGTAATCTACTGACCACTCTCTCTAGGTCATGATCTGACAACCTGGATGACCTTGAAGATCGGCTCCGATGGCTCCGTTCCGATAGAAGAGGTGAAGCGAGCGAAAGTATCGGCTCCAAGGAAGGAGACCTCGACCTCTTCCTGGAATGAGCCATCGGAGCCGATACTATAGATCCTGTCGGAGCCGACTTCACGGAGCCGACAGGAAGCCTCGATGTATCGGCTCCAGCCGGAGCCGATACAGCCACCAAAGTAACGGTGTCGGAGCCGATCGGAGCCGACACCGATGCCTGTGCCACATGGGTGTCGGAACCGATCGGAGCCGACATCGAAGTGGACAATACAGATTCGGCACCGATAGCCATCGGTGCCGAAGCTGTCAAGCCAGAATCGGCTCCAGCGGGCCGATCTCGACTCAGTATGAGTCGGAGCCGAGGCCGCAGGCTTAGATACAGAAGCCTGGGCCTTGGCAGGTTTTGCTGATTTTGGTGGAGCCGACTTAGCCGGAGAGCCCTCCGGCTTAAGAAGGCCCCTAAGAATCAGCTTATTACGTCTCTCCTGCAGGACTCTCTGGCTGAAGGAGTGACAAATAGCACAGGAATCCTGCAGGTGAAGAGGGCCCAGACAATACAGGCAAGAAGTGTGACCGTCTGTCAGAGACATCTTCTGACAGCACGAGTCACACTTCTTAAAACCTGAGACCCTCTCCTTTGACATGGTGCTGAAAACACAACACACACACACACCAGTCAAAATTAACTTAAACAAAATACCAAAAGGTATTCTATAAAAACCAACACACACACCCTAACAGGGGGGGGATGGGATAGGGAAAAGATTGACTAACAAAAAATTAAAGGAGACAGGGAATTTCTGTCAGAAAGGGTAGAAATATAAACTTAAACTATCAATAAAGGAGTTTTGACTAAAAGGGGGCTTAAATATCACAAAAGTGAACAACTTACCAGGAGCTGGTAAAAAGAAGACCTCCTAAGCGAAGCGGCAAACGAGATCTGGGTACTTACAGCCTTGCATCATGGGATATGGGGCTGCCTCGAGCTGGTAAAAGGAGTTCTCGAGCTAAAGCAAGTGCCGAGTCAGAGCCGAGGATCGGCTCCGAACCCATCAAGCAAGAATGAAGGCGAGATTGACAACTTAACATTCAGTACTTTACACAAGCACCACAGCCTAAGTCTGACACTTACAAGGCTGCAGGAGAACTTATAGTGGATGACATCAGCAGTGGATGTTGGAAGGCTTGCATGAAACATATGTATGGGCATTTGCAAGTGTCAAAATACTGTCAATCCATGGGATTGGATTGATAACTACAGGATACACATTTATGCTCTTCTGGCTACACACACACACACACACACACACACACACACACACACACACACACACACACACACACACACACACACACAGTTGACTACAGTGAGAACAGAACCCCCTACCTATATAAGTATACAGGCTACAGAGCTCAGGACTTTACACAAGCTCCATGGCACAAGTCTGACTTTTACAAGGCCAAAGGAGAACTTATAGTGGATGACATCAGCAGTGGATGTTGGAGAGAAGATATTGGGAGGCATCCATAAAATGGATGTGTAGGCATGTGCAAGTGTTAAAATACTATCAATCCATGGGACTTGAGTGGTAACTAAGGATACACACTTATGCTCATCTGGCTAGACAGACACAAACACACACACACACACACACACACACACACACACACACACACACACACACATACACACACACACACACACACACACACAAACACACCCATAGTTGACTGCATTGAGAACAGAACTCTTTACCTATCAAAGTATATAGACTACAGAGTTCAGTACTTTACTCAAGCACCACAGCACAAGTCTGAATTTTACAAATCTACAGAACAACTTATGGTGTATTACATCAGAAGTGGATGCAGCAGCAGAGATTTTGACAGGCATGCACAGGTTCATAAATTCATAGGTTCATAGGAGGTTAATATGTTAATGGCCCTAGGGTCTTTACAAGCCTAACTGTGTAAAAAACTGAGTACTCTTATTGATCATAGTTAGCTGGTCGTTGCTAGCAGAGTGATTTTGTGATCAGCACCAACTGCCCCTGTCCATAAGAGACATAGATGCCACCCCTGGGGTGAATTTATGGTCACCCACCCAGTTGTCAAGGTTGTGCTTGAATAGGATCATTGAAGAGCTCTGCTTCACATGCAATGGGAGTCTATACCACAGTATTGTCAATTGCTGGAAGATATATATGTCTCTCCAGCATGTTCTGT
The DNA here is from genome assembly GCF_019279795.1 of Protopterus annectens. Lineage (NCBI taxonomy): Eukaryota > Metazoa > Chordata > Ceratodontiformes > Protopteridae > Protopterus > Protopterus annectens. Next base: position 654,171,549 of record NC_056727.1, read on the forward strand.
TTATGTCACAGGCTAGGTTGAGATCCCTGAAGCAAGTTATTCTTGTCCCATTTGATTTACATATGTCCAGCATTTCCTTTAGGGCAGGGACCGAGACTGCTGTGCTGGGCAGACACTGGTCATTCTCATCATCTTGTATGATACTGAGTACAGTGACAGGGCTTTTAGTCTTTTCATGTATGCCATATTTTGGAGGTCCTGGATTCTCTTGGTCAGAAACATCTGTGGTCTCTCCAGTTGCTACAGGTGTCTGGTGAGGTACATACAAAAGGGAGCATTGTACTCAATTAGTGGTCTGATAAGGGTAGAGTACAGCAGAGCTAAGACCTCCCTGGTCTTGGATGTGGTGGCCTTATTTATGAGGTGTGCAATGTAGAATGATTTTCTTACTACTATGGACACATGGTGATTAAAGTTTAGATTGCTATCAATCTGTGTTCACCAGCCTTGCACCACTGAGTATATGCATAGAGGGGAGTTATGTATATCATAATTAGCAGGAGCTACTTCATTGACAAGGGACAATGAGGCATTTTTTGGTGTCAAGTTTCAGTCTATGAGTTTGGCATCAATCATTTGTTTGATATCTATATGACTGTACCCAGTTTACAGTCATTTGCAAACTTGGTAAACCACAGGCCATTTACCTTCACCTGGACTTCAGAGAAATAGTTTCCAAACAGTAGAGGGCCCAGCACAGATCCTTGCGGCACTCCACTGGTAACTGGTCTACTGGTTGAGGTGGACTCCCCAACTTTGACAGTGTGCATTTTGTCGGTGAGCCAGTTGGCTACCCATCTAGCAATGTATGGGTTAACCCAAGACGGGAGAGTTTCTCTAAGATACCTAAATGGGAGGATTGTGTCAAAGGCCTTGGCTAAATCAAGATAGATGGTATGTAATGTTTTCCCTTATCCAGGGCTTTGGTGACATTCTCAAACAAGTCCTCTAGGTTTAATAAGCAAGATCTACCTTTGACAAAACCAAACTGAGTCATGTCAAAAGTTCTGAAGGTTGCCTATGTCCTTGTGGATAAGGTCTGTGATTATTCTTTCCACAGCCTTGCAGATAAGGCTGGTTAGGCTTATGGGTCGATACCTAATGTCAGTTGACGGATGTGTAGGCATGTTCAAGTGTGAAGATAGTTCCAGTTTTGCATGTTACCAGATTCATGTGCAATGCATATCACACATTTTTTATTAATTTATATAGTGTAGTTGATATATTTATGAACAAGTATTGAGAGACCAGGGTTGCAGTGCATGGGGGGAAGCAATATATGTATGCTTTGTAAATATGTAACATATTGTTAGATAGGGCTTTCAGTTTGTTATATTTCTACATCTAGTTTCATGGCATAAAGAGTAAATGGACAGTAAACAGTATTAATACATGATAATAGTGACTCTGCATGGGCGGCCACGGTGGTGTAGTGGTTAGTGTTGTTGCCTCACAGCAAGAGGTTCTCTGGTTCGATTCCCAGCTGGGGTGCCTTCTGTGTGAAGTCTGCATGTCCTCCATGTGGTCACGTGGGTTTCCTCTGGGTGCTCCGGTTTCCTCCCACATCCCAAAGATATGCAGTAGGTGGACTGGACACTCTAAATTGGCCCTAGGTGTGAGTGTGTGCATGTGTGTGCCTTCTGTGGAAGGTTGGGCGCCGGGCTGGCAACTCGACACTGTAAAACTCCACTGCCATTCATGAGTGGACAGATGATCCGCTGTGGCGACCCCTAACCGGGAAAAGCCGAAAGAAGAAGAAGAAGAAGAAGTGACGCTGCATAGCACAGTGGTGAGTGCTGGTTTTGTATGATGGTTGGCAAAATGCACATGAGAGTTACATATTTCCATTACTTTCCCTGTTTGCACGTAATTAAGTAGTGTGCAAATGCGGAGCTCATTGTTAAAATTCTGAGAGTTATTAGTGAGAGTATGAAACACACCTGCTGCTTAGCTGACTCTGTGGCAGCAGGTGTAAATGCACTGACACATATCTTTTCGAGCCCAAATGATATTGGGTTTGAATTGAGGTGCATCTAATAAACAGTGATAATGCAATGACATTAATTCTTTATAGTATATGTGTTGCAGTGTTTTGGCATATCGCAGCATTTTTAAGCAGCATTGAGTGGAAGTAACCTCAGAATTGTAGGGCCGCTCACTACTGTTTGGCATTGGTGCACAATGTCAAACTCTGTGCAAACATAGAGGTCAAATAATGAAGGGATCCATGGCTTTTTCTGGTACTTGTGTGTTGTGTGTGATTCTATTTTTTGACCAGGAATAAAATGGGGCAGTCAGGAAAGTGATGAAATGGGAAGCAAGAAGGGGGAATAGCAAAGGGAAAGCTATACAGGAAAGTGCAGGAGGGAGGGAGGGAGGGAGGTAGGAAAGAACCATAGCTGTCCATTTCTTCAACAGTGAAAATTGAAAATATGTGCAAAATATTAGCGGAATTTCGACTGTCACCTCTAGAAGGAGGGTTGACATCAACATAATCATTTTATATAGCCAACTGGACCAAATCAAGTGGGTCAAGAAGACACATGTGGCAAATGTAGAGCTATGTATGGGATAATATTTTTTTTTGTTGGGCAGGTACTCATTTATTTTTAATTCAGTGAGAGGAATGCTGGATAAGGGATGTAGGCATTTCTGGGTCAGGTAAGTTGGGAAGGTGAGGAAGCAAATGCAAACAAACCAAAGACAGAAGGATGGTAAGGGGTACAAAAGGTTGGGGTACACTGTGATTGGGTTGAGGGAGGGGACAACACAGGCTCATGCCTGTCAAACATACAGACAGTGAGAATCTAGACCTCATCCACTGGACTGTCATCACTGTTCCCTTATACCGCTGGTCGCTGGCGTCTTCTGCTATGTACAATGAGAGAGAGCAGCCTCTCTATCTGGCATAGGCATACACCAATGTTGTGATGCACAACCTTATGCACCAACCCTGGCATCTCCTGGAGGGTGATGAAATCTCCACCTCCGCCACTGCTCCCAGAGGATACCACAGCACCAGCTGCCAGGGCAGGGGCGGCAGAGGCAGTGCTGTCAGGATGGGTCCCAGATGTGCTGGGCATTGGTGATGGAACAGGTGGAGTGGGGGCAGGCTGATTCACTAGGGCTGGCCTACCTCACTGTGCTGTGAAGCATTTAATGATTTGGTACAGACAGATGACATGGAGACATTTTCATGACACATAATAGAAAATAAAATAAGAGAGATAAAGGTTAGGGTGAGAGAAAAAAGACATAAATTAGTACCATCATATGCAGTATACAATGCATTAACACAACTATACAACTATTTTATCTGAAGTAGTAATTTAAGTATATGTGTTAACAGCTACACACCATAATTACAAATTGCTGAAAGTAGTCCTTAAAATGGGCCTATATTGCACAAATGCTTGGTCCAGTTATATAGATTAAAGTTACCAGCAGGGCATTTATGCCACTTATATAAAGTTTAGATTAATGTATTATTATTAAAGAAATGGAATATTCTATAATTGTTACTCGTGGTATTTGAACCCACAACCTCTGACTACAGTCTTATACTTGACTCCTAAAGTTGGTTTGTGCTACGGACTAATTCATGCATGCTTGCTTTTACAGTTAAGACATGCATGCTCGATTTGCTACAACTGCGTAAAAAATCTAACTTTAACTTTTATGTTATTTATTTATTTAGCATTTGTTAACCATGAAAGTCTGACTTGGAAAAAGCCAATTTTCAGCAGAGGCCCAGGGAGAAAAGCTGTAGTTGCATGTCTTCGTAATGTTTGAGGAAACCGGAGTACCCATAGGAAACCCACAAGAACACAGGGAGGACACGCAGACTCTGGATTGAAGGCAACCCAGCCATGAATCAAACAGATGAACCCCTTGCTGTGAGGTGACAATGCAAACCGCTGCACCACTGCACCATTTAAAACTACAACAATACTTATCTTGTGTTGCATACATACCACTTGCTTTCCTCAGTTTCTGCATTCGATCAACATGAGCCTGTCTATTGAACTCTATTTTAGCATTAGCTGTGGAAAGAACATAAAAGAACAGAAGTGCATTATGCATACCAGTCTTGCCTATATTTAACATTCTATATATTACAAATACTCTCTATTATCATACTTACACAGTTGTGGGATGTTAGCACTTTGAAATGCATTCAACCACTGGCTGAGCGTATCCCTTTTGTGCCACTGTAGGTCATTAAAATTAAATGATGCCTACTCTGTTCTCCAGTGTGTGGGATGCCAGTAGCACTGGATAGAGCCTGAGCCAAACTACGCCAAGCCTCAGACTTGTACTGGGAGCCAAAATAGTTCCCCTGCAAAATGCTTTGGATGTGGTGCTTTACCAGGAGTCCAATAAATATGCTAGACACCACACCTCTGTACCCCAAACTGGGCAGCTTCCCTCTAACTCCAGACATGTCTAACACCCGAACTAAAGCAATGGTAACTAATGCTTTCCTACCAATTCCTGTCATCCCATTTACTGGTAGTGCGCAAACCTGAACAATGTTAACTGCGTTTGTATGATATTAAGCAGAGAGCAGCAGTGCCAAGCAGGGAGGAAAGCAATATTATAAACTGGAAGGTTAATGTAATACTTGATCTTAGTTTGAGGGGTGTTTGCTGTTGTAGATTGGAAATATATACTGAAAATTGTAAGGCAATTGTTAGTTGAGTTAAGTTTACAGACATGCACTGGGGGCATTAATGTCATGACCTGACACGCTTGTTTTTCTAAACTGTTAAAGTTGATTTTTAAAGTGTAGGATTCAAACTTACACATAAAGGACAAAACATTTTCTTCCACAAGTTGATTTCCCATCTTTGCCACAGAAGAAGTGCTGCTCACACACTCAGGATTCATTCATTAATACAGGAGACAGTTTGAGGTCTTATACATGTGTGTGTGTGTGACCTGACAAGATTACTGTATATAGATCCAGTTGTGTATGTGTCTTATTTAATTGTGAATGCTATCCAAGTCCAGATAGCAGAATCATACTTACAGAAATATAGTAGACAGTATGCCCTCAGTCATACATCTGAAAACACATAAAGGGTGTCTTATCCTACATAAATATAATTCATATCAGTTCCACTATCTAAAGTGTTATAAGTGAGAGTGAATATAATGGGAAATGGAGCAACAGTAAAAATGTCTGGAATATCCTGTATTAGAACACAGGACCATGTATATGGCAGCCCTATACTTGCACCTGTTGCTACAAGAATGTTGAAATAACACTTGTATATTTTTCAGTTTACTGCTACAAACTGCATTGTCACAACAGTCAAAATAAGTTGCACTTCCTGTAATAGATCGAGGACCATCCATATTCCAGCCCTGCACTTACACCTGCTACCACAGGACTAGTTACATGACATTTCTGAAATTTTCTACTAATTCTTAAGTTCTCTGTGTTAACCACCATGCAACACCACTTAGTGTGTTTGTGCAGTGCCCAAAAGAATTAATTGGATGCATCCATTTTCAACGATTGACTGTCTACGTCCTGCCTGCATCGCTGCCTGCCAGTGTTTGATGGCTGCAGGTGTTGGGGAACCTTGTGAACTGCCACTCAATGCATTGCAAGATGGAAAGCGAAAATTGCAACACTGTATCCCCTTTACACTTTTACAGATGCCCAGTCTGCAGGTGTTCTGTCTAATTCATGTGTGGGTTACTAGTCCAGACTTGCACACTGCTAAGTGTCTTGCAAACAGATAAGCACAGCCAAACCTGACATTCATTTTTCTCCATTTCTCTTGTTTGCGCTAAGACACATAACATGCAAGCAATGGCAAAAAAATATAAGGGAAAAGTAGTGAAAATGGAGAAAAGCAATCTATGAAATAAACATTACAAAATGTTTGTTAGTACACATAAAATATTTTTACACTAGGTCTGGATTTGAACCCTCACTCCAATGAACCTTCAGAACACAGTAAGGATGCCTTATCCCTCTTTGTCACACAAACAGCTTTGCAGTAGGGAACTGAAATCCTTCTACATATAACCAACTGCATCATCATCCACAGTACTAAGAAACCATGTAACAGTTATTTGTACATGTATTAATTTAAGATCTAGTGCACTGAGTGATCATGCAACCATTTATGACTACTGCTTGGAAAAATGCAGCTCTGTCTTAACTTTCTGTGTTTGATGTTCATGCTTGTCTTATCTGACCAGTAATCTGAGACTCTGAGAGATGCAGTCTGTAGACCATTTTATATCATTGTCCTTAAAATTTGCGAGGATATTAAATGACAATAATATACAGTCATCAACAAATAAAAGGGGTTGGATGTTAATGAACAAAACCTGTGAATTGTGTGCTGCTTACTTACATTTCCAACCTTGATAAAATTACTTCTACACATTCTGTAAGTCTAACCTGACAAACCAACTGCAGGTAGGGCAGTCTGTATCACTGCTGTGTTTTCCTTGTCCGTACTAGTAATCATTCACATTTGCAATCCATTAGCAACAAACATTGAGGGACTGCCTGCACTGTGCTTACATCTGGTACAAGTATATGGGATTCAGCAATTCGAATGAGTGCACACCTCATTTGCATCTTTACTGTGCTCACAGCCCTGAATCTACACCATAAAAGGCAACCATGTAGCTAGGGAACCTGAAGGTGAGGAGACTTGTTTATGTGGAGAACACAGAAGAGGCTATTCATTTGTGATATACCTGCACAGAAGACTACTGACCTTGAAAAGGTATGCTTGCATTTGTCAGTTATATACTGCATATGGTGAAATGTCATTAAGACAATTTTGTTTAATATATATATATATATATATATATATATATATATATATATATATATAAAATACATAATGATACATATATATATATATATATATATATATATATATATATATATATATATATATTAATTTGCAAATACTACTTTTATCTGTATGCATTACTTAGAAGTGTACTACTGATGGCATGGACATGCTTATCAGGGCATTTCACAGGTATACCTGACTGGCGATATTTTAAAATGGAATGTTCTGGGTTACATCTGTAGACATGTTTCATGGATAGTTCATTTGAAAGCACTTTTAGCATTTCACTGATGATTTGTTAGTTAACAAAATGTTTCATTTGCCTGTTCTTTTGGAGGTGGGTGAGCAAAGCTGCATTTCTGTTTTGGCACAAACAAGGACATGTTGCTATTATTACTCTCTTTGTTTTGCATCCAGCCTTGCTTTGTGTGTGAATGTAATATGTTACAACTACACAATTTCTCTTGTTCATATTTCAAATATCTAGACTGTTTTATGTTTCTTCAGTGAGTAATAGTGAAATGCTACCTTTTATGTTTTATCTGGAAACAGGATTTTTTTAGTTAAGCTGTACTTATGTGTATTATCCTTCTGTTGTGTTTTAGGTCACCAAGGACTATGGCACCCAGGCATCTCAATCCCCCAAATCCCCCCTTCAGTGACTCTAAGAATCAGGTCACTGTGGAAGCTTTTAGGTGACATGGTGCCTTTCTGCTTAAGAAGGGACATAGAGCTATGACAAGCAGAATGTGAATTTGGGAGCAAGTAGTTGCAGATGTGTATGCAGTAGGTGGCCACAGGAGGACATATGATATGATCAGGTGTGTCATAAGGCCACTAACTTAAGCACCATGTTCAATAATAGCCTCACATCAGGCTTTGTGCCCACCGAATGGTGCACAGCAATGGTTATCCCACTCCACAAAGGGGGAACTATCGACCTATTAGCCTGACAGACCTGGTCTGCAAGGCCATGGAATGTATCATCATGGAGCTCATAAACATAGACATTGGTAACCTCCAAACTCTGGATCCCACCCAGTTCGGGTTTATGAAAGGTAGATCATGCCTCCTGAACCTGATCAACTTTTTTGAGGCAGTCAGCAAAGACGTGGATGAGGGTAAGGTGGTTCACACAGCCTATTTTGACCTCGCCAAGGCTTTCAACACCATGCCCCATTCTGGAATTATAGCTAAACACACTAAACTAGGTATAATTCCCTACGTCACAAGATGGGTTGTTAACTGGCTCACTAACAGAACCCACACTGTAAAAGTTGCAGACTCCAAATCTGACCTCAAAGCAGTGACAAGTGAAGTACCACAGAGTTCCGTCCTGGGACCTCTCCTGTTTGGTATCTACTTCTCTGAAGTACAGGTTAACACAGAAGGCCTCTGGCTAATGAAGTTCACAGATGACTGCAAACTAGGAGCCATAGTCATGTCCCCAAATGCGTGGTGTCAGAGCCATGGCCTCAAGCTCAATGCCAAAAAGTGCAGTGTCATCCCCTTTGGTAAAAACTCTGTACCCATGAACTACCACATAGGCAGCAATCTACTTAACACTGAATGCGTGATGAGCCCTTGGGACCCAGGTGGACAGTAGTCTCTCCTTTGATAGTCACATCACCACAGTAGTCAAGAAGTCCTTCTACATGGCACACCTCATCATAAAAGGGTTCTCATCCAGGAAAAAAGAGGTCATTGTTCCCCTCTACTCGTCACTCATTAGACCCATTATAGAGTACAATGCCCCTTATGGAATGCACCTCACAAGACATCTGCAGCAGCTGCAAAGGCCACAGAAGTACCTCACAAAGAAGATTACTGGCCTCAAACAAATGCCCTACACTGACCGCCTCAAACAACTCCAGCTTTACTCCGTAGCATCTCGCCTAGGTGATCTCTGCCTAACATATAAAGCTATGTCTAACCCAGAGCTGTTGGACATGCTACACCTAAAGAAATCCCAATCCCTCCAAGCTACACACTCTAGGGACCTAAATCTTGTCACCACAATAAACAGGATACTCTGGATGGATAGATTCCTGTCCCAGAGACTTCCTATACTCTGAAACAAGCTACCCATCTATGTCAAGCAATGTTCTTCATTAGCACTCTTCAAGAAAAATCTTGATGAGTGGATGGGAAATAGGAAATACACCCCGGGGATCACTTCTGTGTCTCCGCTGGACAGTGGCACAGGAAAATATCTTTCTTGGTGGTGTAAGCTATGGAACCTTGCTGGCTAGGCTTACGTAGGCTCTTGGGCTGATAGCCTAGTACCTACCTATGAACCTATGAACTTGACCTCATCTGCAGAGAGGACAGCAGCTGTAAGTGGCCCATGATTGGATGGGTACAGGGGTGGCCTGCTACAAAGCCACCACTAATAAAGAGTTCCTGAACACTGTCAGGGAACCAGACAGCTCCCTGGAAACTGCAGAACAGCATGTCCTTGACACTGATGCTACTGTTTCAGGGACAGCAAGTATGTCCTAGGAGGAACTTCCTGGTAGGCGTCTGTATCTCTGTTGTTAAATACTCCTGTATAGTAAAATATTTACAGCAATATGTTAGTTCTGTTTAACAAGAAATTGGTTGGGAGGATTATAGATTGCTACAATTAACAACACATTCTGATTGCTTAGACATAGGCTTAGGTTGGACTTGTCATCCAAGTTCTTGTTGAAAGTATAATTAATAGACAAATAAAGGGAAATAAGTTTTACCCCCTCTGTTACTGTTAATTGTGATGATGTTGTCCTTACCTTTTGCTTAGCTTTTTCCAGGACCATCCAGCATAGAGGTCCTACAACTATCTGCACATGATAAGCAAAGCATTTTTATGTCAGTACTGATAAGCAGTTCAAATAAATATTTAGTTTGTGATGCTGGTGTCAGGACTGTTTGATTCAGTGCAGTACTGTCTGTAATAGTGGCACCACTGTTAGTTTGCTAGCATATACTGCACTATAGTAATGTAAGTATTCATTTTTTCCTGTGTTTGTTGGTTATTATCACAGGTGATCCTGACAGTGGAAATGTGGGACTTCTACCACCTGATGTCAGAGTATCAGCAGACTCTGATGATGGTGGTGGCCAGAGGCATAGTCAGAGGGGTGCACAGGTTGAATCTGATATTGTGGTTGAGATTCAGCCATCCTCTGTAATTCCATTGGACACAGTCAGTAAGCCTACACCTACCGATTCTGGTGAGCCCTCCGATATTGGACAGGTGGAAGGTGAGACACTCGATCAGGGAAGTATGGTTACTGCGGCTTCAGTGCCTGTTGACTCTGGCCATGGCGAAGTGCCACACAGTAAGGTTGTTAGGGGTACTCATAGGAGACTGGTTGTCCATCCTTCACTTGATCCAGGTGTGTCTTCCCATGCCACTCAACGTATGTTTAGGGCCATCATGGAGGCACAGGCATGCTTCCATAGGTCCTCCAGAGAAATGCTTAGGGTTGTAGATGTGGCACAGACTGACATGCATGACTGCCTTCACTGTGTTGCCGATTCAAAAATAGAAGTTATGTTCTTACCATAACGTTCCATGTTAAATGTCTTCTTCTCGCCTTCTTCTTGCTGGATGGGTTCGGAGCCGACCTCGGCTCCGACTCGGCCACTCTAAAAGCTCGAGAGTTGGTTCCACCGGCTCGAGGCTCCCCTTATATCCCACAATGCTAGGCGAGAGTTACCTCAGATCTCGTTTGTAAGCTAACCCCAGCTGATAACAGTAACAATATAACTGTAACAACAGAATCCACCTCTAACAACAGGAAGAAAAAGGGGTGACCTACATCCTGAACCAAGAAATATGCATAATAGCATATGACTAAGAAAGAGGTGGTAGAAAGAGAGGTCACGATCACAACTCCTCTAGGTCTGTCCAGGCCAGGGGGAAGGAGGGTGGGACGCAAGAAGAAGGCGAGAAGAAGACATCTAACATGGAACGTTATGGTAAGAACATAACTTCTATATGTTAAGTTGTCTATCTCGCCTTCATTCTTGCTGGATGGGACCGCGTCCCTAGCACCTTGTCCCGGGTGGCCTAACGGAACAGACTCCTGAGAACAGTGGAACCAAAATTAGCTCTATGCCTAGAAGCTAAATCCAACTTATAATGAGAAATAAAAGTGTGAGGAGTAGCCCAAGTAGCCGCTGCACAAATGGTGTCAATAGGCAGCCTGTCTTGGAAGGCTAAAGAAGTAGCCAAAGCTCTGGTGGAATGGGCTTTAGGTTTATTAGGCAATTTTTGTCTAATTTCATATACCAGGAAAATCAAAGATGTTAGCCATCTGGATAATGATACCTTTGAAACTGAAAGTCCCTTTCTGCTTCCGCATAGGCGACAAACAGCTGATCAGATTTTCTGAATTGTTTCGTCCTATCCAAGTAGTACCTTAATTGACGATGAACATCCAGGCAGTGTAATTTTTGTTCAGACCTATTTGAATACTCTGGGAAAAAGACAGGAAGGTCAATGGTTTGATTTATATTTGATGTTGAAACCACCTTAGGCAAAAAGGACGGGTTAGTTCGTAAGGAAACTCTGTCCTTATGGAACACAAGATAAGGAGAACGACAACTGAGTGCTTGAAGTTCTGAAATTCTTCTAGCTGATGTGATAGCCACCAGAAAGAGAGTTTTCCATGATAATAATTTCAAGGAACATGAAGCTGCAGGTTCGAAAGGTGAAAGAATCAAAGAAGCAAGAACTAAATTTAGGTCCCAAGGAGAAGGAGGATTTCTTATAGGAGGTCTGAGAAGAAAAACTCCTTTCAAAAAAGCTTTGCAAAGTTTGTGGGACATTAGGGCAGATTCAGAAATGCCCACATGGAAATTAGAAATAGCTGCCAATTGAACCTTAAGAGTAGATGGAGATGAACCTGCATGGAAGAGTTCAGCTAGAAAATCAAGGACTAGTTGGATGGAAGCGGTGAAAGGATCTATGTTCTTTCCTTGTGCCCAATATGAGAAGCGTTTCCACTTACTCAAATAAATCTTTTGAGTGGAAGATTTATGGGAAGCTATCAATATATCTCTAACAGAGTGAGATAATTGAGGAAGCCTGGCTACGGTTGGAACTGGAGGAACCAAGCAGTGAGGTTCAGAGAGGGGAGGGAGCGATGAAACTGACCCGACTGGTGGATCAAAAGATCTGAAACTAGGTCCAGGTTCCACGGTCGCTCCACAAGAAATCGATGTAGAAAGGGGAACCACACTTGTCGAGGCCAGTAAGGAGCAATGAGGATCAATGAGGCCTTCTGAGCGATAGCTTTCTGTATTACTTGAGAGATCAGTGGAAAAGGAGGAAATGCATACAGAAGTCCCCGGGGCCAAACTTGGACTAGAGCGTCCCTGCTGGGTTGGCCTGGTAAAGGGAATAGAGTGAAATATTCTCTGCACTTGCTGTTTTGGGGAGTAGCAAAAAGATCGCAGCAAGGCTGACCCCACTTGAGAAAGATTTCTCTCACTACAGAGTCTTTCAGAGACCACTCGTGAGGCATGAGTATAGCTCTGCTCAACTTGTCCGCAATGTGATTGGACTTCCGGGATGTGCGTTGCTATCAGAAAACGCTGAGAAGAAATCGCCCATTGCCACAGTCTGAGTGCTTCTCGACACAGGGGTAAGATCTGGTTCCGCCTTGTTTGTTGATGTACCACACTACAGACATATTGTCTGTCTGGATTGCAATCGTTCCCAAGGGAAGAGAGTCTTGAAGGGCTTGCAACGCTAAAAGCACTGCTCTCATCTCCAGAACATTTATGTGCAAGTGGCATTCGTTTGGTTGCCATGTGCCCTGGACTGTCCTGCCCTGATAATGCCCCCCCCACCCGATCAGGGAGGCATCCGTTGTCAGAGTAGCAACCGGAGGAGGTGGAACAAATGGTCTTCCCGACAGGAGCTGGGGGGAAGACATCCACCATATGAGATGCTTTTTGCACGCTTGCGTGATCATAATGGTGTGAGACATTGGAAGTTCCTGGTATGACCATTGGGTAAAAAGCATCCACTGAAGGATCCGCATGTGGTATCTGGCCAATGGAAGGAGAGGAATGGCCGCTGCCATGATTCCCAACACCTTTAGAACTAACCTGGCTTTGACTCTGTTGTTGTTGAGAAGAAGTGAGACCAATTTGTGAATGTCTGATATCCTTTGGTTCGTTAGCCTTGCAGACATGTTTATAGTATCTAAATTTGCGCCTATGTAGGTAATAGTACGACAAGGCGACAAAACAGACTTTTCGCAATTTATTGAAATACCCAGTTTTTGACAAACGCGAAAAGTATAATCTCTGGCCATCAGAAGGAGATGCTTGGTGGGAGCTGTGAGAAGCCAGTCGTCCAAATATGGAAACACCTGGAATCCTTGTCGTCTCAGGTGAGAAGCTACCACTGCCATGCATTTGGTAAACACCGGGGCAGTGGTGAGACCAAAGGGCAGGGCCCTGAACTGAAAATGACTGGAGCCCAGCCAGAAGCGGAGGAATCTTCTGGAGCGTCTGTACAATTTTATGTGATAGTACGCATCCCGAAGGGCAATAGAGCACATCCAGTTTCCTTTGCCCAAAGGGGAAGAATGAATTGCAGCGTGACCATCCGAAATCTTGTTTTCTTGACTGATTTGTTCAAGACACTGAGATCCAAGATCGGTCTCCAGTCCCCTGTTTTCTTTGGAACTAAAAGAACCTTGAGTAGATTCCGGATCCTTGTTGGTCTGCTGGCACTGACTGAATTGCTCTTTTTGCAAGCAGTTTTGAAATTTCCAAAGCTGCTATATCCCTTTGAGCGGGTGGAACATCTGGAAGGGATTTTTTTGATTGATTTGGAAAACGAAGAAAGGGGATAGAATAGCCTTCGGAAATGATGGACTGTACCCATTTGTCTCGAGTCAGGGATAGCCAGGCTTCTGGGTACAGTGACAATCTTCCCCTGACTGCCTCCGAAGATGGGCAGTCGGGCAACACCGCAGGGATGCTGAAAGGGCTTGTCAGGAAAGGCTTCCCGATTGCCCTGGTTCTGCGGAAGCCCCCTGCCCCTAGGGCGTCTACCATTGTTATTCCCACCTCTGCCTCTGGTAGGAAAACGACTCTGTGCATCAGGCGAAGTCCCTTGAGATTGTTTACGGAACCACATCTTCCCACCCTTCTGGCCTTTGGGGTAAGGCCTAGAAGGAGTCGAAAATGGACTCCGACGGCAGAAAGGGTCTTGCCATCAGTCTCGCACCTAGTCAGGGTTTCTTTCACTTGAGGACCAAAGAGAGATGATCCATCAAAAGGGGAGTTCGTGAAAGACGTCTTGAAAGGGTCCGCAAAATTGCATAGCCGCATCCAGGCGTGCCTACGTAAAGCTACACCTGTCCCTGCGGCTCTGCTCGCTCCATCGGCCGCATAAGAGGAGGCATGGAGGAGTTAGATATGGAATTAAGGGTAGCCAGCTGCGTGTTCATTTTATCTTGGAAACCCGCAGCTGTAGGATCCTTTAACATTTCACTCGCTTCCTTGATCAAGTCCCTCTGAAGGCGAGTGAAATGGCACAGGTAATTCAGCGAACGCATGGTAAATGTCGCTGAGGAGAACATCCGCTTCCCGTACCTATCCATGGACCTAGATTCCTTGTTAGGTGGATGGACAGGCACTGAAGGATCAGCCAGTTCCTTCTTTGTGGCAGCAGCTACCACCATAGCATCCACAGAAACTCCTTTTGATAAAAATTGCTTGTCTGATGGAGCTGTGATGAATTTAGAGGGTCTCCTGGGAGTGGGGTCCACTGAATCAGGAGCTGTCCATGCCTTCTTAGCAACCACCTGCATGAGGGGGTCGAAGGGGGGGGGACACCCAGGAGGTGGAAGGACGAGAGCCAAACGCCTCAAGATACACAGATTCGTCCTCTGAAGGGTTGAGGGCTGGCCAATTTCCCCTCTGTTTCAGGATCTCCAGAATGTCTGCAAATGAGACATCTTCAGAAGGGGAACGGGGAACCCTCAGAATCTTCCTGATCTGTCTCGGGCGTGATAGACTCAGGTGAGTCAATGTGCTTCCTCTTGCACTTCCTCTTCCGAGGGGGCTCTTCTGCCAAATCAGGAGAGGCCACGGAAGAGGATGAAATCCCCACAGGGGGCTCCTGAGGAGCTGGCTCTCTGCGGTCCGGGATGAGAGAGTGAGTCGACTTACCCTGAGGCAGCATCGAGGGAGGGGCTGTCGGAGCCGACTGTGGAGTAGAGCCAGGCTCTAACACACTCCGCATGACCTCGAATGCACCCCTGTCAGGCAGAGCCAGAGGTCCCCGCTCCGAGGAGGTAAGAACCCGGCTGGGCACCGACAGTGATGGCTCCGAGGCCGATGTCGGAGCCGAACTCACCAGCGCCGAAGCACCGAGAGGGAGAGGGGGGTCGGACAAGGGTCCGATGCCACTCACCCCCTCGGAGCCGACGAGGGAAGTCTGGCGCCGAGATTCCTCCAAAGAAGAAAACGGAGCCGACGACGGAGCCGAAGACAATTGTCTCGGCTCCGGCAACCACAGTCTCGGTTCCGACACGACCCGGCTCAACTCAAAGAGTCGAAGGAGGAAAGAGTTGATGGACGGGGCAGGCACCGACTGATGAGTCGGGCTCTGAAGCATCTGGGCTAGTGCCTCGGACTTAAGTAGTCGACTCACCACTCTCTGAAGGTCATGATCGGACAGCCTCGCTGACCTAGAGGAATGAGACCTTTGGCTCCGTTCAGACAGCAGGGGAGATCCTGGAGCCGAATGAACGGAGCCAAGAGAAGGTGACCTAGACCTCTTTCTAGTTGTCGGCTCCGAAGGTCTTGTCGGAGCCGACACGGGTACCTCGATAACCTCGGCTCCGGCCGGAGCCGAGGAAGCCACAGAAACTCTGGACTGAGACTTATCGGCTCCAGCCGGAGCCGATAAAGGCAAAGGTTGAACAACCTGAGGTCTCGGCTCAGAAGCTGGAACCGAAGACCTCGATGCCTTAGAGGGCTTACCTGTTGAAACTGACAGGGAATCCTCTGGCTTCAACAAGCCTCTCAGAATCAACTTGTTTTTTCTTTCCTGCAGGACCCTGGGGCTGAAGCCATGGCACACAGCACAGGAGTCCTGCAGGTGCAAAGGCCCCAGACAATAGACACAAGAAGTGTGAGCGTCTGTCAGAGACATTTTCTGACAGCACGCATCACACTTCTTGAATCCGGAGACCTTTGCTTCTTTTGACATATCCCTAACTGACAGGTGTACACAAACACACACCCAAACACACAAGTTATACCCTGTCAGCAAAAAATAATAATTTTAGTAGAAATACTAAAAATTAAGTACAAAAAATTAAAGTAAAACTACACAAACACTCCCTAGGGAAGGGAAGGCCAAAGGCCCAAAGGGAGAACCAACAGTTCTTTTAATAAAGAAACGGGAAATATTAGGGTCGGGGATAAAGTTCTATGATCTACACTAATCTAGGAAGAATTTTAACTTAAAAAGGGGTAAAAAGAGTAACTTTTAGAAGAAAAAACTAACACTCACCAGGAACCGGTAGAAGCAACCAACCTCGAAGCTGTAGCGGCAAACGAGATCTGAGGTAACTCTCGCCTAGCATTGTGGGATATAAGGGGAGCCTCGAGCCGGTGGAACCAACTCTCGAGCTTTTAGAGTGGCCGAGTCGGAGCCGAGGTCGGCTCCGAACCCATCCAGCAAGAATGAAGGCGAGATAGACAACTTAACATGATCGGATAAATGAAACATTGGAACAGGCAGTGTCTGTGATGGAATGGCATTCTCATGGGTGTACGTCAGCCACATCATTTGCTGTTAGCCAATCCCATAGTAGCAGTACTTCCAATGCTCCATCAGTGGTTGAGCTGTCCACACCCAGATGTGGCAGGCCAAGTGGTTGTGGTACTGGGCATCCTCGTGAGGGGAACTCATCCATCAGGCATCAGTTATGTTCAGGTGGCAGCAGTGCATCTGACTGTGGGCATAGACGTGCCAGTGCAACTCCTGGCAGAGGCAGTTCTTGTGGCCGGGTACAGTAATGATGAATTACCACATCTACCATGCATGTCTCACACCTGTCTGACATATCAAGACACAGAGTTAGCACAGACCTTGGCTGTGTTCATGCAGACACTCATACACCAGTTTCACCTGAAGGACCCATACAAACAAATACACACACAACAGTTACATGGTTCATCCATGAAGCTTAAAACTCATTTTGTTTCACTAGCCATTTGTTACTTTATCCAAATGTCAGCATGCTTCTCTTTCTTACTCACTCACACTCACTGACCTTTTGTATCAGCCTGGGCTTCCTGCACCCCTACACAACATCCCGTGCAAGTGATAACTGTGCCATATCTCTGTTTGCTATCTTCCATATTCAGGGATACATAACATTCGTGCCTGATGCTCAGGGTGCATAGCTGACTTAGTGCTTAATATATCTGCATTTGTGATGTTGAACTGTTAATTGGACCTTTGACTTATATTGGTCTTAGAAAGCTAGACAGTTGACAGCATCAAGCATTTTTTGCATCAGCATTGTTAATGATCTTGTGAGGGTTGTGAAGTCTGAGACTGAAATGCATCTTATTACTTTCTAACGTCTTTCTTTAATGATTTTCCAGTACAAAAGCATGGTGCTAAACTGAGAACATTCAGTGACCATCAGTACTTTTGAGGGGTATGACTGTGTGAATCTTTGATGCCTGAGGCCTACTACTTTATAATGGACAAATATAACTCACATAACTTTTTTGTCACATGTTAAAGTTTCTGTACAAATCACCCACCTTTTACTTGCTTACACTGCCATGTAACAACATGCAAGGATATGCCATTCAGTCGTATTATTACACAATACACTCCAGGTTCAACACTTGCCTTGTAAATCCAGTAGTTGCAACAGTTTTAGTTCAGGGCAGACTCTGCCTGGTGCTAGCAGGGCACAGTCATTACATGGGTAGGTAAAGGTTGTGAGTGTTGTCTGGCATCAATGTCACTATATGTATGTGTGTAGGAGGAAGGATTTAGGCCCTTTGCTGATGAGTGAGTGTGCTATGCGTTGCCTCTTAGCCAATTTGAGGGCATATTGAACATGCCTACATCTGCCTATACCCACAGTACCTGCTGTTTCCCCTTCTGACTCCTCACCTGTGTGTGGCTGTGGTGACCATGCCATTGGCGGTGGGATGTGTGGCCCTTCCCCTTGCTGATCCTGCTGATTTCTCAGGATGATGTTGTGTAGCATGGCACATACACTGAATAATTCAGTACATGTATGTGGATTATACTGCAGAGCTCACCCAAATGTATCTAGGCACCAGAACCGCAACTTCAGCAGCCCAAAACATATGCTCTATGATATTTCTGGTTTGAGTGTGTGCCTCATTATGGCATTCTTCAGCAGGTGTGTGTGCATTTCTGATGGGTGTCATCAGCCACGGTTCTAGTGCATAACCCGCATACCCCAGTAACTGACCCTGTGGGATATCCCTCCTAGTGAACATCTGATACATTTGGAGATGTGACAGATACATGTCGTGGTAATGGCCGGGGTTGCCAGCACACATGTTCAAGATGATTCCCTTGGCATTACACATGGCTTGGTAGTTAATAGAATGGAAGCCCTTTCAATTTATGTAGAGCCTTCCCAATTTCCCAGGTGGTGCCTTAATTTCTATATGTGTACAAGCTATGGCACCCACTACTTCAGGGTAGTATGTTACAGGGTAGAAATCCTGCATATTTCTGGCCCTGTCCTCAGGAATAGGAGAAAATATATCTGGTTGCTGGCATGTTGTAGCATAGCATTCAGAAACTGATGAATGATCCTGGATGGTGATGCCTGTGACACCTCCAGCATGTCCCCTGTTGGTCTCTGAAAGGTACTTGTAGCTAAAATTCTAACTGCTATACATATCTTTGTCTCCACTGGGATAGGTTCCTCTCAGTTTGCCCTGGCTCTGAGTTGAGGATGACAGAGGTTGCAGAGTTCCTGTAGTGTGTCTCTATCCACCCTGTAGCACTCTACAATTTCCACATCATGTAGATTGTGATAAGTTAAACAGGGTCTGAAAACTCTTCTCCTTCTTCACCTTGATCTATTAGCAGCAGCAGCAGCAGCAGCACAGACTTCAGCCTGTTGCACATACACATGAATTAAAGCAACAGCAGCCCCTAACAATGTTTCTGTATAGACTCCTTTCCTTAGCTGCACTGCAATAGGTTTTGGAATTCACAGGGAAAACCAGCACTGAGTCTACACTGTTTTATAGCTTGCTGAATAGTTCCTCCATCTTGGATTGATTGATTAACATACAGATCAGCTGCTTATGCTGTAATTAGCATGCTACTGTGTTTACCTTGTTTGTGTAGAGCCACTTACTGAATCTAAACCCTTGCGCTACTGTGTGCACACTGCAAAATAATGCACAAATGGTATAAACGGACCATGTAGGCTTTATTGAACATTGCCAATGATCTTATTCAAGTATGGGATGGCAGAGTTTGTGAGCAGTTGACATATGGTCAGCTTTGAGTTAAGAAGGTTGGCAGTTTGAATGTACATTTATGTTTATGAGAGGTGTGGAAGAATTATCAGATTATTGAGGTGAACATACGATGTTTTAAGTGGTTGAATTTCTATGGAAAGAGTGGAAATAAACCAGAGTGGCTAATAAATAAGGATGGAGTGTATGGAAAGAATTAGACAGGGACTAAATAGATATAACAGGGTGTAAAACAGTGAGTTAGCTTGGGTTTGACAAGAGCCATACTAGTAGTCTATAAGGTAAGTTTTTGTTCTGTTTTGAAGCTTGCAGTGTGTTCAATCTGCCTGAGTGTTAGAGGGATATAGTTCCATATTTTAGAGGTATGTAAGGAATACAGAGCATATCCTGAGGAAATTTTTGATTTGGTTGCTACTGGGAGGCATTTCTAAGCTGTTTGAACATGGTGTTTTAGCTGGTAACGTTCTAAGAGATGTTTTATGATAGGGCAGACTTTGGGTTTGTAGATGAGGTTATGGTTGGCTGTGAGAAAGTTAAGTAGTGAGGTAGTCTAGGCTAGTGTAGCCGCTTGAGGGCTACACAGTGGTGAGTTCAACGGGACATATTAGTAGCAAACCTTGCTGTGAAGGTTTGTTTCCATTAAGATAATATCCAATATAATGTTCAATGTCAAAGAAACAGCAAAGGTTCCAAGCACGGCTTAGTTCAAAATAAGTAATGGGTACAAAAAATACACAGGGTAAGCGCTTTCACGGACCAAAGCTCTGTTTCATCAGACCATAATAAAGTATGTTAGCAGTTACTCAACATTTAATCAATATTTAAATCTGTTTCATCCAATACAAATCAAGTTTGAGAGTGTTGTAATAATTGGCATTAATTAATACAAATGTACAAAAAAACATATATATATAAAACTTGTAGTTACTAATATGCTTGGACTGATAGACGAGAATAAATATAACCATCTCATTCATAAAAAAAACATGCTTACATATTTGGTTAAAAACTCAAACATCCTAATAAAAAACCTTAATAAAAAGTGTTTGACCACACAACATCTGAGTCAACTTATTTAAAACCTACTAATGCTTCAATGGTCTAGCTCTTAAAAATGGTTTAAGTGAAACTGCTGTTTAAACCAGGATACTTGTCAGCTTGTAGTTTTAGTATCCACTTCTGCTCAACAGATTAATTTCTATTGTTGAGGTCTCCCCCTCTAACATTGACATGTAAAGTTTCTACAACAAAAAACTTAAACCTATTTTACAGCCTTCCTTCATCACATGCATAGCTAGGACATTAGACTCTTTAGAGTTCCTGATGTCTTGAAGATGCTCTAAAATCCTATCTTTGAAGGATCTGTTCATTTTGCCAATATAATATGCGTAGTATGTCGTACAAAAACTAAAATACACGAGATTCTTGGTATGGCAGTCAGCATAAAAATCAATATTAATAACAAAACCTAGCTGTGGATATGTAAAATGGCCTCCTGAATAGATATACGCACAAGCTGTACATCGTCTATATGTGAACGTGCCCACTCTTTCTGACTGCACGAGTGTTATGCTTCAGGGGTCTATAACATAGTTGTTTCTTCAAAGATCTATTATTTCTAAATGTAAAATCTGGTTTATTATTGATAACACCTCGTAACTCGGGTACTGTTAATAAAATGTCCCAATTTGTCTTAATGACATCACATACCATATTAACAGTGCTGGCAAATGTCAAAGGCATTCTCAGTTTAGTGCCAGCAGTATTATTTGTGGATCCACCACCATCCATCAGATTAGAAGTCTGACCAACCTCTGTCCTAGAGTCAGTGCTAAAGAATGGTCTACACCTACCTATCCTCTCCTTCCAGGCTTCAGAAATCCATGTGTCTATGGTGTCACACTTGTAACCCCTACTCAAGAACTCTTCTTTCAACGAAGCTAGGGCAATGTTCAAGTCAGTTTCTTTATTGTGAAGACGCATAATGCAATAAACTTGCCCCTTAAGGACATTCAATTTTGTATGGTTCGGATGCATACTGCTGTTGTGCAGGATACTGTTTTTTCTAGCACTTGTCCTGTAAACACTGGTAGTGACAGTGCCTAACATATCCCTGTTGATCTGCATATCTAAAAAGTCTATCTTGGTAGCTGAATATTTATGAGTAAACTTTAGAAAATCATTTGTACTATTAATGTACTAAATAAACTCCAACAGTAAATGCTCCGCCCCTTTCCAAAGCAAAAATATATCGTCCACAAACTGTACATACCAACCAACCGAGGAGCTGTATCTGTCATTTGTAAGTACGTGCTGTGTCTCTCATCCTACCAGAGCCAGGTTGGCATAGCTGTTTGCACAAGCTGTGCCCATAGCCATGCCAACCTTCTACAAGTAATGTACTTCATTGAAAATGAACACATTGTTCTCTAGAATGATTTCCAAAAGACTGGAAATCAGTCTGCTCTTGTCATTAGATACATTGTGTGTGTGTAATAGTGACCTAACACTCTCTACTCCCCATTTATTGGGTATCATGGTAAAGAGTGAAGCAATGTTTAGTGTAACAAAGAAACGTGTACCATTAATATTACCAAGTTTGCTGGACAGCTGAGCAAGGAAATCTTTCATATCCTTTAAAACAGTTTCACACTTATTCAAAATAGTACATAGATTTTTCTCCACAAAAATGGACAACGGTTCTGTAAGCCAGCCCCTGCTGGACACAATAGGTCTCATAGGTGGTCTATAAAGATCTTTGTGTATCTTGGGGAGCCCATACAGCATAGGGGTGATAGGATTGTTGACTTTAAAATACTCAAACAATGGCTCTGTTATTAGACCAGTAATCAAGAGATCAAATATTAAAAACTCAACTTTCTCTATAACACCTGTCAAAGTATACAATGGTATGGGAACATAGGTGTCTGTTTCTGTTAATAATTCCATCATCAATGAGATATACAAATATTTGTCCAGCACAACTATGGCTCCACCTTTATCAGCTGGTCTTACTTCAACACAGTGGCGGCTGGTGACTTCAAATCAAAGGGGGGCTGCAGCAGACAGCTGAATGGGTGGGGTCAATAGGAAGGGGTATGACCAACTAGAAAAGGGAGGAGCTATGCTCAAAACCACAAAAACTGCAACTTTAATTAAATACGCTGCCCTGGGTGCCAAACCATCATTATCAGAGTCCAAGCAAGAGAAATTGCAGTGTAGAAGAAAAAAATATTTCAGTGCATTGGCTGCATGACAGCTTACTTAATATTTAGATGGAAACAGAAAGGTTGTGAGGCATGAAAAAATTGATTACTTTTTAAATACATTACTGGAATGCCAGTCAAAATCAAGCAGTACTCAACTCAAACCACTTCTCCTTGTTCTAATTATAATTTATATTCAGCTTTATAAAAGTACCAAGTAGCAATCTCTGTGATACTCCCACTTGTAAAAATGTTTCTTATCCAAAAAAGACCTGCTGCCTGACAACAACTATCTACTTGTTTCATGGGGAAAACATGATCAAAGTAAAAAATGAACAGGAAACAAGAAACAAGCTCAAGATAAATTGCTTAAAGGATTACTGCACAGGTTATGGACCACACATGATAGACTGGCATTGTGTTTAGTTACGGGTAAAGCCTGCAAAGATTACTGCAAGTCCCCAACAAAGATAATGAGCTTCTTAAAATACTGTAATCCTGTCCTTTATTGCAAATACTGTCACATGCATTTCAGTACTCAAGGCTTATACATTATCTAGTTATGTAAGTACTCTCTGCCTGGCAACAACAGAAAGGCTTTCAATGTCGGCACTTCTTTAACAGTATGCTTATTAAAGCTTACTTGCATCTTACAATCTCAGACAAGCTTACCTGATGGTCATTAAAGCATTGCTACTTAAACACAGAGCAACAGGCGCTTTCTGAATAATAATAAGCATAAACCAACAGTATAAAATATGACAGAAACCAGAACATTCTGCAAAATAAAGTACATATGAAAAGCCACTGTAGTACTTGTGTCTACCTTAGATGGGGGTACACTGCATAACTGCTCCTTGCCTGGACACATCCAAAGTCACTACATGGGGGAGTGGGGTGCAACAAGTATGTCACAATTTGAAATGTCTCTGGCTGACTGTGATGGCCCTGACACATTTGTCATACCTCTCAACCTCAGAGCAAGAAATCTGGACAAAGCCATACATAGAAGTGGGACAAAGGCCCAAAGATAAGGACAATTTTTAAATATTGCTCTTATAAACTTAGAAAGATAACAGAATAGTAGGTCTTGCATTAGTATGAATTTTATGAGTATGAAATCTGAAACTCAAATGTCTGTCATTATTTTCTAACTTCAGTCTTTAATGATTGCCACAAATTTGCCAAAAAAAACACAATTTTATGAAAAACGGACCAAAAATGTGATGCAAATATATAAAATAGCCACACACAGATGGGAACTTGTCAAAGAAGAGACACTTTTTAATATTAGTACTGCTAACTTGAGCAGCTGACAAAATAAAACAATCTGCATTTCTGAAATAAAAGTAATCTATAACTCTGATTATTACAGTTATTTATTAATTGTAAATCCTCCAGGTTTTCTTCCAAATTTGCCATTTTGCGGAGGGATTATTAGGGGAAGAGCAAAATTTTGAGCCAAAATCGGGGACAGCTGAGAGGTTTGGATATGCCTAATTCTATAAAGCAATTTATTTGCATGTACCTCTCAACCTGTTAATGCAGGAAATCTGGACAAGGCCAAATATATTAGGGGAACATATAAACAGTACTAAAATTGCTCTTGTATAAACTGAGACAGTTGACAGAATAACAGGTCTTGCTATAGCATGCATTTTTCTGAAGGTTATGAAGTCTGAAACTCAGTGTCTGTCATTATTTAGTGACTTAATTCCTAAATGATTTGCCAGAAAACCATACATTTTATGAGGAACAAACCAAAAATAAGAAGCAAAAAACTCAACATTTGAGAGGTATAGTTCAGCCGGGGCTGTCTTTTAGTTTGCCGCCCTTCCCGCCTCACAAAATCATGGTGAAATGGAGCCTCCCCCCCCTACAGCCATTCCAATGAACCATTACTTGGCTATTTCACCCCATTTATCATAAACACTAATGTGCATACTGCTTTACTTCTGCGATGATTTGGACTTCATTTGAAAGTTTTATTTTGCATTTTACAGAGCAAACACTTCTGCTAAACAAAGCAATGCAGTCTCACAATGAAAACAGACTTAGCATTAAAACTTCTCTGCCTTTAAAATTCACATTAATTGAAACATCATTAAAACCAACATTGAAAGAAAATACATTTTGCCAGTGGCAGATAAAGATTAACTTTGGGTTTGGGTTGTTTTCAAATCACAGGCCCCTTGCACATGAAACATACACATGCTCTTTCATACACCTTCCTGATTGTATTAAATTATATTCCTTGTACAATACAGTACAGTTTGAGGGCATTTTAAATTTATTGTTTTGAACATTTTTCTAGTAAACAATGAAACAAAATGTATGCAGAAATAATGACAAAACTGCCCAATTCAGAACATTGCCATCATAAAAGTCTACTCAAACTTCTACAATCCACCAGTATCCGTAAATATGCACCATCTATGAAAAAATAAAAGTCATCTAAATATTTCCACATTAAAGAAATCTGTAACTAACGAAGAGGTCGCTGCTAGCAAACAACTTTATATTTCATTATTTCATCTAGAAATAAAGTGCTTGTTGCCCTTGAGGAATAAATTGCCTATGCTCCACTAAAAACATGATAAGCTAGTAATATTGCAATACGGAATGGATGGCAAACTGATAATGGGTTCATAGTTACTAGATATCTTCACCACAAAGGAGTGCAACATCCAACCCCATTGCAACACAGTACAGTATCAGCAATGCATCTATCTGCTGTGGCAGTAGAACCCACAGCCTTCTGCATCAAAAGCAAGTACACTACCTGTTGTGCTATTAACAATGCAAGCCGACTCAGCATAAGCAGCACTAAACTTTTGCTCCCCTGCAGCTCTCTGCTCCTTTTAAAATCTGTGCAACACTCAGCTGTATCTCTGAATTTTGCAGCACAAGAAATCTGGAAAAAGTCAAAATTTATTTGGGAGGGGGGCAAAATCTCAAAAACCAGGGACACATTTTAAACATTGCTTGTATAATGTTGGAAAGTTGATAGAATAAAATTCTGTGTTATCACCAGACATTTTACTGCTAAGTCTTGAACCCAGGACCCTGTGCAAAACAGTCAGGGCAACATACCACTATGCAAAATCAGCAGTTTTGTGAAAGAGAGGAAGACTGAAACTTAAATGGCTGCCATTTAGTGAATTCAGTTCTCACCATAGCTGTCAGCCTTTTTGCATAAAACACCTGAACAAAGCCAATAATGGGGGAATACAGCCCCCAAACATATTCAGAGAAATCAGTTCTTATCATAGCTCTCAACCTTAGCACAAAAAACCTGGACGAAGCCAATAATGGGGGGAATACAGTTCCAAAAATAGGGACATATTTCAGATATCCATCTTATAAACTTAGAAAATTGCAAGAATAAAAGGTTTTGTGTTACCATGAATTTTCTGAAGAATATGAAGTCTGAAATTCAAATGCTTGTCATTTTTATTTATTTAATATTTGTTAACCAGGAAAGTCTGACGTGGAACAAAAGCCAATTTTCAGCAGAGGCCCAGGGAGAAACACTCCAGACATGTCTTTGTAGGATGGGAGGACACCAGAGGAAATCCATACAAATACAGGGAGGACATGCAGACTCCACACAGAAGGCATCCCAGCCAAGAATTAAACCAGAGAACCTGCAGCTGTCTGGCAACAATACTACCACTGCACCATTGCACTACTGACTTTGTAAGGACACAAAACTACAGAAACCACAGATTTTATGAGGAACAGAACAAATATGAGGGAAAAATCTGAAAATTCTTTACAAATGGTGGTGGGTAGGGAATTCAGGCTCTTGCCACCTGGGCCCAAGGTACAGGGTTCAAGCCTTTTCTCTACCACACACACACACACACACACACACACACACACACACACACACACACACACACACACACACACACACACACACACACACACACACACACACACACACACACACACACACACACACACACACACATCGTTGTATTCCTTACCTCAAAGTCAGTAGCCTTGTAATCTGTCCATTGTATTCCTTCCTTACAAGTCCATGTCTGAAAATGTAATTTCCAAGCAAAGTCTGTACAAGGCAAGTCCTTCCATCCAAAGCCCGCAACAAGATGTCCATCCCATGAAAGCAGGCTGGGTGCTACCCAGCCTGTGGATGCTCTAGTCCGATCCCCCTTCAAGTCTATGCAGATGTAATTGCATAGACCTCTGAGACAGTGCTCTATTTGTAATCCGGACTGTTGGAGAGACAGTCTGGATTCTGTTCACATGCTCCAGACTGGTACACCAGCAGTCCGAAAATGATGCGCATGCTCTACGTTCTGTGACATTCTATTTTTAATTTATATTTTTCTTTTTTGTTTACAGCTGGGGGGGGGGCTACAGTCCTGCAGCCCAATAGCACGAGATGCCCCTGCTTCAACACTATTTAAACATTTCATCTCAGATAAAGCCTGCCTCTCATCAATAGTCAAGTAAAAAAAAATCATTCTGTTTGTCTAAAAATTTTTGTCTCAGTTGTCTCTCACAGACCTCTGTAAACAAATCAGTAGTAGAGTTGGGAGGGGGTACAAATATACTAGGTTTCTTAAAAACACTATCATTGCAAACAGCATCCTTAAACATTGTTTTCAAAGTTAAAGTCCTGCCAAACATCTGTAAATCTTGTAGGACATCAGTTAAAACTGCCGACTGTGCTGGTACAAAAGTCAAGCCTCTATTCAGAACTGCAGTCTGTGTCTCAGTTAACTCAATAGATGAAATGTTGTATACTAAACCGGTTTGGTACTTTTCACTGTTCTTGCTGTGTCTTCCTCATTCTGAATCCATCTTATCCTGGGATTCTGAAACCAATTCCTCGATCTCCCTCATATTTTTAGTGGTTCTTTCAGTAAAAAAGAATTGGAACCACCTGCTGAATCAGTCGACGTCGTTGCTTAAGCTGCTAATGCCGGTAAAGGTGAAGCATCATGTGCTCCACTTAAAACTTTCAGTTTTACAGGAGCAATACTCTTAGGGATGACTGTAGAGCTGTTACTAGCAGCATCCATACTGTTAACTTCAACTCCACTGAGACTCGGCCGAGTCAAAGAAGTTTTGGATAGCTCAGGTTGCTTCTGTGCAACTGCTCTCTGAGGCTCAGTGTAATGTGTGCTCTCTGAATGCCTCCCACTTCCTGTTTGGTTTGAAAATGCTGCATTCTGTGACGGACTGTCTGTAGACCAAGAAAAGACATCACCCCTTTCAAAATCTAGTTTATCTCTCTGAATTTTTCTGATTTTAACATTGGACAGCCTCTTGTCATAAAAAGAGATGTTATCAAATAAACTGTCCATCTTATCAGTTAGAACATCCATTGAATATGTTTCATATATTTTATTTTGCAGTGCTTTTATCAGTTGACATAAATCCACCTCTTCAGGTCTGAAAAACTCAATCAACAGCTGCATATATTTAGCACTACATTCCATAGCCAACTTGGTAATATTAATGGTACGTGTTTCTTTGTTACACTAGACATTGCTTCACTCTTTACCGTGATACCCAATGAATGGGGAAGAGAGATTATTAGATCTCTATTACACACACACAATGTATCTAATGACAAGAGCAGACTGATATGCAGTCTTTTGGAAATCATTCTGGAGAACAATGTGTTAATTTTCAATGAAGTACATTACTTGCAGAAGGTTGGCGTGGCTATTGTCACAGCTTGTGCAAACAGCTACGCCAACCTGGCTCTGGTAGGATGAGAGACACAGCACGTACTTACAAAGGACAGATACAGCTCCTCATTTGGTTAGTATGTATGGTTTGTGGACAATATTTTTTTGCTTTGGAAAGGGATGGAGCATTTACTGTTAGAGTTTATTCAATACATTAATAGTACAAATGATTTCCTAAAGTTTACTCATAAATATTCAGCTACCAAGATAGACATTTTAGATGTGCAGATCAACAGAGATATGCTAGACACTGTCACTACTAGTGTTTACAGGAAAAGTGTTAGAAAAAAACAGTATCCTGTCCAACAACAGTATGCATCTGAACCATACAAAATTGAATGTCCTTAAGGGGCAGGTTTATCGCATTATGCATCTTCACAATAAAGAAACTGACTTGAACATTGCCCTAGCTTCGTTGAAAGAAGAGTTCTTGAGTAGGGGTTACAAGTGTGACACTATAGACACACAGATTTCTGAAGCCTGGAAGGAGAGGATGGGTAGGTATAGATCATTCTTTAGCACTGACTCTAGGACAGAGGTTGGTCAGACTTCTAATCTGATGAATGATGGTGGATCCACAAATAATACTGCTGGCACTAAACTGAGAATGCCTTTGACATTTGTCAGCAATATTAATATGGTATGTGATGTCATTAAGACAAATTGGGACATTTTATTAACAGTTCATAGGTTCATAGCTTGGTACTAGGCTATCAGCCCTAGGGCCTATACAAGCCTAGCCATAACAATTCCCTGGCTATTTCTTCCCACACTATTTACTTCCCTAGACCCCTGTCTAGCAGGGCAAATGACGTGATCCCCAGGGTGAATTTCCTTTCTCCCATCCAATCGTCAAGGTTCCTGAGTTATGAGGTGTTATCAATAAACCAGATTTTACATTTAGAAATAATAGATCTTTGAAGAAACAACTATGTTATAGACCCCTGAAACATAACATTCATGTGCAGTCAGAAAGAGTGGGCAGGTTCATGTGTAGAAGATGTACAGCTTGTGCGTATATCTATTCAGGAGGTAATTTTACACACCCACAGTTAGGTTTTGTTATTAATATTGATTTTTATGCTGACTGCCATACCAAGAATCTCGTGTATTTTAGTTTTTATACGACATGCTATGCATATTATACTGGCAAAACGAACAGATCCTTCAAAGATAGGATTTTAGAGCATCTTCGTGACATCAGGAACTCTATCTAATGCCCTAGCTATGCATATGATGAAGGAAGGCTGCGAACATAGGTTTAAGTTTTTTGTTGTAGAAACTTTACATGTCAATGTTAGAGGGGGAGACCTCAACAATAGAACTGAATTTGTTGAGCAGAACTGGATACTAAAACTACAAGCTGACAGGTATCCTGGTTTAAACAGCAGAGTTTCACTTAAACCATTTTAAGAGCTAGACTATTGAAGCATTAGTAGATTTTAAATAAGTTGACTCAGATGTTGTGTAGTCAAACACTTTTTATTAAGGTTTTTTATTAGGGTGTTTGAGTTTTCAACCAAATATGTAAGCATGCTTTTTTATGAATGAGATGGTTATATTTATTCTCGTCTATCAGTCCAAGCATATCAGTAACTACAAGTTTTATATATATATATTTTTTGTACATTTGTATTAATTAATGCCAATTATTACATCACTCTCAAACTTGATTTGTATTGGATGAAACAGATTTAAATGTTGATTAAATAGGTTCATAGGTTCATACTAGGCTATCTGCCCTAGGGCATTTATAAGCCTAGCCAGAGTGTGTTTGGCTTTCACCCCCCATTTTAAATGAATTTTGCTATGTCCTTTTTCAAGGTTAGTATACTGTGCCTCTGTCTAACAGTGACACAGAAGTGATACCTGGGGTAAACCTACGATCTCCCATCCACTCATCAAGATTTTTGAGTAACTGCTGACATGCTTTATTATGGTCTGATGAAGCGGAGCTTTGGTCCGTGAAAGTGCTTACCTTGTGTATTTTTTGTACCCATTAAATATTTTGAACTAAGCCGTGCTTGGAACCTTTGCTGTTTCTTTGACAGTTACTACGTTTTCACAGTTGGTTCCTGTGTCAAAAGTGAGGTTTGTTTGCAGTTGTATAATGTTCAATCTTCCTGAGTGTTAGTGGGATACGGTTCCATATTTTATTTTATTTTTTTTACTCAGATAATTTTTACTTTGGATATGAAATAAACAATAAATGAATACTTATTATAATATACTATCATATTACTTAATACATTAACTATATACAAATTTACATTCAGCCTGACAAATGAAAAATGAATGATAAGTTATACAGAAGTAGTTAAATTAAACTTAGGAAGTCAATTATTTCAAGAGGAGGTTAGATCCATTTGTAAAGTGTCAATCAATGTTAAAACTTTTTTTCCAAGGTTTATTTATTAATGGCATAGGAAAAATTCTTAATTCTTTGGTTTTAACTTCCATTAAGGCTATCTTCTTCAATAAACACAGAAAATCTTTTTTGCTAGGTACTGTGGTAGAATTCCATCTCTTTGTTATGCATTTCCTAGATATAGCTAGTATTGTCCAAAGTACATAGAGGTTAGTTCTATTTAAAAAAAAAACTTCAGTCATATTCAGTAATATTAAAGCTTTGGTCATGACAAAATTATCTGTATAAATTGCCTGCAAAAAATAGTTAACATTTTCCCAAAAGGGTTTGATTTTTATACATTCATAGAAAATGTGAGACCAATCAGCTTTATCAATCTGTTGACATCTCCAACAAAACCCATTACTAGAAGGACTGATTTTTGAAACTTTATCAGGAGTTAAGAAGGATCTATGTAGGAATTTCCAGGTGAATATTCTCCAATAATGAGAACAAGAGGTCAATTTTACTGACAGTACTATGTCTGATTTATTTTCTGGGGTTAATTGAATCAAATATCCTTTAGTAATAAACTGCCAATATGTTGGTTTGAGAAATGTTTTGTAGTTTTTATTAGATTATATAAGTATGAAGTTCCATTTTTCATATTCTCATTATTATATATAATTTCAAACAGTCTGATTATGAATTTAGGTGGAGTTGAGAAAGAAGAATTATTTATTATCCTACATAGATCCTTGGAGTATGTTGATATATTCTGAAGTATTAACCATTCATGAGAATTTAATTTATAAGTTGACATCATATATTGTATATCCAATATGTGTTTTTTTTTATACAATGCAACCGACAAATTAATTTTTTCTGTTCCCAAGAGATGAATATGTCCCTATGAATTCTATCTGGAAAGTTTTTAGTAATGCTGAAGGGAATTAGTGTTGTGAACCAAAGCTTTAAATCCATATTCATATTTACAAATTTCCTAAAGTGATCAAATAAATTATTTATTAGATTTGATCTGGTTAGTTTAGTTGTATTATATTGCAAATTTAAAGTCAATGAGTACCATAATATATTATCCTTATCGATAGTAATAGTATTTTAAGTAATTTGTTTTCATTTATTATTATAGTTGTATGTAACAATTTCCAGTTGGATATATAACTAGGATTAATCCATTCAATCACAGTTTTAAGTAGAGTAGCTCTTGTATATGATTCAATGTCTGGAAAATTTATTCCTCCCTGATCCCATTGTCTAATATGATGGGTATATGCAATTTTATTTCTTTTAGGATACCATAAGAACCTTAGCAGTATTGCTGTTATTTTCTTAAGATAGGTTTTCTCAGGAATTAACAAAGTAGCTTGTACTACATATAAAATATTGGGAAGAAGAACCATTTTGATCAGCTGTAGAATAGGTTATTATATTTGTACACTAGAGAATCTATTGCATCCATGACCCTTTAATAATTAATATTTAATATATCTTGTATATTCTCACACAGAACTATCCCCAAGTATTTTATTGTTGCAACTTTTTCACCTGTGATATGATTCTTTTCTATTTGTATATCGTTTTTATTTAATAATAGATATTTAGATTTCTGGTTATTAAAACTAAGTCCTGAGATCTTATAAAATTTCTTTATCAAACTATCTAGTTCATCTAAGGCTCCTTTTGAATTCAATAGTGTAAGAAGAATATTGTCAGCGAAGAGCATGATCTTAGAACTATATTGTCCAAATATATTTATTCCTTTTATCTTCAGATTATTTCATATCAATATAGCCAATAGCTCTATAGCAAATGCAAATAAAATGGATGACGTAGGGCAACCCTGTTTAGTACCTCTTGTAATTTGTATAGCCTCTGAAGTGATGGGTCCTATTTTAACATAAGCTAAGCTGTTTTCATAAACCTTTTTAATGAATGTAATAAAGGAGGGAGGAAAAGCATATGCTTCAATAATTTTAATTAAATAATCCCAATGTAGGGAATCAAATGCTTTTTCAATATCCAGTCCGGTTATCAAGGCTTCTATATTTTCTTTATTTAAATAATCAATTAATGTCAATATTCTTTAAATGCTGTCATGTGCGAGTCTATTTTGAATAAACCCAGTTTGATCATTGCTGATTATTTCAAACATTTATTTTTTTTTTGTTCTATTTACCAGGATAGACATAAATATTTCATAGTCATTATTTAATAATGAAATTGGCCTATATGAACTACAATGGCTAGCATCTTTATTTTCTTTTAAAATGGATATGATTAAAGAGTATCTCCATGAAGGGGGAATTATTGCATGGGTTTGAATTTCAATTAGTGTTTTATGTAGCAATGAGGTTATATTTTTGGGAAATAATTTGTAAATTTCTGTGGTTAAACGGTCCATTCCAGGGGATTGACCAGATTTACTTTCTTTGATTTTATCAGTAACTTCTTTGTGTGTATTGGGTTTTTATAAATTCCTTTGTAAACCTTCAGGGATTGATTTAATATTAGAGATCATATTTTCTAAGTTGAAATGATATGTTGTAATATTCTTACTTTTATAATGATTTCTGTAATGACACTTAGAAGCATCTAGTATATCTTCTTTTCCCGACACTTTCTTATCTTTTTCTTCATGTAGGACATTAATAATAGACTTAGCTTTAGACTGCATTTTAACTTTAACAGATAAATTATGTAAATGTTTTGGAGAAGTAGCATAAGAATTTATCTTTAACCTCTCCATGGCTAAATAAGTTTTATGATTTAATATTTTGTTATATCTTATATTTAAGTCTTCTATTGTCTTCTTGTTTTCAATCGAATTAAAAGACTTTTGGGATTTATATAATGTAAATTTTCTTTGAAGTTCTTGTAGTTCTGATTCCCATTTCTTGAGTCTATTTTTATACCAACCAATTGCTTTCCTATAAATGTAAGCTTTAAGTGAATCCCAAAGCATTACTATGTTCACTTCTGAATTGTAGTTTATATCTAAAAAGAAATTAAGTTCATTCACTAAACATTGCTTAAATTCTTTGATTTTTGTAATGTACGCTGGAATTCTAGATATGAATGTTAGTGGTTTAAAATCTCTTCGCATTTTTAGAACTAATGAATTGTGATCTGATAGGGGACATGGGATTATTGAAAAATAAGTTATTTTTGTTTGAAGATCTTGAGAAATGTATATTTTATCTATTCTGGTTTGAGTACCAACTCTATAATCTTGGTGAGAGAATAATAATGAGTTGTTATCTATAATATTAAACGTATTTTTCAAATTTAAAGACTTGGTCCATTTTTTTAATAGTTTTGCAGTAGCTGTTAAATGTGGAGATTTTTTATTAGTAGTTTCAGAAGTGTCGGTAATACAGTTAAAATCCCCTCCTATTATTAGATTACCTTTAGCTATATTTATAATTTGATCTAGATTTTTTTATCTGTTCCCATCTCAATACCAGGAAATCAGTATAGGTTTACTAGTGTTCACAACCTATTATTAAACTTCAAGATGACTATAGCTATAAGACCATCATTATCTACATATTTATGTATTAATTCAGGGCTTAAGGAATTCTTTCTCCATAAAATTATTACTCCTCTCTTCTCAGATTTAAATTTATGCATGCTAAGGTCATATAATCACTTGGGTTCCATATGAACTTATCATTGTTTTTGAAGTGGGTTTCCTGTAGAATAATTATTTGAGCTCTATTTAACTTTAGGTATCTTAATAAGTTAGATATTTTACTTGGACTATTTAGGCCATTAATGTTTAAAGATAATAAAGAAAGGTCCATATCAAATTATTTTGAAGAAGCGTTTGAAGTGCCATTATATTTACCTGGACCATCCCCTCCTCTAATAATAAAATTATTAATTTGTAAAGATTCATCTATCCCAGTAAAGCATGTTATCATTAAAGTAATCAACATGTATAAGTCAGGCTTGGAGAAACTAATTAACATCCTAAAAACTAAAGTAAATAATAAAATTAAACTAGTTTGAACATTAATCCCTACCCACCATGGAATGAAATACATTCCTAGTCCAACAGATAGACACATCTGAAGAACTATCACTCTAGCTTCCATTTTCCATTCACTTGAGCTCCATATATACACTTTTAAATATTAAAGGAGTCTATTAAAACTACTATTATTGTGATTTTAAAACATTAGCAGAAAGAACAGCAGCAGAAAGAATTATTATATACATTAACAGTAGCAGAAATAATTATTATATACATTAACAACTATATTATTACCATCTGTACTTATAAACATATGTAATTCTATTATACAGATCATTAAACTTATTCAATGTATTTGTATCAACATATGTTTCCATATTGGAAATAATAATCACTTGTTTGAAGCTCACAAGTTATTTAAAGTCTTAAACACAAAGAGTTGCAACAAATAACATAAATGTTTGATGATTATTACTTCCTGCAGCAGGCAAGCATACACTTTCAGATACTGTTCATTAAAGCTAAAAGAGACTATATAAATTATTTCATAACATAAATATAACCATTAATCTTATTATGCTTTAGCGGCATTTAAAGTTATGTTAAGAAAGGCTTTCAAAGGAAGTGTATGTAGTTGTATTTACAAAATGATTTACAGCATAACAGTACAGTGTATATGATTATCAGATATTTACAGTATTCTGGATGCTTAGTTTACTTTAATGTTGTATTTTGTTAAATATGCTTCAAACATCAGACTTTTTAAGATTTTTATTCTCATTTATGAAATATAACTAATTAAGGATTTCTAATCTGTTTCCATAAGTAAAGTATGTTCGTGCTTTGAAAACTAGGAGTGAGCCCATAGCCAATCAAATTCTTTCCTACTCGTTGCTATAACAATTGTAAACAACTCAATGGCTTAAAAAAGCTGATAACTGTACATATAGCTCATGCAACCTGCAGTCTTAAAATCTTCATTTTAAATTCCCGAGCTCTTATTTCCCCACTCAAACATTTCACTGAGACTAAACGGCCAATTATACAATTTCCTCCCTTTTCGCTTCCTTCTCCCTCACGGCGAGCTCAAGACATTCTTTACCAAAGGGCAATTGTGCTAGGCTCCGCATACACTGCGGGACAAGTCAGCATCCCCTCCTCAATCCAGGACACAAACAATCCTGTAACCCAAGCAAGCAAGCCATGACACAGTTCCAAGCATAACAGTAATGTATCATCACTTCCATTTGCCTATTACAACTCATGTCTCTTCACAAGAGCAGTGAAGCTCTGTCACTCAACTACAGCACTCCCACCCAAAGCAGCCGGTATCCCTCATCATACCACAGTTCAATGTAAACTATATATTCACTGCATTCTGTACTCATCCATACATAATCTCCTGCAGCCAAATCCAACCATACCTTTCAAAAACATTTAAACATCATCAGCACCACATGTAATGGCCATCCATTCAGACTTGGTCGGACAGCACCTGACAGTAACCAAAACAAGCATCAGGACTACAGTCCAAACAAGCTTCACCGTGAAATCACTGGGACTCAAAACAAGCCCCTTTTCAAACAGCTTTATTCATGCCAGCTACGATTAAATCCACCCCACTTTGCTTCAATATTAACTAACACTCCCCAGCTGCATTGTTTAACTTAAAACAGAAGTGATTCGCAGTTACTAGAGAGCTTATCAGAAATACATTCTAAAAATTCATTGGAGTGCCAGTATACAGTTTCATCGCATTTAAAGAGCTATATCAATTAGCAACTAGGGTTGAGTTCAACCAAAGTAAATATCCATAAGCAATTTAATAAAAAAATAGTTAACTAAATAAATAAGGATGGGACCAACAAACTGAGTACTACAGGGCTACAAAGCAGAATTTTAATTTTGATATTACTGGATTGTATTAGTAACTATGTCAAACAGTCAATCCTTAACATATATTTAGAAGCAGGAAAGAGAAAAGAAACAAAGGAAACACAGAAGAGACATGAGGCAAAGGGGAAAGTGAAGGAAATGTCAGAAAGAAATTATTTATAACTAATGTATATCTAAATTTGTAAATCATGCATGAAAAGATATAGGAAACATACCTTCTCCTGTATATTATGTGGTATATATATCTATATATATATATATATATATATATATATATATATATATATATACATATACATGAGCTTAAAAGTTTTGAAACATATTAAATCCATTTAAAAGTTTAAATAATTAGGTTTCAGTTAATACTTTGAGAGATTTTACAGATGTAGGTACTTTAGATTCAGTTTTCTGCTTCTTCTTTTTTACATCAGTCTAGACATTTTTATCAGTGGTTCTCTTCAAGGACGGGGATGTCCATTCCATATCTTCTGAGATGGTTATGATGTTATTATTTTTGATGAATTGTAGAGCTTCTTCCAGAGTGTTGAAGGTTCACATCTCACTTAGGTGCAGTATCTTTATTTTTGCAGGGAGGGGTATTTGAGCTTTAATATTATTCTGTTTTAGAGTTTTTATTAGTGGCCATACCTTTTTTCTCTTTTCCAGAACTTTAGTGGAGTAGTCATTATTGAATCTTATTATATTCTGGTTGTATTTAATAGGACGTTTTCTCCATGCTGTTTTTAACACCAGTTCTTTGTCCATGAAAGATAGAAATGTTATTATTATTGATCATGGTGGCATAGAAGATGATGATGAGGTTGATGCTGAAGTTTTATTTCCCAAAGCACGATGTGCCCTTTCTATACCAAAAGAAAAGCCTTCTTTAAGATTTAGACTCTCTGGAATCCATGAGTTTAAGGATATAATGTCCCCTCCTTCTGTTTTCTCACGTAAACCAAAAATCCTGATGTTTGACCTTCTTTCCCTATTTTCTAGGTCATCTACTTTATTGGAGAGCCATGTATTTTGCTTCAGGAGAAACTCTGTTTGTGTTATCTTTGACTGACGTTGCTGAAGTATTTCTTTGAATACCTCTGTTTGTTTCTGAGAGTTCTCTTTTAGATTCTGCAGATTAACCTTAAAATCATCCATTTTTTTGATAATTCTTGTAATGTGGTAGCTACCAGCTGTAGTTGCTTTTTTAGTGTCAGATCAGAATGAGAATTATTTAGGTTACTCATCTCTCCAATTGCTGTGTATAGACTCCTGAATAATTTGACAGGAAATTTCTTGTAAAAATCCACCAAAACTTGTATTTAGCTACTTTAACTATTAACTAAATATTTGTAGTATTTTTGTTAGAAATAAATAATATAATTTCCTGAATTTAATACTTGTTTATGGAGCTCCAAACATGCTACCTTCAGTTAGCCATTCAGGCTCCAAACACAGTTCCATATTTTAGAAGTATGTAAAGAATACAGAGCATATCCTGAGGAAATGTTTGATTTGGTTGCTACTGGGAGGCACTCTAAGCTGTTTGAACATGGTGGTTTAGCTGGTAAAGTTCTAAGAGATGTTTTATGATACGGCAAATTTGGGGTTTGTAGACGAGATTATGGTTAGCTGTGAGAAAGTTAAGTAAAGAGGTAGTCTAGGCCAATATAGTTGCTTGAGGGCTACAGAGTGGTGAGTTCAATGGGACATATTAGTAGCAAACCTTGCTATGAAGGTTTGTTTCCATTAAGATAATACATTTTGCAAGTGGCATTTGTTAGACTTAATATCTCTATTTTAATATATATATATATATATATATATATATATATATATATATATAAATATATATTTACCACCTTATTAACCCATCACAGTAACTCTGACCTGCTAATTATAAACATGACTGTAAGGAGCATATTAAATAAGGTCATTGCTCTACACACCAGTCTCACACTGTACTCACATGATATTGTGGTACTAACGGGCACCTGGTTAAAACCAACCAACAGTAACAATGAGATTCTTCCTCCTGGATATATTATCCTACATGAAGACAGAATAGCCCAAAAAGAAGGTGGGATAGCAATTCTATTTAAAAACAACCTAAATGTAAAAGCTCTAGATCTGACTATTCTCAACCTTGACAGAGCAGAAATATTACTCTCTAAACTAGAAATTAACTTCAAAAAACACATTAACATAACTGGATGTTAAATCCCTCCATGAAACAATATAACTACCCTGGAGAATATATTGCACTGGATATCCAACTCTTTGCCACAAGAAACTATCATTTTGGGGGCCTTCAACATTGATTGACTAACCTGCTCCTCTCAGAACCTCACAAATTTTATCAACTTATATGGATTTACTCAAATCATCAAATCTCCCACTAGGACAGATAAGTCAAACAAAAAGGAATCAACCTTTGATTGAATACTCATAAATAGACCTACCCACTCCTACCAGTCTGGCTGTCTCTGTGATAAAACCGAGATGCTGCCAGCCCATCTAGCTAGAATATTGTAAATAATCATACGTCATTTGTAAATATTAATATGATCCGTAGGCTTGTCTACAATTGTAAGAGAACTGTATGTTATGATTAAACTATATGTTATGTGCTGAGTTTCAAAAATGTAACCACAGTGCACTCTGCTGGAGAACAGTAGAAATGTAGGTTCATAGGTTCATACTAGGCTATCTGCCCTAGGGCATTTATAAGCCTAGCCAGAATGTGTTTGGCTTTCGCCACCCATTTTAAATTAATTTTGCTATGCCCTTTTTCGAGGTTAGTATATTGTGCCTCTGTCTAACAGTGACATAGAAGTGATACCCGGGGTAAACCTACGATCTCCCATCCACTCATCAAGATTCCTCTTGAAGAGAGTCAATGAGGGACTCTGCCTAACTTGGACTGGGATTTTATTCCAGAGTGAAGGGAGCCTCTGGGTTATGAATCTGTCCCTCCAGCATGTCCTATTTATTTCAATTCTGAGGTTCAAGTCTCTCCAGCATGTAGCTCAATGGGATTTGGATTTTCTGAGGTGCAGCATGTCCATTAATTCCGGGTTGGACATGGCTTTATACATCAGGCGCAGATCGCCTCTGAGCAGGTGGTATGCCACTGAGTAGAGCTGGAGTTTCTTTAACCGGGTAGCATATGGCATCTGTTTGAGCCCTTTGATCCTCTTGGTGAGGTACTTTTGGGGTCTTTCCAGTTGCTGCAGGTGTCTGGTAAGGTATATCCCAAAAGGGGCATTGTACTCAATTATGGGCCTGATGAGGGATGAGTAAAGAGGCATGATGACCTCCCCTGATCTAGATGTGAATCCCTTCATGATTAGGTGGGCTATATAAAATGTTTTTCTAACCACTTTGGCCACGTGGTTGTCAAATGAGAGATTGCTATCAACTTGGGTCCCCTGGTCCCTAATTACTTCTTCTGTACTTAATGGATTACCACCTATGTGGTAATTTGTGGGCACTTTGTTTTTGCCAAAGGGATGACTATACACTTTTTGGCGTTTAGCTTGAGGCCATGGCTCTGGCACCAGTTGTCTGTTTCTATGAGGCCCTTTTGGAGGATGCTTGTGTCGGCTGGAGAGTCGATTATGGCACCCAGTTTGCAGTCATCTGCGAACTTGGTCAGCCACAGTCCTTCTGTGTTGGCCTGTACCTCCGAGAAATATATACCAAACAAGAGAGGTCCCAGGACTGAGCCTTGTGGGATGCCACTTGTAACTGGTTTGGAGTTTGACATGGCTCCAGCAATTCTAACCATGTGGGTTCTGTCCTTGAGCCAGTTTGCAACTCATCTAGTGACATAGGGGTTTATATTTAAGCTGGTGAGCTTATCTATAATGCCCGAGTGGGGTATTGTATCGAAGGCTTTTGCGAGGTCCAGGTAGGCTGTGTGGACCACCTTCCCCTCATCAATGGCCTTGGTGACTGTTTCAAAGAAGTCGACCAGGTTTAAGAGGCAGGATCTGCCCTTAACAAAGCCGAACTGGGTAGGATCCAGTGTCTGTAGGTCCCCAATATCTTTATTTATGAGGTCCATGATGATCCTTTCCATAGCTTTGCAGACCAAGCTAGTCCAGTTTATGGGGCGATAGTTTCCAGGATCCGTTGAGGCACCACCTTTGTGGAGAGGGACCACTGTTGCTGTACGCCACTCTTTGGGTACATATCCTGTAGTAAGGCTGAGATTGAACAGTAGTTTTATGTTTGAGTTTAGCTCTTCTTGGAGTTCATGTCGGACACAGCCTGGGACACTGTCTGGTCCCATTGATGCTGTATTTTTTGCTTTGGAGAGGGCGGCTCTTACCTGAGCATCTGAGATGTCAGGGGGGCAGCACTCTGCTGGGATAGATATTTGCCCTTTTGGTGGGGAGGGGGGGTTGCGCTGAACCTGTCAACTAGGATGTTGGCAATGTCTGTGGGTCCGGTGTATTTTTTGTCATTTTGGACTAATTCTGAGCATATCTGGGAATTCCCACCCAGGTTCCTGAAAGCCTTGTGATTATCCTTAGTGTCCTGTGCAATTTTTCTCTCGAAGCTGTCCTTAGACGATGTTATGAGTGCCCATAGTTTTTTGCTAATACTGATCAGAGCTGCGTTCCTTTTTTGGGATTTTGCTCTATCATGTAGTAGCTTCCTCCTTCTATTGTATAGTTTGTTTATGGCTGGGGTCCACCAGACAGAACGTCTGCCTTTGGAGGATTGGGTCTTGGTTTTATTTGGGATTGCATGATCCATGCATTCCTGAAGGTGTTCACAAAATGCATTTATAAAGGATTCTGCGGTCTGGGTCGTATTTTCCACAGGCCCAGGGGCTTTGAAGGATTCCACCTCGGTTTTGAGGAGTGTAAAATTTGCTTTAGAGAAGTTTTTCACTGTGGTTTTCTGGGCAGGGGGTGGGGTCGGGATGTGAATATCCAGTGAGATTAGTTTATGGTCTGATCTTACCAGTGAGGGATACACTTCTAGAGTCCCCATGATGGTGATGATCAGGTCCAGTATGTTTTCCCCTCTTGTGGGAGTGGTAACAAGTTGTTCCATAGCATTTGAGTTTATAAATTCTAGGAACCTTTGGGCT
The DNA here is from genome assembly GCF_019279795.1 of Protopterus annectens. Classification (NCBI taxonomy): domain Eukaryota; kingdom Metazoa; phylum Chordata; order Ceratodontiformes; family Protopteridae; genus Protopterus; species Protopterus annectens. The sequence continues at coordinate 654,213,186 of NC_056727.1, forward strand.
AGGGTGTTGGAGCTAGAGTAATGCTCCCAGTCTATGTTTGGGTAGTTGAAGTCGCCCAATATAATGGTGTTTGGAGAGACCTTCATATTTTCCAGTGTTCTCAGGAAGGCCGAGTGGGGTTCCTGGGTTTGGGAGGGTGGTCTGTAGCAGGCTATAAACTGGAAGGCAGTTTTACCCACTGTTAGTTGCACATGGATAGTCTCTGATGCTTTGTGCTGTGCCACCACCCTGGAGGTGTGGGTATCTTTGACAAATATTGATACTCCCCCCTCCTTTTGTGGTTTGGTCCAAGTATTTGGGCCGAAAAGCATGGTATGAGGTATAACCTGGTAGTGCTGGGGTGCTCTCAGGAACCTTGAACCAGGTTTCTGTTACTGCACAGATATCGATGTTCTCCATGCTGAGGAGAGTTTCGTGTGCATGCATCTTGAGGTTTAGACTTCTGGCGTTGAGTAGCATTACTTTTAGTTTCTTATCCCTTGTGATACCTATGGAGGTGGGTTTGTCTTTTGAGCCTTGCCTAAAAAAGGCACTATGGGGGGCAGCAAGAGCCTTTGCCAATATCCAAAAGCCCAGGGGTGACAGGTGCAAGCCGTCCCTAGCGAAGCATCGTGGCTTGTCGACCATGTCATTCCAGGCTGACAGGCATTGGATCCCCTTTGACTGACACCAATACTTAAGCCAATTGTTGAAATTGATCATCTTGTCTTCATATTGTGGCATCATTCTTGGTGAGGGTAAGATGCCACTCAAGGTCAGGGTCATACCGTCCTGGGCTACATGCTCAGAGAGCTCCTCTATGTCTCTTTTCATGTAGTCCAGGGAGGTACGTCTCAGGTCATTCACACCAGCATGGACAATGACCAAGTCATATTTGTACTTGCCTTGGAGTGACCTGAGTGCTTGTGTTATGTGGCGGATCCTAGCACCCGACAGGCAGCTCACCGTGACCTTCTCCTTGTTCAGCCTGGTGAGTGGGACGTCAGTGTGCCTGACGATAGAGTCACCTATTACAAATGTATCAGGTGTGTTGTTTAGCCTTAAGGGCTGTGACTGTTCAGCACACTGGCTTTGTGAGCTATGTGTTGCACATGTTTTGTTTTGGGGTAGCGGTTGCTTGGGTGTCTGCTTTGGAGGTCTCTGCTGCTTAGGCAGATTTTTATTTAGAGCCTCTGAGTATGTTTTTGTGTGTTTATGTGTTTGGTTTGCTGTCACAGTAGGTCTATGTGAGACTGGAATTGTAGTGAGTGTGATTTCCTTCTCCTCCTGACTGGTTACTCCAGTACTGAGTTGTGAGAGCTTAGCCTCCAGTTTGGCTATATGGTTGCATCTCTCACATGTGTTGGAATTTGTTGGGAGGAGAAGAGGGTTGTCTGTGTACATGAGGCAGTTGTAACATTGCCTCAAGATTCCCAGATTCACCAGCTGGACTGGAGAAGAGATTGGCAACTGACCTTTGGACATGCTAGAATAGTATTGGGAATTCCTGTATAATTGAAAAAAAGGGCCAATGGGGAACAAGGTACTCAAGGGGAATTTGGGAGGGTGTAGTGCTTTTAATTTTTTAGTGCTGACTTATATAATTGCTTTAGCGAGCAAGTGCCAGGTAACTTAAATGCAATGTGTTACAGGTAACCTAAATTCAAAAACGACAAACAGTAACTTTCTTTCAAGTGAAACAAGGAAATAAGTACAGTAAGCAATGCAGATATCACTAGGGATCCACAGAAGTGCTGAAAAGCCGTGTTTTAGGTGGAATTAGCATTTCAGGGAAATAACAAGCAAACAAACAACAGGCATACAAACAAAGCTAGATTCAACAGGCCTGGATCTAGTCTATGCTACAGCAAACAAGTGCCAATTTCAGTAAGAAACAGTTTAAATAACTGTCCTGAAGCCCAAGTGCTTAAACCAGAACTAATACACTTTTAGAATAACAGACACTGAGCCCTCAATCAGCAGTTCCCAACTTAGAAGGATGTAAGCTACCTGTCCTGCCACCACAGTGCAGGCCACAAACTTTCCTAATGTAAAACAACTGGTCTGAAGCCCAAGTGCTTAATACAAAAGACTTAGAATGATAGCTACACTTTAATCAAGTTACTACCAAGCAGTAATAAATGCAATTGAATACTTTAAAGAATGCCTGGATTAGTGCTCAAGTTATACAAACAAAGCTAGATTCAGCAGGCCTGGATCTAGTCTATGCTACAGCAAACAATGTGTACAAATTTCAGTAAGAATCAGTTCAAATATGCAGGCACTATAAGCCTTTAACCAGAAATTCCCAGCTCAGAAGGGCAGAATCCAGCCTCTCCTCCCACACGAGTGCAGACCACGAACCCTTTTAATGTAAAATAACTGGCCTGAAGCCCAAGTGCTTAAACCAGAATTAATACATTTTTAGAATAACAGACCCTGAGCCCTCAATCAGCAGTTCCCAACTTAGAAGGATGTAAGCTACCTGTTCTGCCACTACAGTGCAGACCACAAACCTTCTTAATGTAAAACAACTGGTCTGAAGCCCAAGTGCTTAAACTAAAAGGCTTAGAATGAGTTACACCAAGCAGTAATAAAATACAACTGAGTACTTTTAAGATGACGCAAAGGCAAAATAAAGTAGGAAGAAACACAAATACAGTAAAAGCAGATTTTTTTTTTTTCACAACTGAACTTCTTAGGTAACAGAAGGGTGAAACCTGAGACAGCTTTTATGAAAGAAATCTCAAAAGAACCAATGAGGTGCTTAGTCTAAGCTGTAGTCCAGGTGACCTCAGTCAGCCAATGACCTCAAACAATTCTCTCTCACTGAAATGCCTGATGGCTTTGGCTAAACCAAGATGTCCCTGAATATGTGCTCAGACACACAGCCTCCACAAACACTAGGCCCAAATACAAGCCTGAATATGGAAATGCTACAAATATCCCCACTACTTAGAACAAACTGCAGAAATGTTTCTCACAGCTGAAAAGGAGCAGCGAGCCTTTAAATGAAAGTTTTAAACAGTTAAAGGAGCCTCTAAAAAAAGAGTTTAACTGCAACAAGTTATCAGAAACAAAGTTTAACTGCAACAAGTTATCAGAAACAAACAACCCAACAGATGCTTAATAAACGTGGGCAATTTCCAGTTAATACCTCACACACAGTGAAGCTAGCTAGAAAAATACACAGTACACAAAGTGTTATAAATAACAAAGAAATAAAGAACAAAATAAACAAAAAACAGAATACTTAATGTTATATATTATAGCTCCGAGTTTCCTCAATGTCCTTCCTTCGATTAGCTCAGTGTGAAATGGCAGAACACTCACAACTGAACTTCTTAGGTAACAGAAGGTTGAAACCTGTGACAGCTTTTAAGAAAGAAATCTCATGGACTATATGCCTGTGCAAATGTATGTTTTCGTAGCAGAAGTTGGGACATACAGAGTTAACTTGCAAACTCTGAGAAAAATAAGTAAAAAGTTTTATGGCCGTGTTTCCCACAGCTAGAAGACAGAATGTCTTTAGCTAGTACATTTTTCTATTGTCTGGAAACAGAGATAATTACTAGATTTCAAATGTAAAGTGTTTTTATTGCTCTGTGATTTCCAAGCAGCTACACTTATGAAAGATTTGTATTTTTGACAGAGAACTGTTAAATTCTGTAAGTTCCTGTTGGCCTGGAAACTAAAAGCAGAACTGACAAGAATGATATAATCTGAGATGACCCAGCAGAAATGTTTGTGATTAATTTAAGAACTATCTCAGACAGAAAGTCAGGGTATTTTGTATCTTGTTCTGGACCTGTAAACAGCCTCTCACCAGCACTTCTTGCCTTGCTCTATAAGTAAGTTATTTAGGTACAGTGATTTCTCCTAGAGATAGATAGGAATATAGTAAGATTAGGCTAGATATTTTCTGTATTTCTGTATTTATCTGAGACTGTCCTACAATGCTGTTTTAAAGTATTTCCTGTGATTCTAAACTCTACTGTCACTGTTGAGTTAATGAGTACTGTCTTGAGCTTTTATTATTTATTATTAAATATATTTAAACCTTTTAATTGTGGCTGTTTTTTTAGAGATATTTAAGCTAGTAGCATACTTGCACATGTATTTGGGGACACTGTACAAGCCACTCCTAAATAGCTTTCAAGTCTTAGTCACACTTACTATTTGGATAATAGTAACATCACATAGTAAGACTGTAGACCCTTTAGTAAGGGCCTTTAGTAGCTGATAAGAGTGGCTGGTGGCAGGTGGTACTACCATATAATCTGGGAAGAAGGGGGCATTCCTGGTAAACCTGTGCCAGCCTTCCCCAAGAGTGTCTATGTGTTTGCAAATAAATCAAATCTCAAAGTGTGTCTGTCAGCTATTTGGGCAGGGATACGAAGCACTGGTTGGACAGAGTGGGTGTTGGAGGCTTTGGCTTGACCGCTCGGCTGAGATCTTAACCCTATAACTGTGCCAGTAGGGAGTCTTACTGGGGATCTGGAAAGAGAGGGAGAAACCAGCCCCAGACTGACTGTGTTCTCTGTGTGCTCTTAAGGGAAATTGTACTTTAATGTGTGTGTACCTATCATCCTCCAAATGTGCACATCCTGCACTGGTGTAGTGGTAAGGATTAAGGCTCCTTGATTACTGGGAAGTGCAGAGGTGTCACATATTAATCAGTGGTAGTGATGGGATACCAACACCACATATTAATTGTTTGACTGTGGTGAGATAGCCACATCACATATTAACTGGCCTGTAGTGGTGTGGATATTGAATTCCTGTAGCTTGTGTACAGTGATCACTGAAGGTGTTTTTGTACTCTAAATCAGCCACGCAGTGAACATTTGGAGTTCATATCACAATTGTTTTATTTCTTTTGTTAGCTTAGTTAGTCAGGGAGAGCAGGCAAGCATGTCAGCAGAGGAGTATGGCAGGTTGACAAGCAGCCATTTGGCTGAGATTTGCCAGGCTAAAGGACTGGTGCATGGAAACCAGACTAAAACAGACAAGACTGCAGCTTTGGTCATAGCTGCATCAGAGAATAGCAACCAGGAGGACCATCAGACTGGCCATGGAGATATACAACTCTCAGAGAATGGGCAACTCAACCTTCCTACAGAGGATTTAAAAATTCACCTGCAGTTAAAGAGACTTGAATTGGAGGCCAAGTGTTTGCAAATGAAAGCAGCAGAGAGACTAAGTCACCTGGTAGCTGAGGAGAATGAGAGGAAGAGGCAACATGAAAAGAAGAAGCTGACTGTTCGCCAGAGTCATGGAGGTAATGGGGAAGGGAGTAACCAAACCCTAGAAGCAACAAAGGTCAGTAAATTCCTTCCACAATTTACAGAGTAAGGGGCTATAGATACGGTTCCTGACCCCCTTACTCCATGGTAAAGCTGTAACTGTTCTATCCAAACTGTCTGATAATGACTGTCTAAGTTATAATCTTGTAAATAATTGTTTACTAGAGTTTTTAAGCTAACATCTGAAGCTTATAGGAAAAAGTTTTGTGAGCGTAGACTTAAGGCAGATGAAAGTGTGTGTGGATATGTTGCTGAACTAAGCACTTATTTTCATAGGCAGGTGAGTGGATATCAGGTCAACAACTTCTGAAGGGCTGGCAGACCTTTTGATGAAGGAACAAGCCCTTAGCACTTTGCCTGAGGACATGAGGATCTGGTTAGCTGATAGACAATGTGCTACTTCAGATGAGTTGGGGAAGAAGTGAGAATTATACCTAGCAAGCAGGGCATCACTGCACAGGAAAGGGACACCCAGTGCTGCTCATGGGTCTAAGGGAACCCATGGTGAGCAGCCCAGACTGCCCCAACAGGGTCTGTTCGTAGCAGGAGAAGCCACTAGCCCAGGTACACTTCCAGGACCTAGGATTAAATGTTTTAAATGCAACCAGTGGAGCCATGTGGCATATAGATGTCCATGGAGGCAAGGTGGGGAACAAAAGGTGGGAAAGCCAATAAGTGGGAATGACAAAATGCCAACAATAGGTTGTCTTGAGACAATAAGTGTACCAAACTACCACAAGAGGTTATATCCTATCTTAGTGAATGGCAAAGAGACCATTGCTAAGACACAGCCTTGGACATAACCATTGTAAAGCCTGCAATGGTTACAAAGGAGCACTACTTGCCTGGGCAGTCTACTCCAGTTAGAGCTTTAACAGGGACCCCATTCCAAATACCTTTGGCTAGGGTTCACCTTGACTGGGAAGGTGGAAAAGAAAGTCAGCAAGTAGGTGTGTTTGAGGATATCCTTGCAGATATCCTGATAGGGAATGATTTTGATAATGCAGTACCATGTGTTCATGTAGTTACATGCAGTCAGGCTTGGAGAAAAGCATGTGGGTCTGGTAGCCTGGGGGAGACCCAGACAGACCACACACTTGCAGCCAGGACTGGTGAGGTGGTTACTTCAGGGAGGGATCTACCCTGTAGCAGTGAGACTGAAGATGAGCCACAGCTGCTTGTGGGTACTGATGTTCCCTTGGACAGAGTGACTGCTAGGGCAAAGGTGAGTAGTAGTAGTATGCAGGCTGAAAGTGAGGCACCACTGTCAGAGGATACCAGACCCTGTGGAAGGGGAGCTGGGAAGGGTTACAAAGAAAGAGTAGAGACCTACATTACAAGGCATGACAGAGGTAGCTATTAAGGCACCTGATTCTCAAGGGAAGGGGGAATCTATATACTGGGACAAAGGGTTACTGTATAAAGAGTGGACCCCTGAAAGAATACAGCAGTTGGTAGTGCACAGAGCCTACTGTCTGGCACTTCTAGCCATAGTCCATGATATTCACTCTGCAGGTCATATAGGCATAAAACATACAAAGACACATATTATGCAGAACTTTGACTGGCCTGGGTTTCCAGAGATGTAACAGGGTACTGCAGGACCTGTGAGCAGTGACAAAAGGTAGGCAAGGGAGGAGACAAGGTGAGAGCTCCTTAGATGCATTTGCCTGTGACTAAGGAGCCATTTCAGGAGGTCGCTATGTATATTATGGGGTTTCTGAGTACCCCAGGTTCCACAAGGAAAAAGCATAACTTAGTGGTAGCAGATTATGCTACCAGATACCCTGAGGCAGTGGCTCTGTCCTCCACTGAGGCAGAAAAGGTGGCAAATGCTTTTTTAGAGATTTTCAGCTGGGTATGTTTCCCAAAAAAAATACTGACTGACAGAGATGCCAATTTCATGTCAGACCTGCTGACTTGTCTGTGGAAATACTGTGGGGTGAAGCACCTGAGGACCACCCCCTACCATCCCAGACTAATGGTCTTATTTAGAGGTTAAACTCTACACTCAAAATGATGCTACGGGCATTTGCAGACTAATTTAAGAGGGACTGGGACAAATATTTTCTCCATCTGTTGTTTGCTTACAGAGAGGTACCCCAGGAATCCACAGGTTTTTTACCCTTTGAGTTACTGCATGGGCATAAGGTGAGGGGACCTCTAGATTTAATTTGAGATGAGTGGGAGGGTGAGTGTGGATCCCACAAGGAGTTTGTTGTGGTATATGTCCTAAACCTCAGGGCAAGGCTCAGGGAAATCATGGGATTGGCCCAGGAGAACCTGGCAGAAGCCCAACAGCAGAAAAAGGTCTGGTATGACAGGAACACTTGAGATAGAGAGTATGCTGTAGAGCAGCAGGTAATGGCTCTCATTCCTGTCACGCACAACAAGCTGCAATCAGCTTGGGAGGGACCCTACAAGGTGGTAAGGAAGATCAGTGATGTTAACTACATGGTAGAACTGCTAGGCAGGAGGCAGGGGCACAAATAGTACCATGTTAACATGATGAAACCTTACCATGATAGGGAGGCCCCTGTGCTGAGTATCTGCAGTACAAGGCAGGAGGAGTCTGTGGGGGGATCTATGGCTACATGGTGCCAGCCTGGAAAATCCCAAATTACTATGATGGAGATTAGGGTTGCAGACATATGATGGGACAGTGCAGCACGGTACTGGGGTCAGCAATGCCAAGGCAGCTGGGATCTCAAGACAGGGAATGGGGTAAGATATCCCCAGATAGGCTAAACCCTCCCAAGCCATGTTTCTCAAGGGTCACTTGAAAAACTAGCTTGAGTTCTTGGGGGAGGGGGGAGAAATGTGATAAACGGAGATGCTGCCAGCCCAGCTAGCTAGAATTTTATAAATAATCCTATGTCATTTGTAAGCGTTAATATGGTCCATAGGCTTCTCTACAAATGTAAGAGAACTGTATGTTATGATTAAACTATATGTTATGTGCTGAGTTTCAAAAATGTAACAACAATGCACTTTGCTGGAGAAGAGCAGAAATGTATATGGACTATATGCCTGTGCAAATTTATGTTTTCATTGCAGAAGTTGAGACATACAGAGTTAACTTACAAACTCTGAGAAAATAAGTAAAGTGGTGTTTCCCACAGCTAGGAAACAGAATGTCTACAGCTAGGAGATTTTTCTATTTTCTGGAAACTGACATAATTACTAGGTTTCAAATGTACAAGTGTTGTTTATTGTTCTGTGACTTCCTAGCAGCTACACTTCTGAAATATAAGTATTTTTAACAGAGAACTGTTAAATTCTGTAAGTTCCTGTTGGCCTGGAAACTAAAAGCAGAACTGACAAGAATGATGTAATCTGAGATGACCCAGCAGAAATGTTTGTGATTAATTTAAGAACTATCACAGACAGAAAGTCAGGGCATTTTGTATCTTGTTCTGGACCTGTAGAGCCTTTCACCAACACTTCTTGCCTTGCTCTGTAAATGGGACTGCCATGGTGGTGCATCAGTTAGCGTTGTCACCTCACAGCAAGAGGTTCTACGGTTCGATCCTCAGCTGGGGTGCCTTCTGTGCGGAGTCTGCATTTCTTCCCTGTAGTCACGTGGGTTTCCTCCAGGTGCCCTGGTTTCTTCCCACATTCCAAACACATGCTGTAGGTGGATTGGACACTCCAAATTGGCCTTAGGTGTGAGTGTGTGCGCGTGTGTGCATCCGCGGAAGGCTGGGTGCCGGGTTAGCAACTCAACACCATAAAACTCTACTGCCAATCATGAGCGGACAGGTAATCTGCTGTGGTGACCCTTAACCGGGAAAAAGCTGAAGGAAGAAGAAGAAGGTACAGTGATTTCTCTTAGAGATAGATAGGACTATAATAAGATTAGTCTACACGTTTTTGTATTTATGTGAGACTGTCCTACAATGTTGATTTAAATTATTGTCTGTGATTCTGAACTCTATTGACACTGTGTTGAGTTAATGAGTATTGGCTTGTGCTTTTATTATTAAATATATTTAAACCTTTTGTGGCTGTTTTGTTAGAGATATTTAAGCTCTTAGTGTACTTGCACATGTATTTGGGGACACTGTACAAGCCACTTCTAAACAGCCTTTAAGTCTTAGTCAAACTTACCATTTGGGTAACAGTAACATTACACAATAAGATTGGGAACCCTTTGATAAGGGCCTTTAGTAGCTGATAAGGGTGGTTGGTGGCAGGTGGTAGTACTGTGTAGTCTGGGCAGAAGGGGGCATAGCTGGTAAACCTGTGCCAGCCTTCCCCAGGAGTGTCTGTGTGTTTGCAAATAAATCAAATCTCAGAGTGTGTGTGTGTCAGCTACTTGGCCAGGGACAAAAAGCACTGGTTTGACAGAGAGGGTGCTGGAGGTTTTGGCTTGACCACTCGGCTGGGATCTTAACCCTATAGCTGTGCCAGTGGGGAGTCTTACTGGGGATCTGGAGAGAGAGGGAGAAACCAGCCCCAGACTAACTGTGTGCTCTTAAAGGAAATTGTACTTTACTGTGTGTGTACCTATCATCTTCCCAATGTGCACATCCTTCACTGCTGTAGTGGTGAGGAGTGAGGCTTCTTGACTATTGGGCCAGTGCATGGGCGTCACAGTCTCCCTGACAGCCTAACTGACCATCAACCAACCTTTCTACTTAGGCACAGGTTTCATCATAACAATCAAGTTACTTACCATCTGATTCCTCCTTTTCATACAAACCAATCTCCATAAGCAACATAAAAAATTCCTTAAAAAACTAAAACCCACCACCCTAGCCACAGACCAACTTCCAGCAGAATATCTGCAAATTACTGAAGATACAATCACCTTCACTGTATCCATCCTTGTCAATAGATCAATATCAGAAAGTAAAGTCCCGTCCCTGCAATTTGGAAAGTCTCCCACATAATACTTCTACATAAAGGCAGTAACTCCACAGAACTGACTAATTATTGACCAATAGTCATATTATCTCCCCTATCTAAAATCTTAGAAAGGTGCACGCAAACAAATCTTGGTCACCTACACACACACAAACTTTTAACAAACACCCAGCATGGATTTCGCCACTCCCATAGAACCATAACTGCATTAATGTCCTTTACCAATATAGTCAACCATCACAGAAACAATGGAAAATTTGTATCTGATATCTTTCTTGACCTTTCTAAGGCCTTTGACATGGTCACACATAGTAAATTTATTCAAGCCCTTAGTAAATTTAACATCAGCCCACCCTCCATCTGCTGGTTCCAGAGCTATTTATCAGATCACCAGCAGGCTGTCCTATGACAGAACAACCTCTCCCCTCTTCTCCCAGTTACTATAGGAGTTCCCAAAGGCTTCATTCTAGTACCCCTACTCTTTAAACTTTTTACTAACAACCTACATACTTCTGCTCTTCACATTTCTGTATTCTAATATGCTGATGATTCTACCTTAATCTGTTCTTCCTCCTCCCCACAGGAACTCCAGTCAGCTACACAAAATTCCTTTCCCTCAGTTGAAGCATGACTCAGAAACTGAAAACTAATTCTCAACTCTAACAAAACAAAACGTCTTCTATTTTGCCCAACAAGATATACCAATACAAGCTCTTCCTTCAATATTATGTCCATGAACAAAACCATCATTTCTCCAGTAACCCACACTAAACATTTAGGTGTCGAATTTGATTGTAATGTGAAATTTGACATCCATATCTCCCAGACCATAAATAAAGTGCATAAAAAATAGGTGTTCTCTATAGAAACAAACATTTCCTTACTAAACAGGCTAAATCCACCATTGCACACATCCATCTCATATCTACACTCCAGTATGCCTCCCCCATACTCACAAACTTGAGTAAGACTGGTTTAGCCAAACACGATTCTTGCTACAATAAGATAGCCAGGTTTGCCACAGACTCCCTTTTCAGGTCACATCACTGTTTAGCTCTTAAACAACTTAGCTGGCTTCAGCTTCCCCATCTCCTCCTCTATAACCAACTAATATTTGCCCATAAAACACTGCACCAACCTGATAAATTTAATAACTCCATACTCAAATAAAAGGTTGCTATGATCAAGTAATACATTATTACTGCAGGTAACAACAGCCAACAACAAGGGTCTATATTATATCTAGGGTTGCCAACTGTCCTGCTTTTCCCAGGATGTCCTGGATTTGGCCATCTGTGTCCTGTGTCCTGGGAAGGACCTTCCCAGGACACCATATGTCCTGTTTTTGGCACAGCTTAGCACAAGTTACTTTAACTTACTAAGTTTTCTCATAATCACTGTATAAGTAATGTGTGGTAAGTCAAGTGGTATCAATATCAGAACTGTGCGTGCCTGTCCACACCATCTCACCCAAATCCTTAGACCTCAATGCCCACAGCAATTTGCCGACAGCCCTACAGGCTCATTCATCACACATGCATGTTGTTCCTTTACAAAATTACAAGTGAGCCTATCATGGAGCAGTCCGGCCTCCTGGCCGGTGTTCTTACTCACCAGCGCAACAACCTGTCAGCAGCATTGCTAACTTGTTCCAATGAAATGTATAACAGTGCAATAATTGACACATTATATTATCCATTTTAACGCTGTTTACTTGAGAAAAATGTAAAACCACCAAAAGACTAAAGGCAGCTAGCCCAGTCGTAATAACCTGAGATGCAGTAGAGCATCTGCACCGTGACCGTCCACATCCGGAACCTGTTATTTAGCAGAATATTTCTGTAGTGTGATGATGCTTGGGGCTCCTGTACAAAGTAACTGTTCCTGGTTGTAACTCACAGTGATGGGAAGTCCACCACAGAAACTGAGCACTCAGTTTGCAGAAAGGTAAGGTAGTAATGTATAAACGCATTGCTCTGCCTATACAGTCATACATATACGTGCGTGTGACATAAAGCATATAAGGTTAACACAGCTTTCTGGAGAAGTAGGTCAAGGGTAGCCAAGTAGGGGATTTGTGGGTTGAAGATACAGCATATTAAGCAAGTGTCTCCTTTAACTTGCTGGTGTCAAAACTAGTTCATTTGTTTTCTTCTGTTTGTACTGCTTGTCCTAAGGATGGAAGTGTGCTAGACATTAACCTCAGGTCCTCACCCAAACTGCTAAACATATGTGCACAGCAGAAAACACTAGTCTTTATTTTTAACATGAACAGCGTGGGTGTGGAAAAAAATAAACACGTCACACTTGCATGTCATTGTACAGTGTATCATGGGAAACTTGATTTGCATTTGACTCTGTTATTTTTACATAGTTTCTTTTATTTTCAATTTATTGTTTATTATTTTTGCAGACAAAAAATGCTCAGCCTAGAAGAAATATCTGCAAGCTCACTTGCAGCAATGGTCATTCTGACAGCACTGAAGCAGCAAGCGATTATTTCATTATAATGCATTTATTTACACGTTTGGTTATTTATTAAATATACAAACCTGGTTAACTTTTAGTTATGTACTCACCATAACTTCAGATGTTTGGGATCCATCTCGCCTACATTCTGACTGATGGGTTCGGAGCCGATCCCTCGGCTCCGACTCGGCACGCTTATGCCAAAGAGCGAAGTCTCTTATTGGCTGAGCTTACTATATCCCAGGATGCACCACTACCAGTCCCCCAGATCTAGTTTGTCCGCATACATGCACACACGCACGCACTGCTTATATAACATCGCCAGATGAAACAAGATAAAAACAGTAGAACTCAAACCGTTCAATCTCTTCTGATCTCCAAGGCAGGGGAAGGAGGGTGGGTATTAGAATGTAAGGAGATGGATCCCAAACATCTGAAGTTATGGTGAGTACATAACTAAAAGATGTTATGTGATCCTATCTCGCCTACATTCTGACTGATGGGACAGCGTCCTAGCACCTGAATCCTGGGTGGCTCACTGGAAAACACTCCTGAGTACCGTGGAACCAAATGATGCTCGCCCTTTAGATGCCACATCCAATTTATAGTGGGAAATGAAAGTGCGGGTTGGACCAAGTAGCCGCAGCACAAATCTCAGAAATAGCGAGCTTGGAATGAAATGCAATAGAGGTAGACATAGCTCTAGTAGAGTGAGCTTTGACGGATGTTGTAAGTTGCTTATTTGAAGAGGAATAAGCCTGAGTTATGCAATCTCTAATCCATTTGGCAATAGTAGCTTTAGTGATGGTTTTACCCAGTTTATTATCTGAAAAGGACACAAACAATTGGTCTGTTTTTCGAATCTGTTGAGTCCTGTCTAGATAGAAGCAATTGCCTGTGAACATCCAACTTATGCAAGGTGTATTCCGCTTTGTTTGAAAATTTTGGAAAGAAAACTGGTAGCTCTAGAGATTGTTGGAGACAGAGATTAGAACAAACTTTTGGAACAAATGATGGATTAGGCCTAAGTGATACTCTATCCTTGTGAAAAATCAAGTACGGTGGTTTGATAGATAGGGCTTGAAGTTCTGAAACTCTTCTTGCAGAGGTAATTGCAATTAAGAAGGCAGTTTTCCAAGACAGGTATTTCAACTCACATGTAGCAGCCGGTTCAAAAGGGGAAGATGTTAAGGCACTAAGTACCAAATCAAGATCCCACGGAGGCAGGATGAAAAACTGGGGGTCTTAAAAGCACAGCACCTTTCATGAAAGTTTTACATAATCTGCTACTCATCAAAGGTGGGTCTATGGATTCGTGAAATTTGGAGATAGCTGCTAGTTGGACCTTAATAGTAGAGACTGAAGATCCTTGATTAAACAAGGATGTTAAAAATTTCAAGACGTCTGGTATTGGGGCAGTAATAGGGTCTAAGCCTCTGAGTTGAGCCCAGATAGCAAACCTCTTCCACTTACTGTGATACAATTTCTTAGTGGTGGGTTTGTGGGCTGAAGATAAAATGTGAATAACTTCAGGGTCCAAGGTGTGATTTCTGACTAAGGTCGGAAGTGGAGGAGCCAAGCTGCTAATTTCAAAGTGTGAAGGGACTGGTACTGTTGTCCCGACTGATGAATCAGAAGGTCCGGAGTTAGATCCAAAAACCAGGGACCGTCCAGAGCATATTTCTGTAGGTAGGGGAACCATACCTGACGAGGCCAGTCTGGAGCAATTAGAATCATTGTGGACCCCAATTGGGAAGCTTTCTGGATGACTTTGGGAAGGAGTGGAACCGGAGGAAAGCGTAAAGCAGTCCTGTTGGCCAAGGTTGGACTAGAGCATCCGTAGCTGCTTCCCCTGACGCTGGGTCAAGGAAAAGAACCTTTGCACTTCGTGTTTTGTGGTGTCGCAAACAGGTCGCAGCACGGAATCCCCCATCTTTTGAAGATCTGAGCTGCTACAGCTTCGTTCAGGGACCACTCGTGAGGAGAAAGAATAGTCCTGCTCAGTCTGTCTGCCAATACATTGGATTTTCCTGGAATGTGGGTCGCTACCAGGAAGCGGTTGGTAGCCACTGCCCATTCCCACACCCTCATGGCCTCTCTGCAAAGGGGGTAAGATCTGGTCCCTCCTTGTTTGTTTAGATACCAAACCACCGACATGTTGTCTGTGTGGATAGCGATAATGCCTTGAGGGAGAAAGTTGTGGAGGGCTTGTAGGGACAGAAGTACAGCCCTCATTTCCAACACATTGATATGGAGAAAGGTTTCGTTTGGAAGCCAAGAACCCTGAACTGACCTGCCCAGACAATGCCCCCCCCACCCCGTCTGGGAGGCATCCGTCGTCAAGGTGGTTACCGGAGGGGGCATAACAAAAGGTCTTCCCTGATTCAGATTGGATGGCAGAAGCCACCAGCGGAGGTCCCGTTTGCACGTTTCTGTAATCAGTATGTGATGATTGAGGGAGATCCTGAAAGGACCATTGTGTCGATAACAGCCACTGAAGAATTCTCATGTGCAATCTTGCCAGAGGAACTAGGAGAACCGTGGCAGACATTGAACCTAAAAGTTGCAGGACCAACCTGGCTGGGGCTTTGGATCTTAGAAGCAGGGCTCGGACTTGACCTTGTAATGTTTGTATCCTTTCGGTAGGAAGGAAGATTCGCATCAATTTTGAGTCTATCTCTGCTCCTATGAATCTTATGCGCTGAGAAGGCAGCAAGACAGACTTTGACCAGTTGAATGTAATTCCCAGGGAAGCACCCAGGGCGATGGTGGCTTGTAGGTTCTCTAGTAGTAGATGCCTGGTGGTGGCAGTCAGGAGCCAGTCGTCCAGATAGGGAAACACTTGGAATCCGAGACTCCTCAGGTGAGCAGTCACTACTGCCAAACACTTGGTGAACACCCTGGGGGCTGTGATGAGACCAAAGGGCAGAGCACAAAATTGGAAATGACTGTCTCCCAGGCTGAAGCGCAGATACCTCCTGGACGCCTGATGTATCGGTATGTGATAATAGGCGTCCTTGAGATCTATGGAGCACATCCAAACATCTTTCTCCAACAATGGGAGAATGGATTGTAAGGTGACCATTCGGAATTTGGACTTCATGACGGACTGGTTTAGTTTGCTGAGATCCAATATGGGTCTCAGGTCCCCTGTCTTTTTTGGCACTAAAAAGAACCTTGAGTCGTTTCCGGATCCGATCTGGTCTTTGGGGACCGGTTGGATGACTCCTTTTTCCAGCAGCTTTGAAGCTTCTACGGCTGCAGTTTCCCTTTGACTGGGTGGTGGGTCCGGGATTTTTTTGGACGGTGGGGGTGAGTGTGTGAAGGGAATGGTGTAACCTCCGGCAATAATCGAAGCACCCATCTGTCCTGAGTAATAGACTCCCAGGCTTTTAGGTGCTTGGCAAAATGGCACCCGACTGGCTCGAGCAGCACAGCCGGGCAATCCCTCATGGAGTGTGGGAGGCTGAAGAGCCACGAAAGGACTCGCGGTCTCCATTGTTGCGGGGGCCTCTGCCGCCTCTGGGACGGCGTTTTCCAGAATAATTTCCCGTCCTCTGCCTCTGGAAGGGAATCTTCCTGCTGTTGGGGAAAGTATTTCTGTGATTTATGGAACCACATCTTCCCTCCTCTTTTAGCCTTGGGATAAGGCCGAAAGGGAGTGGAATAATGTGCTCCTACGGCAGATAAAGTCTTTCCCTCCTGCTCACAGCGGGTAAGAGTGTCTTTTACCTTGGGTCCAAACAAAGAGGACCCATCAAAGGAAGCGTCGGCAAAGGAAGACTTGAAGGCCTCCGAAATGACACAACGGAGCCAGGCTTGTCTCCGTGAGAGCCACGCCTGTGCCTGCCGCTCTGCCCGCCCCTTCGGCCGCATATGAAATGAGTCTCATGGACGAGTTAGAAATCGAGGTAAGGATAGCCAACTGAGAGCTAACTGACTGGGCTAGCTGCTCAGGTAGGTTACCTGAGAGGGAGTCTGAGAGCTCCTTGACCAGATCCCTCTGTAGTCTGGTGAAATGTGCCAAATAATTCAGGGACCTCAGAGTAAAGGCCGCTGAAGTCAGGGTGCGCTTCCGTGCATCGTCCATGCTCCTAGACTCCTTATTAGGAGGATGGACGGACGTTGAAGCCTCTGCCACGTCCTGCTGGGTAGCAGATGCCACCACCATGGCATCTACAGCCACGCCTTTCGTCAAGAACTCCTTCTCGGGTGGGGCAGACAAAAATTTGTTAGGGCGAGAAGGCACTGGTTCCACAGTATCTGGGTGTTCCCACGCCCTCCGACAAACCAAATCCAGGAGCTCGTCGAAGGGCGGAGACACCCAGGAGGCGGAGGGCTGAGCCCCGAAGGCCTTGAGAAACACTGACTCATCAACGGAGGGGGGTTTGGAATTCCAGCCGCCTCGTTGCTTAAGGATTTCTAGAATGTCTGCAAATGAGACATCATCCGAGGACGACTTTGGGGACCCCTCCACATCATCAAGATCAGTGTCCGATGTAAGAGACTCGTCGGGGGAGTCCACGTGCTTCCTCTTGCACGATCTCTTCCTTGGGGGCTCTTCCGAAGACAACTCCGAAGAACCCTCAGGAGGAGGGGAACCCCCAGTGGGGGTAACCTCAGGCCCCGGGGCTCCGCTGCCTAGAGACAGGGGAACTGCCAAAGACCCAGTCTCCATGCCCAGGGAAGGTGCCGGTAAAGCCGTAGAGATGGCCGAAGAAGACTTGGCCAAGGCACTCCTCATAGCTCTGAAAGCCGGACCCCCAGAATCCTGGGAGTGTCCGGTCCCCGGAGCCATGATAGCAGATGGAAGTCCCACGGCCGTAGCACCGAGAGGGAGGCTCGGAACCGACAGCATAGGTCCCGAAACGTCACCCCCGGGTCCGGCCGAAGAAGTCCGTGTGCTAAACTCTGACCCGAAGGCCGGGGGTGGAGTAAGGGTCGGAGCCGACCCTAGGATCTCCACTGGCTCCATCAGCACCTGCTTCGATGGAGCCGAAGCGGTCGGAGGAGGAATGGCAATGGAGTGGGCTATCGGCTCCGAAGCCAATTGGGTTGGAGCCGAAACTAATTTTTAAAAGACTGGGGACTGGAACAGTCTTTGGAGCACCCTGTCTATGTCCGAATCTGACATCCTCGATGACCTGGAGGAGACCGAACGGGTTCGAGTAGGTCTCTCCAACGGCTCCAAGGGACTAGGGGACCGGCTCCGAGGCGACTCGATAACTATCGGCGCCGAAGGAGAGCACAAGCCAATTTCCATCGGTGCCGAAGAGGACTTCGGCGCCGAGGAGGAAGTGTCTGAGGGGACAACCTTCATCGGCCCCGAGATCAGTGGAGCCGATGAAGGTGACCCGCCTCGATGCCGCAGCCGTCGGCTCCAACCCAGAGGAGTCAAGACTGGAGGCATCGAGGCAGACCGTTCGCCTCGGCTCCAAGTCCGTGGAGCCAAGGAGAAGCCTGCCTATGTCTTTGGCGGTCGGGTCCGACGGACTGGTCGGAGCCGCCTTTTCTTTTAGCAGGAGAAGGAGAGGACGCTAATGCTTCTTCAAAAGAGGGTTTTATAAGGCCTTTCAAAATAAGTTTATTTTTCCTCTCTTGGAGGACCCTCGAGGAAAACGCATGACACACGCTGCAGGACTCCTGCAAATGTTTAGCGCCCAAACAATAAACACAGAGAGAGTGGTCATCTGTGATTGACATTTTAAAGCTGCACTTAGTGCACTTCTTAAAGCCCGAAGGCCTAGGAGCCTGAGACATTATAGCAACACTTCAGTAACACAGAAAAACACACTGTTTTGTTTTTTTTTTTTTTTTTTTTTATATATTGACTATCACTACAATGATTAGCTCACAGTTGCCGATTAAGGTTGACAGTCCGACAACTACAGAAAAATAACTAAAGGGGATCCTAGAACCCCTAAGGATTTGAAATTAAATTTACTGACAGGGAAAGGCCCTTCAGTTCAAGGGGGCCTCTAGTCAGAACAAACACACAATCACACACAAATTTTCCACAAAAAAATACCCAATCACACACAAAAGTACGGTATAGCCGTTAAAACAGCTTTTTGTTATAGAAATAGAAAATTTCTGACAGAAAAAGTTAGTGAAAAACACTACTTAGCTCAGCCAGCTCGAGACCACATCTTTGCTAGTTAGCGGCAAACGAGATCTGGGGGACTGGTAGTGGTGCATCCTGGGATATAGTAAGCTCAGCCAATAAGAGACTTCGCTCTTTGGCATAAGCGTGCCGAGTCGGAGCCGAGGGATCGGCTCCGAACCCATCAGTCAGAATGTAGGCGAGATAGGATCACATAACATCAATGAGTTATTTTTTGACTGCACCTGCACCTTCTGTACTAAAGTTACTTGTTTTCATATGACTGTAATTTGCATTTAAACATATTTGGCACATTTTTAAGTTGTCAAGGCTAAGTTCTTACTGCTAACTAACTGTCTGCATCACGGATTTTTAAGTTAGAAAAAAATTGCCTTCGTAATCGCTATAGTGTGGGGTACAGAGCTACCTTGAGTGAACTTTATTCTCTGCCTCCAAATCAGGACTAATCTACTAGGTGATTCAGTTTTGTGGACAGTTTTAGTGTTTTTTTTTTTTTTTTTTAAGACATGTACACAGTATTATGCTTGTGTGTGTGTGTGTGTGTGTGTGTGTGTGTGTGTGTGTGTGTGTGTGTGTGTGTGTGTGTATATTACGTCATTGTCTTCCAAAATTAGATGTTTTATTAGGATATATTGGGTCATCAGGTGACTGTGTGTGAATTGTTGTAACAAGGCTGACTGAAAAAGGTACTGTTAGTCCAGATGTACACTAAAAGGGCACGTTAGCAATGCCTATAGGGAATCGGGATTTGCAATGGAGATAGCAGAAGCAGAGTCGATTGTGCGCTGAAAATACGATCTGGACCAGACTGCTTTGTAAAAACCCGAATGTTCTCTCAGGCTCACAAATGCGCGCTTGTGTTAAACACATTATAACAGGGTGACACTGTCATGTTGTGTCTAGCTGAGCGGGCATTCCACTGATGCCACAAATAAGCTTACAGTAGTTGGAGAAAGACAGCCCTGGAAAAGCTCATTGGCTAGAAAGTAGAACTGCGCGAGTAAGAGACTGAGACTATAGGGTCTTACCGAAAAGATTGAGTGAAGTGTGGGACTTTCCACAACTTCCCCTTTGTCGAATGGATGCTTCACCCTTACTAAAAGCTAATGTTGTAGTCTGAAGCAACATGTTTGAATAGAAGTCACACAATCTGATATTGTTAGCTGATCTACTTGTGGGTTCAATGGAAATGGATACAAGTTATTATACAACTGAAGGTAGCATGAGTAGCACAGAAACTGATGGAGAATGTAATGATTTGCCAAACACTTCACCTAAAAAGAAAGCAAAGAGGTTGTCACGGTATCATTAAGAATGGCAGACAGAATTTTCCTGGTGTGAAAAAGTTCACAACAATGTCTTCACAACTCGATGCACATTGTGTAAGAAGGAGGTTTTGGTTGCTTATGGTGTCAAAAGTGACATAGTAAATCATAGCCGTTCAAAAAGTCAACAGAAAGCTCAGATTGCTGTAAACACTGCTGCCATTGACATTTTTTTCAAGAAGTCAATGATAGTAACAGGAACTGACAAGCAGGCAACAGTTGCAGAACTTGTGTGTGTTTACCACACTGTACATCACTACATCTCCTACAACACTGCTCACTGTGGCGCTAAACTGGACCACTTGTTATATCAAGACTCGGCTACTGCTAAAAAGACAGCATGTGGTAGCACAAAAGCAGAAGCACTGGTGACTGATGTCCTTGGCCCAAAGTCAGTGGAGTCCATTATGAAAGACATTACAGGTGACAATTCTATTCCATATTCTGTCAACTGATGCATCTAATCTCAAGAACAGAAAAATGTTTCCTGTCTGCATTCAATATTTTAGGGAAGGGAGAGGAGGGGATGGGTCATGGGGGGCAAGGGGCAGTAAAAGATTTTAATTGTGAAAAGTTGGCAACCCTAATTATATCCTCGAAAAGGCATTCCATCGAACTCCTCTTCATTGATTCTTAAACAGTAAAAGCAGAAAACGCCGAATATTCACATCAGCGATTTCTTTCCCTGGGAAAAAAATCGCTTGGCCATCCCTGTTAGTTTGCCGATTTCCCAACTGTAGTGCAATCTCAGAGTCGGTGTACTTAGTTGGTGGGGGGGGGGGTACAGCCCCCTACTTTGTTATGTTTGTAGTGGTGCACTTTTGTTTCGAGGGCAAGCGATTTCTTTTCCAGGGAAAGAAATTGCTGATGTGAATGCTTGGAGTTTTCTGCTTTCGCTGTTTAATGGTCGATGAAGAGGCGTTCAATGGAACGCCTCTTCGAGGATATAATATAGACTCAATAACATATCTGGTGACTCCCTCTTTTCTAACTTCTTATCCAAAAAATGGAATACTTTGCCCCATAACATAGTATCCCAGTCTTCTTTAACAACTTTAAACAAATGCTGAAAACACATCTGGCAGATACCTGGTTGTGTTCCTGCACCAATCCTGGCTAGACCACCCTGTATGTCTGAACCTATCTAACCTACCGGCATTAACTTAACTATCAAACTTCTAACCTCAGTATTCCAAGACTCTGTTTTCTCAATTTCAGCTCATTCCGCTATACTAAACACCTACTAGGCTAAATACTTTAGTGTATAATATTTCCCAGACTAAAACTTATTATTCAAACTACAAAAGGATTTTTATTATATCTTTTACAGATGTGTCTATGTATTTTGTTGATACCTAAATCTGTAACATGGGGTTTTCCATGACAACTAAACATATAACCCCTAAATTGCCTCTATTGTTAGCCATTCTTTACTCACTGTACTTTACATTGTATATTATCATCTTTCTTATATTTTCCAAAATGTAATTGAATTGTATAGAAATTTGTACTTAGTATCACTGTATTGTTCACTGTATGTCTCATAACTGTAACACAAATTGTAATTGTATCTAATTTTGTATCTTGTATGTGGTGCTTTTCTCCCCGGGCCTCCGCTGAAAAAGGATCTGTGTCCGGTCGGACTTTCCCGGTTACCAAATGTAAAATAAAAAAAAATATATATATATATATATATATATATATATATATATATATATATATATATATATACAGACACACATTTTATATATATATATATATATATATGTATATGTATGTACATATATTTACACATATACATATATTTATATACAAGCAAGGCAGTCAGCACAAGATTTGATTCACTCTGCCTCCATTTGCTTACTGTGTGACCTTTAGCAATTCTTAACCAGAAAGTGCTTTGTGGCAACTGTGAAATTGGACATGGCTCCAAATTTGGTCTCTTGAAATGCAAGCCTAGTAACTACCTGTGAACCCATATTTTGTTTGCATATTCATATATTCAGTTGTAAAGTTTAGAATAAAATCATTTTATATTGCATACTACATTAAAATGGTAAACCAGTAGAGATACAATACAGCACATATTATATACAGTCATAAACCATTAAACAAAGTTTTGTTTCTCGTAAATCTGCATGAAGCAGCTAAAACTTAATGTACACTCGATATTGTATTTTAATTATGCCAAGCCATTGTGGTGCAGCGGTAGCATTGTCGCCTCACAGCAAGAGGTTCTCCCGTTCGATTCTCGGCTGGAGCACCTTCTGTGTGGAGTCTGCATGTCCTCCCCGCGGTCGAGTAGCGTTCGAACGACATGCGTGAATGGGTGTGCCTTCGTTGAAGGTTGGGTGTCGAGCTGGCACCTCAGCACCGTGAAAACCTACTGCCAATAATTAGCGGACCGGAGTTCCGCTGTGGTGACCCCTAACTGGGAAAAGCCAAAAGAAAAACAACTCCATCCAAAATCTGCTTCAGTGTATTTTAATGCAACTACATGGAAAAGAAAAATAAGCATAAAATGGCACAATTAGCACAAAAAAATCTTATTAGTTGTGAGGAAAAGAAAGTGGCATTAACTTCCACCTGCCATATTCATTGTAACTATACATCCTAATATTTCTTCATTTAGCATGATGTTTGTGTTAAAAAAAAAAACGAAAGAGAGAAACACACTGCTCAAACTGCAAGAAGCAAGTGTTGGGGAGACTAAATTACAAGGTACATAAGCTGGTCTAATGTCCGCTTTTCATCTATGACCTGAGCAAAAAGCATTGAACAAAATTTATAAAACAACAGTGTATTAATTACACAAACACAGTAATAAGATTCAGCAATGATGAATGTAGCTACTAAAGCAACATTACAGACATATATCAAGCAGGACTGACACATGTACGTAATTTAAACCTACAAAGTTTTCAGTTTAAATTCGTTAAATTAGACACCTTTCAGATCACAGCAGTAAAGGAGACACATGACAAGACTGAAGCCAAACATCTTTAAATTAACCTGGCAACAGTTGTTCTTTGGTAATTAGGCATGTAGTCCAAAAGAATACCGAAGAACTTAGCCAAAATTCCCAAGTACTCCAAAGCACTGTCTGGTTAGGTGATTTGCTCAAGATCACACAGTACTCAAATAAAGTCTTAAGGAATCAAACTCTGTACCACAGGAATTATCTCTTTAACAGCTCATAACCTTAATCCTTTGTGCTAACTGCCATACAGTGGTTCTTGCTGTTCTTAGGTAAAATGTTGATATCAACCCCCTCTGTCGCAGAATTTAACTTTCTTATGTTGTTAAGGATGTCCTTACATCCAACGATATGGTATATGCAGGTCTGTATTATAAATTCCTATCTTCATTCACAGGCATGCAACAGAAATGTAGAGAGCCTTAATATGATGGATTCATGGCGATTAATTGATTCCCAAAATATCACCATACACATTATCACTCCCAGCAATTTTAATGTCTTGAAACACTGATTTAAAAAAATAAGCAAAAGAAAATGGTTTTGCTGGGCGGAGACATGCTTCTTTGTCTACTCCCTCTATTAAGGGTAGCAGGAAAACTTACTTAGCTCAAAAGTTCAATGACTTTGGAAATAACATAGTAGCAATATGTAATTAAATAAATGGTTATGATCAGGTGAGTCTTAAAGAAAGAAACTATATGCCTCTTGAATGAATTCCACTGTAGGGTGTTACTTTTCCACCTTCAAAGGAGCCTTCTATATCGGTCAACAGCCAGAACAAACTGTCAGTGAAATGTGGAAAAACATTTGGGTGGTCTTGATTCCCCTATTTCTGGTCTCTCCCATTATTTTTTTAACAAAAGAACAGCTAGCAAAGTCAATCGTGTGGCACAAACTTCGCAGAAAGTACAGTTCTACAAGTGAAGCTTGCCATAACAGTAGATGTTCAAATATATCACCATTGCAATAGCCATTGCTATAGGGGTTATATCTTGACAACAGTGGACAGCATCCAAATTTTTAGGGCACTTTATGCATGCCTTAACCACTGAAGTGCTCAAGGAGAGTTGTATAAAATTACCTGTTAGGGTGCCAGAACATCAGAGCTCTTTTGTCTTAAAAAAGGAAGGCTAGAGCCCTGATGTAAGTAATACGCCAAAAAAAAGATATGAGAAATACATATTCATACCCTTGTAGACAAACTGAACAGGGTCTACATGTTGCAAAAGTGATCTGTTCAAATATCTACTGTTATGTTCACTTACAAGACTGTACTATGTCCATCATTAGACCACTGTTGCTGTAGCCTAAGTTGTAAGAGTAGATTGCTACAGCTTAGAGAGAATGGGAAGAGGAAGATGGATCAGAATCCAAGAGCCTCTGGAGAACAGCCCTAACAAAACCTGCTCTGGACCTGGAAAATAAATCCAGTTTGTAATGTTCTGTAAAAGATGTACTGAGGATCAAGTTGCTGCCTCTAGAATACTTCTAGAGTCCACACCTTTCCAAAACGTCACAGAAGAAACCAAAGCGCTAATAGAATGGGCCCTGACCTTTTGCCTGAAAGTGGATTGTTGTGATGAGAACCACCATTTGGAAATAGTCTGTTTTGATGCTGATTGTCCCTTCTTCTTACCTTCATGAAAAATAAACAGTTGATCTGAACTCCTAAAGGTTTTAGTTACATCAAGATAGTACTGGAGTTGCCTGTGGACATCCAGAGAATATAAGATCCTTTCTCCTTGATTTTTAGGATCTGGAAAAGATACAGGGAGGTGAATTGCTTGGCTGAGAGTAAACTCTGAGAACAAATCTTTCATTTATTCCTAAAGTGGTTTGAAAGTAATCATATCCTTATGGAAAATTATATAAGATTAGTTCACCTTAAGAGCTTGTAACTCTGTAGATGTTAAGAGCAGTAACACAGTTTTAAAACTTAAGAACTTCAGTTTAACCTGATGGGCTGGTTCAAATGGAACAAATTTAAGTTTCTCCAGAAACTGAGATCTCAAGTAGAGGACATCTGTTTCCTAGATGGACGGATATGCAGAACCATTTTCAAAAACTCGGACAATACACAAGGAACACAACTCACTGCTGAAGACGTTCTCACCAAATGCAAGAAGACAAGTGAAAACTGAAAAATGAGAACAGTCACCACGAACAATGTTATCAATGCAAAAAGAGTCCAATGGTAGCCACGATAAAATCCAACTGTAGTCGCGGTAAAAATATAAAAAACATTTATTGTAGAACATAGAATAAGCGCTTTCGCATAGTACAAACTATGCTTCATCAGATATCTGATGAAGCATAGTTTGTACTATGCGAAAGCGCTTATTCTATGTTCTACAATAAATGTTTTTTATATTTTTACCGCGACTACAGTTGGATTTTATCGTGGCTACCATTGGACTCTTTTTGCATTGATAACATTGTTCGTGGTGACTGTTCTCATTTTTCAGTTTTCACTTTTCATTTTCAAAAACTGTTTGACATTAGGCTTGGTAGAATGGGGAATCTATGGACAGACAATTAGAGATGGACAAAAGATGAATACTGATAGATGAATAAGAAAGGCCATAGGATAATAGTGCATGCAAATACTGAAGAACCAGAGGTGTCTGGGCCTTAAAAGGGTCTTGGTTCTTATATTGGCACCAATTAGAACATTGTTTCCACTTATTTATATATGATTTTCAAACAGCAGGTTTCTTATCATCCTTTAATACATGCTGTACATCATCAGAAAAAAGGTACCTAAATGGTATTAAAGTTATCATCCAGAAGCAGTCAGAGAAGTTACAAGTTGGGGTGTATTAAACAACTCCAATAAACTGTGAGCAAATCTACTCAGTGAGAAAACTTGTGGTAATTTCCCTTGGTCATTTTAAAAGAAAGGAGATCTATAGCTGCCTGGGCTAAAAGGAGATCACCACAATTATCTCTGGGGAATCATCCTTCTCTTTAGACTGACACTGGATATCAGAGGAAAAGGTTAAAAGGCATACAGGAACATTCCAGTCCATGGGAATGAGAAAGCATCAGTCTTCTAGGCCTTTTTGCAAAGAATCCTGGAGCTGAATTTCTTTAACTGGCTGCTCTGAATTGGGCAAAGAGATCTATTTGAGGAGTTTCCAAAAGTTGAATCAATTCCTGGAAGACCCCAGGGCTCAGTTTCTATTTGTAAGGCTCTGTCCTGATCCTGTTTAAATCACCTGCAACAATGTTTTGCTCTGATGAAATGCAGAAGGGCTGAAGTAAGAGACTGAGCAGAGTTGCTAAGTCCCAGACTAACATAACTAATTGCAGAGGAGATATGATCTGGCTCTCCTTGTTTGTTTATATACTACATCACTGTGATCACAGAGACCAAAATGGTTTAGATATTTGAGGGCATTTGTTACTGCCATAGTTTCTTTGACATTTATGTGTTTTGGTCTGTAGTGCAGATCCTTCACCCCCATGGAAACAACTCTCCACTCAAAGTCTAAAGCATTTGTGGTTACAGACTGAATGGGAGTTGGAAGGGAGAATGGAAAAACTGAGCTGAGAGAAAACTAGTTCATCCAGCAAAGTAATTCCCTTTTGACAAAACTCAGTAATGATATCTGAAAAGAAAGAGTACTGGTACTGGGTACACATCGATCTAAGGAGTCACTGAATATTTCTTATATGAAGTCTGGTTAGAGGAATTATGAGAATTGTAAAAGCCATAAAACCCAGAATCCGGAGATATTTCCTGGCTGAATTCAGAGATTAGTTGCCACAATTCAGAAACGGTCTTTGTAATTTTCTACTCTGCCTAAAGGAGAATGGCTCTCATCAGGGATGTGTCCAGAATATATCCTAGAAATACTATCCTGTATGGTGCAGAACTAAATGCTAGCGGCAGTAGTCACATGCTCCCACATGGATAATTGAAAATAGTTTAAAAAATAGGCACCTGGAAAGCTGACTAGCATTAAACTGAGCAAGAGCTGGACTGATCGTTAGGGAGTAGAAGGAAAAATAAAGATAAAATAACAGAGAACTGAGACACAATGGTTAACTCCAACTTGAGTGCTGCAGTGTATGGCTGAATCAGGCAACATAACCAGATGCAACAGTCAATATAACTGAGTGATGTGTAAGAGAAAACTGACAAAATGAAGAAGGAAATGGTGAAACTTTTGTCTGAGTATGTGAAGTTGAATGATAAAGAGAATAGAGGTGAGGGAAGACACCTTACACAGACATTCCGACAAGCTGGCATTCCTGTAAAGTTCCATCCATGAGATTAAAGAAAGACAGGTAGCTGTAAAGACTAAACAAGGAGAAATATGGGACAAGTTAACAAAACAAGAGGATTGTGCTAGAAGAGAAAACTTAAGGATTACCATTGTGCAAGAAGGATGGGAAGAAAAAGGTTGCTGTGAAGCAGTAAAGAAATAGATCAGTAGAAGGACTGGGATAAATGAAGATGACTTAAAACTGGACACAGCACATACAGCCGAAGCCTCTGCCAGGGTGCTAGGGTGTGCTAGGTACCTGTGACCTATAGTAATCAAGGTTGAAAACTATCAGCCAAAAGAAAGAATTTTGTCAAGCTTGTGGAATAAAAGTAAGCTATTGAAAACTGGCAAAAATATCTGCACACACATTTTACTCAGTCATCACCGGGCTAAAGAGAAATGTTTTTACCACCAAATAATTATGCAGAAGGGAAGGCATTCGGATCAAACTGCAATATCTGGTACAGCTGAGAGTTTACCTACTAACCAGAGCTAGATACTATCTAGACCCAGAGAGAACCACAACTGAAATGGAAGTGTATCTGCGAGAAAATGGAAAATTGTCAAACAGAATTGCAGCAAATACATCATCAAACAACCCAGAAGCAACAGTTACTCAGGGGAAAAAGAAGCAGAGAGTTGCCTTTTAAACCATTCCCAGTTTTCAGAAGGAAGATGGAAGAGAAGAAATTGGAAATCAAGAGGGCAGCTTAAAGGATCCGTGATTCTCTGAGTGATGGCCAAGACATAATTTATTATTTATTGACATTTGATTACCAGGAACGTCCAACTGGGTAGAAGCCCATTTTCAGCAGAGGCCCGGGAGAAAAGCTCCAAATTATTACAAAACATTTTAAGAACAATAATTTTACAATCTTCAAAAATAAAACAAAACATCTGCAGTTTAAAAATTATAACAAATTAGACAATATAAAAACACTGGTTAAGAATAGATAAAGGTTTTATGACAATCATTTAATATTTGGAGAAATGTTAGACAGTCTGTAGAGAAATTAAAGGTAAGTTAGTCTAATATGAATGTGAATTACAATATGAAGTGAAGGAAAAACAGGCTTACTGCATATTTAGACAGAAAGTCAGAGAAGAGAATTTTATAGAAGTAAGGAAATAAGTGTAGAAGGGAGAGTAAGGAGGTTTAAGGAATGAAAAGATACTTGTTCACATTTACAGATATAGTTTATCCTGGTTTTAAGCAAGAATAGAGACATATATTAGCTAGGAAGTCTTTCAGAGTGCTTTTGAAATGTGGGAGGGAGGGTATTGATCTGATGGATACAGGTAAGGAGTTCCAGGCCTTAGCAACATCGTACAAGTACAGACAATGCCCAGCAGATTTGCTAAGTTTATAGACAGACAGGAGTTTCTGGTCACTGGATAGCAATGACTAACTTGGAGCATTTGTACAATGTTTTTTAGCTCTGAACAGGCAGATGGATGCTTGCTAATTTTATAGATGGTAAGAATCTGTATATATTTTAGTTGATGAGGCAGTTCTCACCAATTTACACAGTGGTAGGTTCTGAAAGGGGTATTTGCTGCAAATTTTGCAACTTTGTTATAGTATTGTTCAGTTTTAATTCTGTAAAGCCTGGAGGTAAGTAACAATGGAAGCACCACAAAGCAGTGTAGACAGGAGATAAGTAGTGGCTAGTTTTTGGTTTTGTAAAACATCCATAGTTATTGATGAGTTTTTCGTATGCAATTTTCTATATGCAGGTCAAATGTAAGATTATCATCCATTATCACCCCCCGATAATTTACTATGAGAAGTGACTTCAATGGTTGTATTATCAAGAGAGAGGACTTTAAATTTTATTTTTTCATGAGAGAAGGATTTGGAGAGAAAAAAAAGAAGTTATGTACTCATCATAACATTCCATGCGAGTTGTTCCATCTCACCTTCATTCTTCACTGATGGGTTCGGAGGCGATCCTCGGCTCCGACACGGCCCTTTAGCAAAACTCAAAGATTACCAGTAGCTCGAGACCAAGCCCCTTTATCCCATGATGCATTGCTGAAATTACCTCAGATCTTGTTTGCTGCATGTACCATATCCTAGTAAGAGGACTAATCTCCCCAGGCAGGAAGAAACATTGAATAACCAGGATGAAGTCAGTCCCCAGGTCAACCGTCAGCCAGGTGGGGGAAGGAGGGAGGTACGTGAGAATGAAGGTGAGATGGAACAACTCACATGGAACGTTATGGTGAGTACATAACTTCTTTATGTGAAGTTGTTAAATCTCACCATTCATTCTTCACTGATGGATAGCGTCCCTAGCACCTTAAATCCTGGGTGGCTTACGGGAGTACATTTTTCAGGACAGTAGAATCAAAGTAAGCCCTGTCCCTGGAGGCCTTGGCCACTTTGTAATGAGTGATAAAAGTGTGAGGCTTAGACCAAGTGGCTGCAGCACAGACATTGTCAAGAGGTAACTTGGCTTGAAAGGCCGAAGAAGTAGAGACTGCTCTGGTTGAATGCGCCTTCATTTTATGCAACAAAGACCTATTAGCAGATGAGCAAGTGTAGGTGATACAATCTGAAAGCCCATTAGAAAGGGTTGTTTTAGCCACTGGTCTACCTTTTCTGGCTTCAGAGAATGAAACAAAAAGTTGGTCTGACTTTCTGAAGTCTTTTGTTCTGTCCAGATAATATCTAAGCTGGCTGTGAACATCAAGTTTTTGCAGCATGTATTCTGGGGGAAAAACGGGCAACTCAATAACTTGATTTATGTTTGTCTCAGAACATACTTTAGGCAGAAAAGAAGGGTTAGTCCAAAGGGATACTCTGTCAGGATGGAAAATCATATATGGAGGCTTGATAAATAATGCCTGAAGCTCTGACACCCTGCGGGCAGAAGTAATGGCCACTAGAAAAATAGTTTTCCATGACAGAAACTTGAGCTCACAAGAAGATGATAGTTTGAAGGGAGAAAGAATAATACGGAAAAGCATGAAATTCAAGCTCCAGGGAGAATAAGGAGTCTTCACTGGAGGTCTCATGTGAAAGGTACCTTTGGGAGGGTGGCCTAATGGTTAAGGTGTTTGCCTTACAAACACAAGGTGCAGGGTTTGAGTCTCACAAGGGATAATTGTTTAGGCTTAAAATGGCTCACAAGGGCAGTTAGCCTAGTGCTAATCTATTCTATTATATTCTATTCATAACTGGTGTTGCATAATATTCAGTCAATCAATACCTAGATGGAAATTAGATATAGCTGCTAACTAGACCCTAATGGTAGCAGCTGCAGCTCCTTCGTGAAAAAGTCAAGAATTCTAGAATGGATGACAATGGAGCTTGGTAAGGATCAAGGTTTTTGTTAGAAGCCCAAATGGAAAATCTTTTCCACTTACTCTGATACAATTTTCTGGTGGAAAGTGTGTGGGAAGCCAACAAAATTTGACTTAAGTCATCTGAAAGATTATGAAGCCTGGCTATACGGGGAACTGGAGCAGCCAAGCAGTTAGCTTCAGTGACTGCAAGGAAGGATGGAGGTCCCCTGACGGGTGTGTCAGAAGGTCTGGAACTGGGTCCTGGGTCAATGGATCCTCCAAGAGATGATGGTAAAGAAATGGGAAACAAAGAGGCTGATGAGGGGCTATAAGAATGACAGTCCTTCCCAGCGACTTCGCTTTCTGTAAAAATCTGGGTATCAGAGGAATTGAGGGAAATGCATAGAGGAAACCCGGGAGCCAATTGTGTATGAGTGCATCTCTCGGGGGTTCTCCCAGAGGGGGGATCACAGCAAAGTACCTTCTGCATTTGGTGTTGATGTGGCTGGAAAAAAGATCGCAGCAAGGCTGGCCCCATTTGCAGAAAATCCTGTCCGCAATCTCCTGTTTGAGGGACAACTCATGTGACAACAATATTGCCCTGCTCAGCTTGTCCGCTATCACGTCGGATCTCCCCAGGATGTGTATTGCCAACAGAAAGCTCTGGGATGACACAGCCCACTGCCAAATTCTGAGGGCTTCTTGGTAAAGGGGTAAGACCTGGTCCCGCCCTGTTTGTTCAAATATCAGACCACTGACATGTTGTCTGTCTGAATAGCAATTGTCCCTAGAGAGAGAGAGTCCTGAAAGTACTGCAATGACAGAAGTACCGCTCTCATCTCTAGGACATTGATATGCAAATGTAACTCTTGATCCATCCATGTGCCTTGGGCAGTCTTTCCCTGAAAATGCCCCCCCACCCTATCAGGGAAGCGTCCGTGGTCACAGTGGCTACTGGAGGGGGAAGTACAAAGGGGCTTCCTATTGTAACATGTAGAAACGTCAACCACCACTGAAGATCCCTCTTGCAAGAGTTTGTAATCAGAATCATATGGTTCATTGGCAACTCCTGGTAAGACCACTGAGTGAACAGGAGCCATTGAAGAATCCACATATGCATCCTCACCAATGAAATGGCTAAAATAGCTGCCGCCATCAAACCTAGTACTTTCAAGACCTCTGCGGCTGGAGCTCTGTTCTTTGAAACCAGTGATGTGATGTGTTGGTGAAGAATTGATACCCTTTTGACTGGAAGATGTAGAGTGGTGGTTGAAGTGTCTAACTCTGCCCCTATAAAGATGACATGCTGCGATGGGGACAGGACAGACTTTTTGAAGTTGACCGTAATGCCTAAGTGGTTGCTGAGTGTCAGAGTGGATTCTGTTGCCTGAATCAGTTGATGCCTGGTGGTGGAGGTAAGGAGCCAATCGTCTAGGTATGGAAACACCTGGAATCCTAGATGCCTCAAGTGAGCCGTGACCAATACCATACATTTGGTAAACACTCTGGGGGCTGTAGTGAGACCAAAGGGCAGGGCTCAAAACTGGTAGTGACTGGCTCCCAGCCGGAAACGCAAATGATCTCTGGATGGTCTGGCCACTTTTATGTGGTAGTACGCATCCTTGAGATCACTTGAGCACATCCAATTGTCCTTCCCTAAAAAGGGGAGTATGGACTGAAGCGTGACCATCCGAAACTTCTCTTTTTTTACAAATTGGTTCAGTCTGCTGAGGTCCAAAATGGGTCTCCAGTCCCCTGTTTTCTTTGGAACCAAAAAGAATCTTGAGTAAGTTCCGAATCCTGTTTGGTCTGCTGGAACTGGTTGGATGACTCTTTTGTCTAGCAACTTGTGGACCTCTATGGCTGCTTGTTTCCTGTAACTGGGTGGAACATCTGGGATTCTCTTGACGGGAATGGGTGGAGCGGAGAACAGTATGAAATACCCTCTGGAAATGATGCTTTGTACCCATCTGTCATTTGTAATATCTAACCAGGTTTCTGGGTGCAAAAATAAGTGACCCCCGACCACCTCTGGAGCAGGACAGTCGGGCCTCCTCTCAGGAGCGCTGGTAGGGTTGGTCAGAGAAATGATCTCTGTCACCCTGGTGTTGTGGACCCCCTCTGCCATGAGGGCGGCGTCTTCCATTATTACCTCCCTCTCTGCCCCTGGAGGAAGGTTCTCCATGTGTGTGTCCTGAAAGGCTCCTTGGGCTTTATGGAACCGCATCTTTCCTCCCCTTTGGTCTTTGGGGTAAGGTGGAGTAGGGGTAGAAAAGTGGACTCCGATGGCAGACAGAGTCTTTCCCACCTGTTCACACCTGGTCAATGTTTTCTTTACATTAGACCCAAACAAGGATGAGCCATCAAACGGGGTATTTACGAATGAAGACTTGAAGGGCTCCATGAAATAACAGAGGTGCATCCAGGCATGCCTACGAAGAGCAACCCCTGCTCCTGCAGCCCTACTCGATCCATCTGCTGCATATGATATGAGACGCATGGACAAGTTCGCAATGGAATTAAGGGTAGCAAGCTGGACAGAAACCTTGTCAATGACATCTGCAGCTACAGCACCCTGAAGAGTATCTCCCAACTCCTTAAGGAGGTCTCTTTGCAGTTTGGTGAAATGGGTCAGATAGTTCAGTGGTCGAAGGGTGAAAGCCACTGAACTGAACATGCATTTCCCATATATTTCCATGATCCTAGAATCTCTTTTAGGAGGATGGATAGACACAGAGGTTTCAGACAATTCCTTCTTGGTGGCTGCCGCCACCACCATAGCATCAACAGGGACTCCCTTAGACAAGAAGGTTTTATCCACTGGGACAAAGATAAACATATTCGGCCTCCGAGGGACAGGTTCCATGGACTCCAGAGACTCCCATGCCCTACGAGAAACCAGTTGCATAAGCTCATCATAGGGTGGAGACACCCAGGAGGTGGAAGGTTGAGACCCAAAAGCCTTCAGAAGAACCGACTCATCCTCAGTAGGATTTTTGGACTGCCAATCACTCCTCTGCCTAAGGATCTCAAGGATCTCCGCAAAGGAGATGTCCTCAGAGGGGGATCGAGGGAACCCTTCTGACTCATCCAAGTCAGTGTCAGATGTCAATGACTCCTGTGGGGAGTCCAAGTGCCTCCTCTTGCACACTGTCTTTCTGGGAACTTCCTCAGTGGGAACCTCTGGGGAAGTCTCGGAAGAGCAGGGGATGCCCAGTGGGGCTACCTGAGGCTCTGGGTTTCCACGCTTGGGGTGGCCGACAGAAGCAGAAGCAGACACCGGCACTTTAGGGGAAGAAGATGCCAGACCTGGTGATGA
The DNA here is from genome assembly GCF_019279795.1 of Protopterus annectens. Classification (NCBI taxonomy): domain Eukaryota; kingdom Metazoa; phylum Chordata; order Ceratodontiformes; family Protopteridae; genus Protopterus; species Protopterus annectens. Next base: position 654,247,122 of record NC_056727.1, read on the forward strand.
GGAAGTCTAAGGAAACAGTACTCGCCTCATGGCTTTGAAGGCATCACGGCTTCGATGGGAAAGGAGTCGATGGACCCAAAGGAACCGTGATTCCCTCCCGCATCGATGCTGTGGGCTCTGAGCCCAAGGTAGGAGCCGAGCTCACCCGCGCCGAGGCCCCGAGAGGAAGAGTTGGCACCAACAGGTCAGTGTGACTATCCTCCCTGGACTCGACCGGAGAGTGTCGGCTCCTAGAGTCCTCAGTCAGTGCCGAGGACATCCGAGTAGATGGAACTGATGACACTGGGACAGGTGTTGGCTCCAAGGGTTCTACAACCATCAGGTTGGTCTCTTCTGAGTCTGAAAACCCGCTACGGCCCGGAGGAGGAGCAGTCAATTTCTGGGTAGTAGTCTTCGGTTCTGACACCTGGGTCAGAGCCAACAGCAATTTAGTTAGGTCTGGTGGCTTTAAAAGCTTCTGTACCAGCTGGTCCATGTCCGAATCCAAAAGACTAACAGAGGACCTGGAGGAATGCACCAATGGTGCTGACTGGAGTAATGGAGAAGAAGGAGATTCGGAGACCGGTTCCAAGGCAGTGTCCTGGCTCCAAAAGAAAAAGACTGTCGGCTCCAAAGGCTGTGGAGCCGAAGTCACAGCAAGTTCAACTTTCTTAAGACTTTTTTGACTTAGAGTCTGAAGAGGATTTGGAGGACTTTGATGACTTGCTGGCTCCATCCTGGTCAGTCAAAGCTTCCACAAAGGCGTGCAAAAGGAGACCCTGATCCATGAGCTTTCTCTTCCTCTCAGCAAGCACTCTAGTGGAAAAGGAGTGGCAGATACTGCAGGACTCCTGAAGGTGCACCTTACCTAGACAATAAACACATTGAATGTGTCCATCGGTGACAGACATATTTTGTCCACAGTCAGGACATTTTTTGAAACCAGACTTAGGATGTCTGTCTTTATCCTCCGACATAATAAGAAACAAATTCTATCACCTTTAACAAAAAGCAACTAAGAAAACACAGACACAATATTAACAATGCCCAAAAGGCCACATTGTGTATATATGTGTATATATATATATATATATATATATATATATATATATATATATAAATCTAAATATATATATAGAACTACACAAGAACTAACTGTATATTAGTCAAAAATACCTAACTACAAAATTACACTAAAACTACACTACTAAAGGCCAAAGCCCACACTAGCAAAGAAAGGCCACTAAAACTAATGAGGCCCAAAAAGATAGTACTATTCTGAATAAGGGAAACACTAAGCAATAGATTAAATTTGAAATATATGAAAATGTTTTAAGAAAAAACTTGCTAATTCGTTGAAAATGTCTCGAGCAGAGCTGGAAACCAAGAGATCAGTGCCACGGCAAACTAGATCTGAGGTAATTCCAGCAATGCATCATGGGATAAGGGGCTTGGTCTCGAGTTACTGGTAATCTTTGAGCTTTGCTAAACAGCCATGTCGGAGCCTTGGATCAACTCTGAACCCATCAGTGAAGAATGAACGGCGAGACTGAACAACTTCACATCAGTAGTTTGGTCTTTTTTGGTTTGAGCATGAGCTGTGAGTTACGAAGCCATGTTTCCTGAGTAATTTTTTGGAGGTGTACCATGTTGTCGGATATGCAAATGAGAGGTGAATTATCTGTGTATTGTATTATGGTGGCCTGTTGTTTGGATGTATAGAGAGTGTTGGTGACAATGTTAAAGAGGGGGAACCAAGGATAAAGCCTTGTGGTACACCAGTAGTGACTGGGTGGAAATGAGAAAGAGTATGGAGTGCCATTTTACTGACCGATACCTACTGGGTAGGTAGGTTTTGAACCACAGAACTGTGGGCTGAGAGAGACCTAGTGAGAACATTTGAAGTAGAAGTTTGCTATGTCAAACTGTGTCAAAAACATTAAACAAGTCTAGAAATAAGGGAGAGACTAGTTTGCCATTACGTCTAGCTTTATTGACAGTATCTATATAGGTTAGAAAACCAGTGACGGTACTACAGGTAGGATGGAAGCCATGTTGTGTAGGGGATAGGAGTTCTTCCAGCAGAAGATATTCTAGCAATTGTTTTTGAAAACATTTTTCAAGTATTTTGGTAAGGGGAGATAAGATTGCTATAGGTCTAAAGTTGCTAATGTCTGTTTGTGCAGAGGGATAATGCATGATGTTTTCCTGAGAGAGGAAATCTGGGATTCCTGGACTGACCTATTTATATGAACTGAGACAGTAGAGGCAATGCTACTGGCTGCTAGTTTTAGGTACTCACTTAGAAGGTCATCAGCTGAAGAACAGCACAGTTTAAGTTTGTTTAAGAGTAGTACTATATAGGGTACAGGCACAGGTTTGCTTGGTTATGCTATCTATAAAATAACAGGTGAACTTATTGCAGTTTCGAGTGGTGAGTTATCGGGAGAGGGGTTTGGGTTGAAATTTTGGCCGGGATGTAAGATTTCTTTAATGGATATCCACAGTTTATTAGGGTTGTGTTTACTATTATTCTGAAAGTTATTACAGTATAGTTCTTTGTCTTCATTTATTTGCTTTTTAGTATGACTGTGAAGCATTCTAAAGTTTTCAAGATATTGAGGTGTTTCATATTTTTGCCTTTCTTTCCATGCTTTTTTATCTATTCTGCATTAGCGTTTTACACTTTTTGGATAGCCAAACCACATTATTTGTTTTTAGTCTCTTTCTTCTAGGAGGTGCAAGGCTAATTAGGATATTTAGAAAAAACTGTATTGAATTAATTTATAGTATCATCTAATGGAAAGATTTTAGCAAGTTCCAGTTAATAGATGATAGTGTAGTAATGAGCATTTCTGGATTAAACTTGGAAAGGTTGTGTGTTGTTTTAGAAATATACAGTTTAGCTGGATGCATGAGATGTCTGGTCGTATAAACTGGAAGATGATCACTAAGAGAGTCTGACACTGTACCTGTGATGGAGTATTTGCTAGGGTCTGATACTAGGATCCAGTCTAATAGGGAATTTGATGGCTTGCTATAATGTGTGGGGCTAATAGTTGTGTGAAACTATACAAGTTCATGCTAGATGTAGGAGAGTTAGAGTTTATTTCCAACCAATTAACAGTCACATCACCTAGAAGTATTTTTCTTGTGGAAATTCTATGGATATCCAATGTACAGTATCATCCAGTATAGCTGTATTGTTGCCAGGAGGGATTTAAATGACAGTAATACAGATGTATTTATAATTGTTTATTTTGAGGAAAGCAATATGAAGCTCTGCTGAACTGAATTTTGGTATTGGGTTGCTGTAAGGGAAATGTGGTGAGTGCTGGGAAATATTAAAGCAATACCACCACCTTTCCTCTTCATATGGTCATAGCCAGGAGGTATAACTTTGGAGTCGCTTATGCTGGATTTTAGCCAAGTTTCAGTTGGGTAATCCAGGCATGTAGTTTAGCAGTTTTATTTCTTATGCTTCTGACATTTACTCCAGCAAAAATTAGATTACTAGGGTTGGGGATTGGCTATTGTTGGGCTATTGAAGTGTGTTGGAGAGAATTATCTTTGTGTTCATTGTAATAGGTGATGCCAGGATTAGGCTGCATATCTCCTAGAAAGATTTTAGTATACTGGGGAATTATGCATACTTATTTTTTGGAGAGGATTCTTGCACTTAATTTTGGTTTGGTTTGAATTGAAGTGCAGTTAATCAGTCTATATTTGGAATAAAGGTGAAGGGCAATATTAAATAGGTTTGGTGTAATGTATGGAGACTGTAAAGGGGAAGTATGGATAGGTGGTTGGGACAGAGTTGGAGAGATGCTGAGAAATATTGAGTTATGGCAAGATGAAAAATGGTAAAGGACTATTAGAATAACAGAGAATAAACTGAGAGAGCAGCATAATTAACACAGGGATCTGTATTTTATGGTTACTCTTCAGAAGATCAAATGGCTGACATATCGAAGACCATATGGTCGAGACCATATGATCGATATTTCAGAAGATCGATCTTCTGAAATTGTAACAAAAATACAAAAAATCAGTTAAAGAAGATGGTAATGCATGGGGGGCAAGTCCCCCTGTGCCCCCCACACACCCTCTACTTAAATATACCAACTCTGAGATTGTGCTACACTGTCAATACAGCAAGGAACATTAGATTTTCCTATTTCCTGTTGTAACACAATCTCGGAGTTGGTATATTTAAATAGGGGGGTGTGGGAGGCGCCGTCTTCTTTAACTTTTTTTTTTATTTTTGTTACAATTTCAGAAGATCGATCTGAAATATCTAATACTGTCTTCTTTAACTGTTTGTTTATTTTTTGTTGCAATTTCAGAAGATCGATCTTCTGAAATATCGATCATATGGTCTCGACCATATGGTCTTCTATATTTCAGCCATTCGATCTTCTGAAGTGTAACTGTATTTTATAGATGTCAGGTAGTGGGGAAGTAACAATGAATAAGGAAACAAGAAGTTGTAGGACAGTACAAGATTCACTGATGGCAGATTTTGAAAGCTGGTAGAGGATACGTAAGGAAAAAAGTATTTTGTATAAAAGAAGAGAGTTAGGTTGTCCTACTATCTTTTCAGGAATGTAAGGAATAGAGGGGTATGAAAGGCTAGAGTATAATGATGTAGTCAAAATAAGAAAAAAATGAGGGTTTATTTGGGAAAAATAAAAGGTACAAAGTAGAATAGATAAGTACTATTAGACAGGGTTGTGATTATAAATAGATATAGTGCAAAACAGTGTGGGAGGGAGAAATATTGTTGGGAATGGGGCTAAAAATTAAATGGAGATAGGGGAGTAGGAAACAAGAAACAGAAGTGTATATATAGAAGTAGTAAGGTAATTTGGAGAGGTTTTGGAATAAGAGTCAAGTAAAATGTGTATGTAGGAAGTATAATATTAGGATAAGGGGGGGTGCAAATTGGGGGTAGGGTAAGTGAGTGAAGCTGCACTGAGCTTGACCATGGTAGAAGAAGAAGCACACAAGAGCAACAGTAGAGAAAGGAAAAGTATGGGATGGGTATACGGAGAGCTGAAGGATTCATGTGAGGGACTCTTGCATTTTTGACTAAAGAAATCATTGACTCTTAAGGCAAATAAATCTTCTGATTGGGAGCACCGGGTAATCATTAAAACAGTAACAGTCTCTGTGAACATTTTCAATGCTGGACATGTGAGTTTAATGAGTAGTTACCATGAGGCTTAGATCGAAAGTGCACCATGGGTTAGGAGATGTAAAAACTAGAAAGCATCCCCTGATCATTGAAAGCTGGAGATGAGAGCTGCTGATTATAGGAAGGCTAGAAAGCCATTGAGAGTCAGAGGGTGTCAATAGTACAGAACTTGACATGTGAAGACACAAATGGCATTGCAAACAAGATTCCCTGAAATGAGGGAAGAACGGGGTCTGAGAATGAGGAACTTTGCTATTCTTCTGCTATTCTTCATATTCCTCTCGCAAAACATAAAGCTGAAAGACTCATATACCATAACAGAATTATTCATGTTAGTCAAACAGTACATTATCAAAAACTGGTTTGATCAGAAAACTCTATCCTGGATAGGTGTTAGAGATACAGCCATTAAATATATTAAGTTTCATAAAAAATACATAATTCTTCATTGGAGTACTGGTCTAAAATTATGGATATTATTATTATTATTACATAATTACTCTCTTAGCTAAATTGTTTCCTCCCACATCCCAAAGACATGCTGTAGGTGGATTGGACACTCTGAATTGGCCCTTGGTGTGAGTGTGCATGTGTGTGTGTGTGTGTGTGTGTGTGTGTGTGTGTGTGTGTGTGTGTGTGCGCCATCCGTGGAAGGTTGGGTGCCAGGCTGGCAACTTGACACTGTAAAACTCCACTGCCAATCATAAGCAGACAGGTGATCCGCTGTGGCAACCCCTAACCAGGAAAAGTCGAAAGAAGAAGACTCTCTTAGCTAAATTACCCTTCTTTACTTCTTACAAATTAACTCAGATTTTTTTCAGTTAATTGTTATTGCAACTACTACACACTATTGATCCAATTTCTTGACTTCGCTTTGCTTCCCTTTTTTCCTTTAGCCATCTTCTATTTTTCCTTACTTCACATAGAAAGAGACATTAATTAATTAGTTCTTTTAATATAATTGTTAGTATTATTTTCCTAGATATAATTCTTTATATGTAATACTCTTTACCAATAAATATTTGTCTCATGCAAGAATTACACAGTAGAGTTGTATATAGTTGTGAATACTTGTTAAATACTTTGTTGTGTATAGTTTGTATGTTATATAAATTAAAGTTCTTATTTCTTATATTATTATTTGTTTATTCATGTTATGTAAAAATGACTAATAAAAAAGATATATAAAAAACTGAAAGCCTGAGCAACCTACATGACAGATATATCCACGGGAAGTTTTACTGGGTGGGAACAAGGATAACCTTGGCTAAAATCTACCTCCCCCCAAAGACACCTACAAGGGAGATGAAGGAAGTACTAAGCACTTACCAGCAATGGCCAATGATAATGTCTGGAAACTGTAATGGTGTAATTGATGTGTCAGATATCAGTGGTAAACCCAGGAAAACTAAAGTTACAGCAAAAGGTAGATTTCAAGGACACTATCAGAAGGGCTCTGTGTGGCAATATGTAGCTTTTGTATACAATGTAAGAAAATATTTTACTTATAATTTAGACAAGTATGGTTGTAGGTCAATATTAATATATGCCCTATCCACACAGGAATACCTGTATCAAATAAGAGTCTGCTGGATCATACTAGGATCCTCTCTGATCATGCTCTGATAAGTGCAATCTTAGAAGAGGGAGAGACTCAGGAGAGTGGTAAGGCACTAGTTTCTCCTTTCATTTTCACTGGCAATTTCAGAGGCCATAGCAAAATATAAGTGGGAGAAGTCAGGAGGAGGAAAAGGCTGACATAAGAAGATTGGACAAATCAGAGAGAAATTTAAGGAGCTGGAAGGAATCAAGTGGCTTAAAGGAAGGAAACAATATCTATAAACTGGAAGAGGTAAAAAATATGTAAGGAAAAGCCAAAATTGCCAAAAACAACAGAATGAGAAGAAAACTTATGGAGAAAAAAAAAACAGAAGAGAATTTAATGAGACTGTGAAAAAAGAAGGTACTGTCACAGCATAGCTAGCTGGAATTTTGTAAATAATTATATGTCGTTTGTGAATATCAAATTGATTTATTCAAGATGCTTGTGTTACAAATGTATTAGAACTGTGATTCATACAAGATGCTGGTGTTACAAAAGTATTAGAACTGTATGGCATGTATATATCAAACTGATTTGTAAAGATGTTTGGGTTGAAAAGGTATTTGCAAAGTAATTGAGTTTGAAATGTATGCACGGTGTGCCTTACTGGAGGGAACACAAATGTGAATCCACTATTGTGACTGTTTAAATGTATATGCTTTAACAGAGGAAAATGGAGGGTTAACCTCAGTCCAGCAAACTTTAGAAAACTATCTGAAATTAAATCACTTTATAGGCTAGGCCATAAAGATGCTATCTCACAGGTTTCAAGGCAGCCAAAGACACAAAGTCTATACTAAAAAGCTTTCTGCATTATCTTTGGGGTGAACTAATTACTAGTCTTGAAGTGTGGAGGAATGCAATTGTTTTATGACTTCCAGCAGCTACCAAAGATCTGAGCAAAAGCTCGTGTGGGTGTATTTTTACAGGTAAGTGTTAAGTTCTGCCAGCTTTCAGCAATGGAGGTTTTGCATGGGAACTACAAGTCAAATGACAAGAAGTCATGTTATTCTGCAAGCTATCCTAGCAGTAATATTTTAAACATTATTTGAGAAATCTCTTAGAGAGAGAGAGAGAGAGACAGAGCATTCTGTATTCTGTCTTGGCCCTGACAACAACAAGATGAACCACTCACCACATAATCTGCCTTGCTCTATTAAGTAAGTAGGGAATAGGAACTCTCTTAGAAGCAATCAGGAATTTAGTGAAGCATATCTTAGATATTGCTGTTCTTTATTTGTCTGAGCCTGTCCTGCAATGTTATTTTAAATATGTTCTGTGGTTTTGAACTCTGATGTCACTGTGAATATGTACTTAGTATTTTCTTGTTATTTTATTATTTATTATTAAATATATTTAAACCTTTCATTGTGGCTGATCTTTGAAGATATATTTAAGTTTTGAGAGTACTCACATATTTATTTGGTGATATAGTGTGAGCAACTTCTAATATCCTTGCTCCAGGTAAAACTACCATTTGTATTAATATTAATTTCACTCAGTATATTGGGTACACTTAGGAAGAGCCTTAAGGTAGCTGGCAAGGGGTTCTGGTGGCAGTGGCAACTGCCGTATAGTCCAGGCAAAAGGGGGCATAGCTAGTAAACCTGTGCTGGCCTTTCCCAGGTGTGTGTATGTGCAAATCAAATCTCAAAGAGTATGTGTCAGCTACTTGGGCAGGGACACAAAGCACTGGTTAGACAGAGAGAGAGAGGTGGAGGGCTTGGCTTGGAACACTGACCAAGGACTCAACTCTATAGCTGTGCCAGTGGGGAGGCTTACTGGGGATCTGGAGTAAGAGAGAGGAACCAGCCCCAGACTGACTGTAGTTCTGTGTGCTCTTAAGAGAAATTACACTTGCTGCAGAGAGCTGCATCTGGAAATACCTGCTGTCCTCCCAGTGAATGTCCTCCACAGGTGCCAGTAGTGAGGTTGGAGGCTCCTTGATTACTGGTCCAGTGGTGAGTCATGACAGAGGCTATATGGGGAAAAAGTTAGTGGCCATGAGAGAATGGTACTATGAATATATGCCTAAAACACTGAAATTATTAGTGTAAAGCTTAGGCAGTGGAAGACAGTGGGGACTATAATAACAATTAAAGATATAAACACTGAGAGATAGTGATGAACCCAGACTGAATATTGGATGCAATCCAAGATTACTTTAAAGCACTTTATCCACCACAGGAAGAGAGGGGAAATGAGAAACTGAGAACTATTCATGAGCGATATAGAGCTCCAGGCACTAATGGAGAACACTGGACTGCACACAAGTCCAAATCCAGAATACAATTGCCGTGGTTACACAAAGTCCAGTGTTCTCCATTATCACCTGAAATGGTTATTGCCAGTAAATATGAATAAAAGTTAAAAGCTTTTCATTATTGCTGAGCAAACGTCTTGGCTGTCCATGACATTAATTAGAAAAACACTGAATGAATAACATTCCCATCAAATGTGGAACAGTGAGGATCACGGGTTTCTTAAGACTCAAAATGAGGAGCATTCCTCATAATGATGTCAGTTGAGAGGTATGAGTAACAATAATGGGTTTTCTGCCCATTATGTTTAGCTTTGCATCTGTTTATTGAGCAAAGAAGTTGAGACCTACAACCAAGATGATATACAGCAGCTCCTAGATGTTATACAACTGCTATAACATTCTAAGAGCTACATATATATTTTGCTGAAACTGCTAGATATCTAGAACATATGAACAGATTAAAATGTATCAGCTAGTCTGCTTAAGACTGCATTCCTTCTAGTTTCTCATGAGAACATTTCCTCATTGTAACATTATGAATGCTGAGTTGAGAGAAGGATGTTTTAACTAACCTATTTTTAGAACACTGATGTATTTCATTTTATATTTAGTACTGTTCTAATGAATAACTACATTTATGGATCTTGGTAGTAAATAACTTTTTGTTGGATGCTGGCAGTGGTCTGATAGATACCACTTGTTATTTTCACTTGTATTTTCTTATAAAAATACATGGACATGTTTGTTCAGCCAGACATTACTGACTTTGGGTCTGACTCCTACACATGTGCGATTTCTAATAAACGAAACTCTAGCAAGACCTTATTTATTTATTTATTTAGTTAATTAATTTTTAATTTCATAACATAGGCTATACTTTAATTTCAGAGTAAAAATAAACAATAACAAAGCAAAGACAATAGCTGCAAGCTATGCTCCAACCATGGACCTGGTTCAGCGATTTCCGTCTTTGTGGGATAACTACAAAATGAGGTACCTACGAGTGCATATTACAAGAAGGGCTTGTCAAGTTCCACTAGAGACCTTAGGTAAAATAAATAAATAATAAAGTTTTAGTGATGAGAAAAAAAAATGGAGAACCTTAACCATAGAATTGGACAATAATATCTGAGCTACTAAAATGTTTGTAGGACCCCCAAATAATGTACATGAGACAAGCATTTATATCTGAACGAGAGGAAACTTTCTGGAGAACTTTACATAAAGAACTAAGTTTCTATGGGAAGGAAAGAGTAAAATGGGAAAAAATATTCTTCCATGGGTTGACAGTGAGTTACACTTGCCTGACCTGAATGACTATCATAAAGCTGCACAGCTCAGATTAGCATATTTAGAGCAAAATAGGAAATACAAGGCCAAATGGAAAGAGATGAAGTTACTTCAAGAGAGATTGCCGAAGAATTTTTCAAAGCTGAACTTGTGGTCTATGGCTTCAAGAGCTGGAGATAAAAAACAATATCTTAATCACATATGCAATTTGGCGAGAATGCAGTAAAAGTGAGAGTGATGGCCCAGTGGAAATGAGCTATGGCCTATCATATTGATGGAGGGGATGTATAGACAGTATGACAGACAACTGAGGGACTAGGGCTCTTCTGGAGTAAGTTGATCTTCTGCAGCAACTTATAAAAGGAAGAGAAATATTACAGTGGAATGAAATTGATGAAAAATTTGGAAGGAGACTAGGAAAATGCTTGAACCTTAAAGCATTATATGTACTTTACTAAAAAGAGAGAGAGAGGTGACAGCTAAACAAACCAGCTTTGTTAAATATTTTAAGAGAGGCCAGGAAAAGCAGCAGACAATAAAATATTAATAAATAGGTTATATAGGACTATAAAGAAGAAGATGGAGAAAGTAAGAAAGGAACTGGCAGTTATTTGGGAGAAGCATTTAGAGAGACCCCTTACAGATGACCAGTAAAGAGATTGCAACCAAGTTGAGAAAACTTAGAATCTTTGCTTGGTGTTTGCCTAAGAATTTTTATACACTGGAAAGATTAGGTAAAATGTTCCTTCACTTAGACAAGCTTCTTCTTCTTCTTCTTCTCTTTTGGCTGTTCCCATTAGGGGTCGCCACAGCAGATCATCTGTTTCCATTTCTTCCTGTCCTCTGCATATTGCTCTGTCACACCAACCTCCTGCAAGTCCTCTCTCACCACGTCCATAAACCTTATCTTAGGCCTTCCTCTTTTCCTCTTACCTGGCAGCTCCATTCTTAGCATCCTTTTCCCAATATACCCATCATCCCTCCTCAGCACATGTCCAAACCAATGCAATCTTGCCTCTCTGACTTTGCCTCTAAACCGTCCAAACTGAGCTAACCCTCTACTATACTGATTCCTAATCCTGTCCACCCTTGTCACACCCAGTGTGAATCTTAACATCTTTAACTCTGCCACTTCCAGCTCTGACTCCTGCCTTTTTGTCAATGCCACCATCTCCAACCCATACAACATAGCTGGTCTCACTACCCTCTTGTAGACCTTTCCTTTGACTCTTACCGTGTGTCACAAATCACTCCTGACACTCTTCTCTACCCACTTTATCCTGCCTGTACTCTCTTTTTCACCTCTCTGCCACACTCACCATTACTCTGAACTGTTGATCCCAAGTACTTAAACTCATCCACCTTCTCCAACTCAACTCCCTGCATCTTCACCATTCCTCTATCCTCACTCTCATTCACACACACATATTCTGTCTTAGTCTTGATGATCTTCATTCCTCTCCTCTCTAGAGCATATCTCCACCTCTCCAGGTCCCTACTCTCACTGCAGATCACAATGTTATCTGCAAACATCATAGTCCATTGGGCCTCCTGTCTGATCTTATTTGTCACCCTGTCCATCACCATTGCAAATAAGAAAGGGCTCAGAGCTGATGCTTGATGTAATCCCACCTCCACCTTAAATGGATCTGTCACTCCCACTACAGACTTCACCACTGTCACACTACCCTCTTACATATCCTGTACCACTCTTACATACTTCTCTGCCAATCCTGACTTCATCATACAATACCACAACTTCTCTCTAGGCACCCTATCATATGCTTTCTCCAAGTCCACAAAGACACAAGGCAACTCCTTCTGACCTTCTCTATATTTTCCATCAACACTCTCAGAGAAAACATTGCATCTGTAGTGCTCTATCCCAGCATGAAACCATACTGTTGATCGATAATCATCACCTCCCTTTTTAACCTAGCTTCAACTACTCTTTCCCATAACTTCAGGCTGTGACTGATCAGTTTTATCCCTCTGTAATTACTACAACTCTACACATCACCCTTATTCTTAAAAATAGGTACCAAAATACTTTTTCTGCACTCCTCAGGCATCCTCTTACTTCCCAAGATTTCATTAAACAATCTGGTTAAAAACTCCACTGCCATTTCTCCTAAGCACCTCCATGCTTCCACTGGTATGTCATCTGGACCAACAGCCTTTCCATTCTTCATCATCTTCATAGCTGTCCGTACTTTCTCCTTGCTAATTTGTTTCAACTCCTGATTCACTATCCCCACATCATCCAACCTTCTCTCTCTCTCTCATTCTCTTCATTCATCAGCCCCTCAAAGTACTCTTTCCCTCACTTAGACAAGCAGTGCTGGAAATATAATTTAGATTATAAAATAGAGAGAGAAAAAGGGGAAACTGTGAGGGAAATCAGCAGAGGTGTAGAAAACTTCAGGAGTTTCTTGCCCATACAGAGAGAAAGAGGTTACTCATCCTCAACCTCTAAAAGATATAAACGGTAATAAAAAACTTTATATCCAAACAACTAATTATATACAGAGGTAGTGAGATGGAGGGTGGGTGTGGCTTCTGCAACAGTGAGGAATTTGAACAATTACTTTTATTTTGAGTGTAACTCACACAACTGTACTATCTTCATTACTCTCACTGTTGCAGCTTTTGTGTCGACTACCAAAGCCTGTCCAACATGGGAAAGAATTAGGGGCCAGGACCCCCATGAGAATGGTCCTAGAAGAGCCAGTCCTGGACATGGAAAATAAATCCAATTTGTAATATTTTGTAAAAATATGTACAAAGGACCATGCTGCTGCCTCTAAAATTCTTTTAGAGTCCACCCCTTTCCAGTATAAGCCAAGGCATTAGTAGAATGTGCCTTGATACTGCCTGGAATAGATTTGCCATGGCAGGGATAATGAAAAGCAGTAGCTGAGGGTAACCATCTCAAAACTGCCTCCTTTGACAGGTGTTGTCCTTTATTTACGCCATCATAAGAAAAAAACAGTTGATTTACATTTCTAAAGGACTTTGTTCTGCCAAGATAGTATCTGAGTTGCCTATGCATGTCAAGAGTATGCAGAATCCTTTCCACTCGGACTTGGATAGAATGCAAAGAGATTGATGGCTTGTCTCCAAGTAAACTCCAAAATAGATTTGGGCATAAATGAAAGTTTATTCTTAATTTGACCCTATAATGTGACTCTATCTCTATGGAAGGCCACAGTCTTCCATTTGATGAACCTTAAACCAGTCTGATAAGCCAGTTCAAAGTGAGAAAGTTAACATTTCCAGTTCAAAGTGAAAATCTCGAGAAAGGCCACCTAGAAAGCAAGTGGTTCCAAGATGCAAAACTCCTTTCAGAAACTATTTTACCAAAAATGGAGATGAAAGGGGATGATCCATGAGAAGACGTGCTGAAATGGTGACTAGATGAACCTTGATAGAGGAATAAGAAAGGCCAGAAGAAAGTAACTCATGCAAATATTTACAAACCAGTAATACAAAATTCCTGTCAGGGCCCTGTTTTTTGGATAAGGCAACAATTAGAAAATCTTTTCCACTTGCCAATATAAGATTTCCTAACAGCAAGCTTTCTTTCTTCTCTTAGTACCCACTACACATCCTCATGAAAGAGGTGGCTAAAAAGTGTCAAAATTGAATCATCTATATAAGTAGGTCCGGTGTATGAGGAAGCTTGAGGTGATTGCCATTGGCCAGTTCCATAAGACGGGAGAACTAATGCTGTTTAGGCCGAAAGGGAGTCAGTCACCACAATGATCTTTGAAGAGCCTTGTGAATGTTCAGAAATACCCTGGAAATCAGTGGAAATGGTGAAATTGTGCAATGGAACATCCATCTACAAGAATGAAAATGGATCTGTTTTCCAGGCCAGCCTCCAAGGAGACCTGGTGCAGAATTTGTTGAGATGTCTGTTTTGAAATGAGGTGAAGATATCTGAGGTGTTCCTTACAACTGGATCTATTCCTGGAAAATCCTTTTTTATCAATTTCCATTCATGACGGTGCATCCTGGTCCTTCTCAGCTTGCCTACAACTACATTGTGCTTGGAAGTTTAAACCATGTTGAAGTGCTACCTCCCAAGCCATCAAAGCCACCCAGCACAAAGGGCAAGACCTGGTGATCCCCTTTTTGTTTATGTACCACATTACTGTGGGGTCTGTAATCACCTGTATAGGTCTAGGGGACCACAGATGAAGAGATTTTATGGCATGAATCACAGCTAACACATCTGATATTTTATGTGCTTTGGTCTGTCTGAAGAGTTCAACAAGCCTTGAAACTTTACTGCGTTTGAAACTTCTCCCCAAGCAAAACCTGAGGTGTCTGCAGTTACAGAGTGTCTTGGGACAGGAAGAGAAAAGAGGAGACCTGAATTTTCAGACATTCGCCATCTCCACCAGTGCCTTTCCTTTTTTGAGAAAGCCCAAAACTGGAATTTGAAATTTCAGAGGATGGGAATGTTAAATCTGTGTGTTTTTTTTTAAAATCCACAGAAATGTTATCATGCATAACCTGACAAGAGGAATTATGAGAATCACAGAACCCATGAACCCTAAGAACCTGAGATATTCTCTTGACACAGTCTGAGACTGATTGAAGAAGCTCTAGAAAGTTTTCAGATAAAATTCTATCTTTTAATATCTAAGAAAAACCTTCTAAAAAGTGTCTAGAAAGCAGCCCAGAAATACAATCTTGTTTGATTGAGTCAGAGGATTTTTTTTTAATAATTTTTATTGATTTTGTAAACTTAAACGTATACAATTCAAATATAGAGAATTAAAACAGCAAGAAAAAATGTATATATGTCCACAGCAGTAGGATAATAAACAAAGCCATTAATATTTTTCCAGTAAATCACATAGTTTTTGCCAGTGTTTTTTCTGATGAGTGATATTTAATGTCCTTATGTTTAAGGTTGAGAGTTCTTTCTTACAAACACTTTTAGCTAAGATAATGAAATCATTAAAAGACAAACCACTTTTACACTTCTATTTTTTGTGATTATTTTTCAAGCTACTGATAAAAACAGACAAAAGGAGAGGCAGCTGTGATCTGAGGACAGCATCTGGTACTGGAGTATTGAACAAAACGAGCGAATTGGATATACAACATTTATCAGAAAATAATGCCTGGGAAAAACATTTTTGAATCAATTCCAAAAGCATACAACCAATTTGCATTTTAATACCATATGAGTCCAATCTGCTTCTGAATCGCAGTTATATCTCCAACACTTACATTTTCTTTGTTTTATAAATCAGTCCAATTTTGTTGGGGGTTAGAAAGGTTCTGTTAATAAATTTCCAATTATAAATTCTCCAATAAAGGGAAGAGATTGTTTTCCAACTTGACTTTAAGATCAAATGCGTGAATTGGATATATAACATTTATCAGTCCATAATGCCTGGGAAAAAATTTTGAACTCATTCCAAAAGCATACAACCAATTTGCATTTTAATACCATACAAGTCCAATCTGCTTCTGAATCGCAGTTATATCTCCAACACTTACATTTTCTTTGTTTTATAAATCAGTTCAATTTTGTTGGGGGTTAGAAAGGTTCTATGAATAACGTTCCAACTATAAATTCTCCAATAAAGAAAATATGATGCCCCGGATTCACCAATCTTCATGCAGGACTAGCTTAGTCCTGCACGGATGCGCCTGTTTAGGAGTAGAACAGCAGCGCGCCATGCATATGAATGAAGGTGCGCTGCCTGAGCTCCTAGGCTTACACAGAGTGTGTATGAGTGCAGGGGGCATGTCTGAGAGCAGAGCTCTCCGAATAAACATGCTCCTGCAATGTAGAACAGCAGAAAGTAGGAAGAAATGAGTGAGATCGCTCATAGGTGTCCACAGATCCCACCAACAGTTCCCCATGTGTACAACAGCAACAGTACAGAAAAAGTAAATTAAGAAACCCTTTTATTTTACTTAAAAATCCGATTAAAGATAACTGTAGGTGCACGGGTGTGCCCATCACTTAGCTACAGTTAAAGCAGCTTAAAAGGCTAAAGAGGATAACAAGGAAGATACATGCAAATGAAGCAGCACAGCAATAGTGTAGTGGGCAGAGCATTTGCCTAACGAGCAGGCATTCCCAGTTCGAGTCCCACTGCAGCACAGTCTATTTTACATGGCAAAGCATGTTATAACCAATATTTTTGTTGCAAAACCCACTAAATAACACATATTTATGAACTAGAGTACTGCAGGAAATGCACATGTGAAGTATCAGTGTCATAATGAATAAGGCACTAGTAAGCAGGTCTAAGCACAACTTAGCTTTAGTAAGCATATGTAAGCACTAGTAAGAGTGTTTCAGTGTGTTTGCATGGGGGGTAAGGACTGCCTACACAGATTAAGCAATCTGGAAGTTTACCGAGTATAAGAAACTGTAACCGGAAGTTAGCAGTGCCTAGCTCCACGCAAACACGCACACATCTTTTTACAACTGCTTTACAGTGCCTTAATCACTCTGTATCCAATGGCCTGTGTTCTGCCCAGCAACAAAATAAACAGCTTCTGCAGGCTCGAACCCAGGACCTTGTACACTACAGTCACAGTAGTTAACCACTAATCTATCACAGCAGAACATAAGATTGAGGTTTCAACAAACAAATCCTCAGCATAGGAAAATCAAACTGAACATGTGAAATGAATCTATGTACAGTGTGATGTTGTATAACCTGCTACATAACATAAATATGTGAACTGGAGTACTGCAGTAAGGTCAGATGTGAGGCGTTATTGTAATAAAGTGTTGAATTCCCCAGGACCCCATACAGTGTATGTACACATGAATCATAGACACCAGACACAGATATAACATGTAACAAATAATAAAGCAATGTCAAAAGGAAAATATAATGCTAATTAGATATTAAGCAATGCTAAGCATTGCACAGGTCACTTACGTGGTGTAAGCAATGTGTAGGCCGACTAACTCAATCTGCCCAGTGGTATGCCCCTTTAAGCAATACCAGCATTAGGTAAGCAGGTGTGCCCATAGCTTAGCCATTTCAAAACCATCCAGTCATGAGAAATTGCAGGAAATCGGGTGTATTTAAACCCCACAGGTGCCAATAATTCCCATAACTGGTTGCAGCTCCCTGCTGTAGGCAGAATGGCTGGAGTTGGGGAAGGCACTCGATTTAGAGCGCAGAGCTGGGGCACCTAGGAGTCCAGATTCATAGTATGGCTCCTGGTAAAACACCATGAGGAGAGACTACTGTAGGGCCAGTACCAGGGCTCTCAGTATAAAAGTGGAGGCCTGGGACAGTCTCGCCCATGACCTCACCAGTGCCACTGGTATCCCCCAGACTGGTGAGCAGGTCAAGCATCACCATGCTGACCTGAAGCGGTGGAGAGGTGATCTCTTGGACCAGTGGATCCAAGAATCCAGGCAGATGGTTGATGCCCCATAACTGAGTAAGTACTCATTCTACTACGCAGATAATGCTGGCCTAGCTTGTGTATACTATGGATAGGTAATGGCTAAATATCACTGTATTTCTCCGACAGCTGCAGATGAGCGGGCTGCGAACCAGCAAGTCCATGCTGCTAGGCTGCAAAGGCTGCGTCGTGAGGCAGGTTAGTTATATTCTTGCATGTACTGTCATAACAAATAAATATAACAGTACTAGAAAGTGCTGTACCAGTATAAAAATGTATTGTGTATGGGATGTACTGAATAAACCAGACAATATGAGATAAGATTCACAGATTCATAGATTAGTACTAGACTAACTGTCCTTGGGGGGGGACATTTTAAGCCTAGCCAATTACCCCATGTGAGAATCAAACCCTGCACCTTGTGTTTCTAAGATAAGTACCTTAACCATTACACCATCCTCCCACCCATGGCAAGAAGACTGTCTTATAGGTTGCGTGGAAAAAAAGTGTAATATCTAGTGATTAAAAGTATAACCCCTGGAGTGCTTGTGCACATTCTGCTTTCATATGTTGTATTAGTGTTGCATTCTATAAATAGTCCTGTTATATTAAGCAGTCTTACCCACACTGTTGAAAGCAATTAAAATGTGTAGGAAGTTCAGTATAACAATATTGGAAGTCCCAAGAGGTCAGTCATATAGAACCACTGAGGGAGACTTAGACAGAAACCACTGGAATGCTTTACACCAATTTCCTAATAGCACAGTGTACTGTGTTGTCAACTGTAATATTTTTACCACACACAGCAGGGGTTTGAATCCCGGGAGTGGTTGTAAGTTGTATGCATAATTATACCCCACAACTGTACAGAGTTTGCAAGAATGTTCAGATAGAAAGCTGTATGCATAGTTAGACCTAACAATTGTACAGACTTTGCTAGAATGTTCAGATAGTACGTTGTAAGCATAATCATAACCATCAACTCTACAGACTGTGACAGAATGTTCAGGTAGTAAGCTATATGCATAGTCATGACCTCCAACTGTTCTGATCTGTCCAGCATGTCCAGATAATGGGCCCAAATCTGCTGCCCAGTAACCTGTTCACCTGACAAATAAGTGTGATGATCCAAGAAATGTAGGAAGCTTATACTGACATATAATGGATAGTCAGACCTGAACATAAAAAGAGAATGTATATGGAAACAAACCTGTCATTGTAGCATCTCACCCAATGTGTATGACAGCTATTCCAAAATATGTCACATTAACACCTGCATCCTGTCAAGCCTTGACCAGAGTGTGTGCAATAATGGACTGTTAGGTGTGTATATCATCAACATGGCATCTGGAAGTATGTGTAGAATTTGTCAGGTAGTGTCAACAAAGATTTACCCCACAGCTATAACAGGTAAGAGGTGTAGACTGTAGGTACAACACAGTTCACTCATATACTTGTCTACAAGCATGGCATCTGGGAGTATGTGTAGAATTTGTCAGGTAGTGTTAACAATGATTTTCCCAACAACTATAACAGGTAAGAGGTGTAGACTGTAGTTACAACACAGTTCACTCATATACTTGTATACAAGCATGGCATCTGGGAGTATGTGTAGAATTTGTCAGGTAGTGTTAACAATGATTTTCTCAAAAGCTATAACAGGTAAGAGGTGTAGACTATACGTAAGACACAGTCAACGTATATACTAATCTACAAACATACCATTGTACAAAGTAAGGCCATTGGGTAGTGTAACAATACATGTAAGGGACAGATCACTGCAGTGACTAAGAAAGTTGTGAAAACTACAGGGATATATTATTTGTTAAATGACCTCTCTCTCTCACCACCACCATATGTGTAACAATAACCCAATTACACACCTCAGTGGGTACGTGTATACTCCATACTTTTGTTGGGACAAGAATTGATTTACAAATAATCACATTTGGTTCTATGCATGTGCCATGTTAAAATACCCTCATACTGGTGGCCTGATGCCATCAATGAAACCTGCATGCTGTTGTAATGGCCACTGTTGTCCCATATATGCATGTGTTCTGCAACTGTTGTAAATCTGGTGTCCTGGGTTAATGGGAATACCTATGCATGCTGTTATAACTAAACCTGCATGCTGTTGACTATTACTAACCCATATCATTCTTAAAACTGCAACACCATAGCTCGTATGGGAAGGCCAGTCCCAGCGGACCCACCTGTCCCACCTCAGCTGGCCATGGCACCAGGCACCAGCATGTCTAGGGCCCAGCCTGGGGCCTCCTCCTCCATTGCCCTTGCACCACCTTCGGGTGGAATCGCCGCAGGGGATGGGGCTCAGATCCCCCAGGAGAGGGGGTGGAGAGGCACCTGTCACCCACCGTCAGGTCTGGGCAGTGGTGCGTAGGAAGCTCAACAGGGAGTTTCGAGACTGACTACACCAGTTTGAAAGCCGTGTGGTGCAATTAGACGGGGAGCCTGCCTTTCCTACCCAGACTCCAGCACAGCCACCCTTGGGGCCATGAAGGTGCAGTGGTGACTGCCCATGGGTGAGGACCTCAGTTCCACTATTTCCATTTGGGGGCTCATGGGCTTGCGACTTCCAAACACCTCTCCCCATCTAAGGTGTTTACCCCCCACATGTGTCATATACTGCCCCTGTATGCGTCTTGTTTGTCTTGTCTGTTAACCTGCCCAACCTTCCTCCCCAAATATACCTACTACACCTCCGCCACATCCCACTCTCACCTAAAAAGAAAGGGCAATCTGTTCCAACAAAAATATTTCGCCCCATACATAGTTGTCCATTTTGCACATGTGCCCACTGGACACATGTAATCTGGTCTAATTGGCATCACAACAAATTATTGTTGTCTTCACCCCCTCCCAGGGGGTTGAGTATCCAAATCTACCTCCAAATTTAGTGTATGTGCACAGCTGTCTCTGTAGAAGAAACGGATAGCTATGGACCTTCCCTACACCCTTCATGCACATCCCTGTCTATTTTCCCTACTGTCTTTCCCTCTTTGTGCCCCTTTTTTCACCACTTTCCTATCAACCCCTTTTTCTTTTCTTTTAAAGAAATTAGTGTGGGGTAAGCGAGAGTAAGCACTTTTTAGCAGCAGTGAGCGGGTTTGAGCCTGTTTGCATGGGGGTAAGCTATGCCTACACAGGTTAAGTAATATAGAAGCTAACTGAGTATTAGAAACTGTAACCGGAAATTAGCAGTGCTTACCTCTGTGCAAACCCGCTTACAACTGCTTTAAAGTGCCTTAATCACACTGTATCCAACGGCCCGTGTTCTGCCCAGCAACAAAATAAACAGCCTCTGCAAGGCTTGAACCCAGGACCCTGCACACCATAGACAAAGTGATTTACCACTAAGCCATGACAGATATACATAAATCTGTTTTCAGAAACATATCATCCAGCCCAGTCATGCTACAGTACAGAGAATGTAACCAACATCTAGATGTATGTGTGTGTATAAATATATTAATATCTAAACAGATGCAACATATCTATATATGTAGAGAGAGATATATGTATATTTAGAAATATATACATGTATATAAATATATATGAACATATATACATGCAAATGCCTACATCGACACATATATATGTCTACACCTATATGTCGACATATGCACAGCAAGGTACATATATGTACACAGGTATATAGCTATGTAGGTATATACGGACATAGTCATACTTATGTAAGCTGATATATATATCTATACTGGTATATGTGGCTATCCATCTGTAGATAGCAATGGTCGATTAACAAAAACAAATATGTCCACATGCACCGTTAATGGGGTTGAGAGGACCCAAACGATATACGTCTTGTACAAATTGGCATACCCCCCCAGCCAAACATCTCCACCTTGCAATACACTACCAAGTGTTGCAGATCCCATAACCAGGACCTGACATGACATGGGCACAAGATGTTAACAGTACTACATCTCACTTGTACGATGTCAGGCTGGTATTGGTAACATAGTCCAAAATGGATTCCTGCAAGTAAGGCATCTGCAAGGTCCCAAAATATCAATGCAAACCAAAAAATGACCAGCAGATAGTGGATGCCATAAAAATTATATATTATTATTCCTGAGTCAAAACATCAGTATACAAAAATACAAACCAGTTTCAGCTTCAAATTCACTAAGCCTTCATCAGTGTACTGATACAATGAAAAAACACACATTTATATAGTGTCACTGGCCAATGAACCAATTACAGGTGTTCATTTAATCCTGGGGCAAAAAGCTCTCCCAGTTTAATGATCCATTTTCTCTCTTTTGCATTCAACAACTCATGCCATCCAGATTTATTGTGTTTAATACCCAAAATTTTATCAATAATTATAAAGTGGAAAGAAGCTGTTTGATGAACTCCAGGTGTTTCTATAGAGCATTTGTATGTTTGTTCTTTTTAATCTCACTGATGTGTTCATGAATTCTATATTTAAGAGCTCTAGATGTCTGGCCCACATAAAAAGCTGAGCATTGACAGGTGGCCAAATATATAAACCAGTCAGAACTACAATTCGCGAAGAAGGAAATGTCATATACTATACTCACATTTTTACTAGTGAAACTGTTGGTTTTTGATAATCTACTACAAGGTGTACAATGACCACATGGATAACATCCTATAGCAATTTGTCCCTGGATGGCATTCTACAGTTTCTCCTTAGGTTGATATCTTCCTTGTTTATAATGATTAAAGAGGGATCCAAGGTTTCTGCCATTCTTAAAGGAAAATAGACATTCAGCTCCCAATACTTCTGACAGCCTATGATCTGCCTTAAGGCTGTCCCAATTGGATTGTACACTTTCAATAAGTGCCCCAACATTTCTTCCATAGGTAGTCACTAGCCTAGGATATCCAGTATTTCTACCTAATTTATCATGGTATTGTAAAAGTGCTGTCCTCTCCATACTGTTGACAGCATTTCTGGCTTGCATAATGTGTCCTGGTTTATAGCCCCTCTCTCTGAATCTCTTAGTCAAGTCATCCCTATAGTGCATATAGGTATCGTCCTGTGAACAATTTCTTTTCATTCTCATATATTGTGATTTAGGAATGTTTCGACATATATGAGGGGGATGAAAGCTGGAGGCATGGAGAAGGGAGTTGTATTCAGGAAATGTACAGTAGACCTCCATACTTAGAGTGTTATCTGAAGCCCCACTAACCATAACATCCAAAAAATAATATTTTTATGGTAGTTCACCGTAAATTCAATTCCCCATTTGTTCTCATTTAGGTATTCCACAAACTCCATCAGATGTTCCTCATCCGATCTCCATACCATCCAGCAGTCATCCAAATATCTTTTCCAAATATCTATTTGATCAAGGTATAGGTTATGGGAATAATTATATATGATCTGCTCTTCTATATATGCCATAAATATATCCGCATATATAGGAGCAAATGACGCTCCCATAGCTGTACCCTTGATTTATAGATAACAAATGTTGTGATAGAAAAATACATTTTTTGTTATTACATGCTCAGCCAGGCACAAGAGTAGTGTATTGAAATCAGGTGGATACAATTCTGACCTATATACCCAATATTCCAATGCCTGGATGCCAGCCCAATGCAGAATATTAGTATATAGGACCTTGACATCCAGGGTGCAAAGTATCCATTCATCCTCTATTTGCATCTGAGATGACCGGCAAAAATTCAGTTATCCTTCAAGCGAGTTCTGACCAATTTTAATAAAGGTTTTAAATATTTGGTCAGATACTGAGAGAGGAGCTCGGTCATAGAACCTCTGCTGGACACAATGAGCCGGCCAGGAGGATTATACAAATTTTTATGTATTTTAGGTAGAAAATACACGTGTTGATTATTAGGATCAAGTATAGAGTAAGTTGTTTTTTGACATTATCTGTAATAATTCCTTCTTCAACAGCCAATGATAAGAAATCATCTATTTGTTTTTGAAACTGTTTAGTAGGGTTATATGTCAGTTGCACATAATACCTATTAGCAGCAAGCTGATTTTTGGCCTCCATATCATACTGCTCCCAATTTTGAACCACCACAGCTCCACCTTTATCAGCTCTCAAAATCACTAGGTCATGATTGTCAGCCAGCTTGGAAATACTATTCATCTCCTGTATAGTTACATTACTTGCTTTGATATAACTATTCTTGGAGTTGAAGTGGAGATCCCTAAGTACAGAGTGTACAAATGCTTGAACACCTGGGTACATTGGAGGTGAAAATGTAGATTTATATCTAAACTGATCATGAACATCGGTGTGACCTTTGTCATGGAAAAACATTTATGATTAAGTATCCTACAAAACTTAACTACATCTCTGACAAAATAATCTTCAGAAACAAATCCTCCAAGTATATATGAAAGACTTTTTATTCAATATACTTATTTCCAAGGAGGAAAGGGGGTATGATGAAATACTTAATACATTTTCTACTGATGTTTCTGTACAAAGGTCCATAGTAGTCCCTCCATATTCACTACACTTTCTATGTTTTTTACCCCCCCCTTCCTTTTTGGTTTAAATCTTCCAAATTACTGGAATTCCTCCTCTTTTGTACTGGTGAGCCTGTGGATGCCATAGTTTCTACCTCATACCCAGAAGAGGAATCATCCCCTGATGTGTCAGATGCTTTATTAAGTATTGATCTGGTTCTTTTCCTTTTAACCGAATTCCTAAATGGTTGTGAAAACCTGACATGCATACTACTATCCCTAGAGAAAGGGTCTCCTTTTTCATAGTCTGTGACATCCCCAAGAATTTTTTTTTTTATTTCCTTTAGTTGTGTTTCCAAGTTAGTCAATTCTGTACTAAGTTTCTTAAGGCATAACAAATAAGTGGGTTGTCCCTCAAATTCCTTAGCTTGTTCACTTAGTTTAGTAATAGCAACAATTTCTGAATCAATAGTTCTATCATGGAAACCCATCAAAATCTCAATAAATTACGTTGTAGTTTTGTGCTATGCCTCCTTCCATTCCTGAAGTAAAGCTTGGTCAGGATTACTCACCATTGGTTGAGTTCCCATATGTAAGTGTATATTATAATCCGCCCTTAATTTTCAATGGGCTAAATAAAAAAATACGTTGTATAAAAAAGCCAAGTCTTATGACAGAATTTCAAACAGTATGTATGTGCCAGACTATATCTAAACATATAAAGGGTACATATACCCTATATCCCCTTATTGGTAGCAGACTCCATGCTTAAATATAGGTACTATATAAATCACCAATGTACTTCTGTCAAGAAAAAAATGCAATCCAAAAATGATATTAAGTCCAATATAAAATGTCCATTTGGATGTCCTAAAACACAAAAACTGTAATAATGACAATTCTTGATGCATATACAAATAATCCCAATAAAAAGGTTACATCAGTGGTAGAGAAAATAATGTCCCATTCTTCATAATGAAAGTTCATGGCCGATAGATGATTTCCAACTTGAAATAAACAGCAATATGGCCGACGTATGCACCCGAATCCTCAAATATCAAAGCAAGTAGTGTAGCTATATAGGAGATGAATAGTATTTCCAAGCTGGCTGACAATCATGAGTGATTTTGAGAGCTGATACAGGTGGAACTGTGGTGGTTCAAAATTGGGAGCAGTATGATATGGAGGCCAAAAATCAGCTTGCTGATAATATGTATTATGTGCAACAGGCCCTACTAAACAGTTTCAAAAACAAATAGATGATTTCTTATCGTTGGCTGTTGAAGAAGGAATTATTACAGATAATGTCAAAAAACAACTTACTATACTTGATCCTAATAATCAATATGTGTATTTTCTACCTAAAATACATAAAAATTTGTATAATCCTCCTGGCCGGCCCATTGTGTCCGGCAGAGGTTCTATGACCGAGCCCCTCTCTCAGTATCTGACCAAATATTTAAAACCTTTATTAAAATGGGTCAGAGCTCACTATAAGGATACAACTGAATCTTTGCAGGTCATCTCAGAGACGCAAATAGAGGATGAATGGATACTTTGCACCCTGGATGTCAAGGCCCTATATACTAATATTCCACATTGGGCTGGCATCTAGGCATCGGAATATTGGCTATATAGGTCAGAATTGTATCCACCTGGTTTCAGTACACTGCTCTGGTGCCTGACTGAGCATGTATTAACAAAAAAATACTTTTTCTATCACAACATTTATCTACAAATCAAGGGTACAGCTATGAGAGTGTAATTTGCTCCTATATATGCAGATATATTTATGGCATATATAGAAGAGCAGATCATATATGATTGTTCCCATAATCTGTACCTTGACCAAATATATATTTGGAAAAGATATTTGGATGACTGCTGGATGGTATGGAGATCAGATGAGGAACATCTGATGGAGTTTGTGGAATACCTAAATGAGAACAAATGGGGAATTGAATTTACGGTGAACTACCATAAAAATAATATTACTTTTTTGGATGTTATGGTTAGTAGGGTTTCAGATAACACTCTAAGTATGGAAGTCTACTGTAAATTCCCTGAATACAACTCCCTTCTCCATGCCTCCAGCTTTCATCCCCCTCATATATGTCGAAACATTCCTAAATCACAATATATGAGGATGAAAAGAATTTTCTCACAGGACGATACCTATATGCATTATAGGGATGACTTGACTAAGAGATTCAGATAGAGGGGCTATAAACCAGGACACATTATGCATGCCAGGAATGCTGTCAACAGTATGGATAGGACAGCACTTTTACAATACCATGATAAATCAGGTAGAAATACTGGATATCCTAGGCCAGTGACTACCTATGGAAGAAATGCTGGGACACTTATTGAATGTGTACAATCCAAATGGAACATCCTTAAGGCAGATCATAGGCTCTCGGAAATATTGGGAGCTAAATGTCTATTTTCCTTTAGGAATGGCAGAAACTCTGGGTCCCTCATAATCATTATAAAAAAGGATGATATCAACCTAAGGAGAAACTGCAGAGTACCATCCAGGGGCAAATTGCTATAGGATGTTATCCATGTGGTCATTGTACACATTGTAGTAGATTATTAAAAACCAACAGTTTCACTAGTAAAAATACGAGTATAGTATATGACATTTCCTTCTTCGCGAACTGTAGTTCTGACTGGGTTATATATTTGGCCACATGTCAATGCTCATTTTATATGTGGGCCAGACGTCTAGAGCTCTTAAATATAGAATTCCTGAACACATCAGTGAAATTAAAAACAACAAACACACAAATGCTCTATATAAACACACTGAAGTTCATCAAACAGCTTCTTGCCACTTTATAATTATTGATAAAATTTTGGGTATTAAACACAATAAATCTGGATGGCATGAGTTGTTGAATGCAAAAGAGAGAAAATGGATCATTAAACTGGGAGGGATTTTTGCCCCAGGATTAAATGAACACCTGTAATTGGTTCATTGGCTAGTGACACAGTATATAAATGTGCTTTTTTCATTGTATCAGTACACTGATGAAGGCTTAGTGTATTTGAAGCCGAAATTGGTTTGTATTTTTGTATACTGATGTTTTGACTCAGGAATAATAATATATAATTTTTATGGCATCCACTATCTGCTGGTCATTTTTTGGTTTGCATTGGTATTGGTAACATATCATGCAGTACAGTCTGGCTCCCATAGGAAATGTAAAATGTGGAAGCTATCAACATCCTCAGGATACATATACACAGACACATATATGCAAATACAGATATACGTATACGTATATATATATATACATACATGTGACTACACATTCACACACAGAGATATGTACAGTAAGAGACATATGTAGGAGGTGCACAAAATATGGAACAGCCACTATGCCTACAGTTCACACCTGAACAACTGGACACAGTATGGGCCACCCATGCAAATGACAATAATTTCTGCAACATATACCCACAGAGAGGTCATAGGAAAAAACACCACACACAGGTTTGCAGGAATGGAAAACATTTATTTGTGTACTATTACAGTTCTATATACTATTGCTACTGTATTTGCGATTGTCTTCACAGACATGGTGTGTGTGTGTGTGTGTGTGTGGGGGGGCACATCTGCTTTCTACATGTGTGCCATTGGCTACTGACAGACATCCTAAAGACATCACAGTAAAGTACCGCTGCTAGCATGTACTGCCGCTGTTGACTGCAGCAGAGATATTGGCCAATATGTGTGGATATTCTGACACTCTGTACAGTCTAGAGGTATACACAGAACCCCTTAGTGCAAAACATGTGTACCATCCCTGACAACATGGATGTTAACAGCCATGTAGATGGGTATAACACATAACAACTGGTATACATATGCCACCATAGGTTATGCATTCACACACACCTGTCTGGCCTAACACATACTACCCGCTGGTACAGGAGTGCCATGGCAAAATACCACCCACTAAATATTGACATACATCTGTACAGCATCCCACTGCTCTGTCTGACATACATGACTGTTAAGGGAGGCCCGGCAGCAGTACATCTGGCAAGTATCTGCACATGACATCTCACTGGGTAAGTACACTAAGCTGCTAGGCATGTAACAATGCACTCTGCAGGCTACAGGCAGACTGGCTCAACACTGGCCTACATTTCCTATGGGGGAATGCTCATGTACCTGCATATATACCAGGCTGTACAGGTATGTCACAGCACAGGGTAAGATACACCTGTGTGAAAGTGCATAACCACAACCAATGAGAACAGAGTCACAGCCACATATGGCAAGCTAGCATAATATTTATCTGTTCAACACCATTCTCATATGTGTCACTCGCACACTAACCGTACATATACTGGGTCGCTACACAGTTTGGTCTGATGGTTGACTGTGGTATGGGACATGTGTGTGTATGGCCCTACAAACATGCAAGCCAATATGGTAACATACAGTGGAGCAGCATGTAACATCAGATAGGACAGGACCTAGGACGATGACAACTACCACAGTCTGTACACAGGCCAAGGTACATTTTAACAATACAAACACTGTCAACATTCACCATAAGTACACAAACCTCAGTATTTTACAAACAACCACAGTATGCCCAGGTTATGTCATCAAATATAACCCCTACTGTACATAACATGTGTAGCAGTCTGATATCTCACTGGGTTGTAATCATTTATGATGACACTAATTATGTACCTCTTCATGCACGACATATGTGCAAAGGTTGACAGAGTTGGGGCTGGAAGCACATACACAGGGCCAATATTGACATGTTGCTGTGATAACCTCATACATTTACTGTTGTAACAGGGTTTGTTGCAACATATGTCCTGTGAGGGATATGAAGTCAATAACTGTCAAAGCTTTCACCATCTGCAGACTGCAATCCTCATACTACCTTCTGCAGTTCACAGATACATGCTCCATGGGTAACACATGAAACCAAAGGCACAACACACTGCCCAGTTTGCAGACGACCCTGCACTTGGGGATTCCTCATAAACATAGAATTGACATGGCAGGTATTGAGACATGTAGGACAGGCATATCCACAAACACACTGTTAAACCAACATTACTCCAAATGCAGTATAGCAGCACTTACAGTCTGTAATCAGGTCAGGCACATCCCCCTCCTGTGTGTTGCCCTGTTTCCACAGTGTTTGTTGTTAGAGGTAAATCCCCAATCCATCTGAGATGCTGCTTGTCAAACAACAGATCTAGTTTCTGCTCACAGTGAATGAAAAGAGCCAACACCAACATGATGTTCCTAGATATTGGAGTGTGTTTCCATGCAATTGGCTATGGGAATGTTACCACAGCTGTTCCACATGCAGTCAGTTAGGAGAGGGCTGCAATTCGTGCAGAGGCCATCAGATGATCATGAACATCACTTAAAATACACATGCTGCTGCCTAAGCAAAGCAGGTATAGGTCTCCACATTCACCAGAGAGGGAGTGGGAGAGACAGACAGCAGCAAAGACAAGTCAGGGAATGGTAGGAGAGTAAAACCTAAGCATGTTTGTGTCACACACCTACCAGCACAGGGTATCAAACCCCCGATGACTATGTAGTACTATCACAGTTCTATGTAGTTACTGGATGCTCCACATGGGTTACCTGCTGTGGAGCCCTCAGAACATATATGTGATGGTGAATGACATCTGCAACAGGGATACGGTAGCTATACTGTAGGTGAAGTACATGTGCCTGTCTGCATGAACAGGTGCCATCGTCAACACAGCCACACTCTTACAGGAATACACACACATTGACACAATTGGCAGGGCCAGGATTAAAACTCATCAGTAGTGGGATTGCCACAACACATCACTGTGCAGGTATAACATGCACCACATGGGTCATATGGAGATTGTACGGGCAAAGGGTATAGGGAGGTGTCTGACATCAGACAGCATGCTTCAGTATGCCAATGGGGGTTGTAGTAAATGTGGATGTGAACATACACACCATACAACACACACAGACACACAGGGTGCCAGTACTGACATGCATGGGTGCATGTCTGCACGGGTGTGTGGTGGTCGACTGAGCTAGACAGCTATACAAGGCTAGGCGATGGATATACCTTGGCATCAGGCCACATAACAATGGTCTGCATTGTGGCTCAGGGCTGTGGTTTCTGCATTTACCCACACAGGTGGGTAATGTATCCCTCATCCAGTCACCTGGGTGACTATTGTGTGTGGCTTATGCTGTGCATCGCTTGCTATGTATGTGTTCCTTAGTCCATGACATGCACGGTGTCTGGGATGTGCATGCCTCCCACATGCATATACAGTGACATGTGGAACTGTACCTGGGGTGTCTGGCCCATGTTGTGAACACAGATTATAATCAGATGTGCCAGTCTTGTCCACCTATGGTGGGAACTGGTAATGGGCAGCAGGTTTACCCTGCACCTACATTGATAGCATGCTAGAAGCATTCCCTGGTGTCAGTGGCGTCTGTCCATACAGGGCATGTTGTCAGGCATGGTATGTCCTTTGTGGGTCACATGTTATGGCACCACAGGTTTTGCAGGTGTCCATTGGGGAACATGGGGAGGGTGCACTGTCTGCATGTACTTGCATATTGGGCAGATGGACAGGGTGCCATGCCCTCTATAGCCCACTGCTATCACTCCATAGTTACTATCAGTGGCCAATATGCAGTGTACTACCCACATATTGGCTGTTGCCTAGGCATGTGTGTGTGTATGAGACATGGGTTGAGAGTGTGCTCTGGGTAACACTGGGGTTGCTAACTGTGATTGCCTGACCTTGATATCAGATGTATGGGTATGGCTTTGCACCCCAGCCTCCCAGCTATTTCAAATCTGTTATCCCTGTACAGTAGTCACTGTGATATATAGTAGGGCCACCATATAAGAATTATGCAAAAACTGCTCCACATTGGCCACAGGTGTCACACACTCACAACCACCTCCACACAGGAAACAAGTTACAAACACACACACAGCCACACACACACACACACAGACACACACACACACACACACACACACACACACACACACACACACACACACACACACACACACACACATGCACACACACTTGTCATGCCTGGGAGTAGAACCCCTACCTAACTAGTTTATGACACTACAGCACTACGCACCAAGATTACTGGAGTACACCTTCCCCAAAGGTGCATATTACATTTGATGACATCAGCAGGATTGCCAAAGTAGGACATTTTAATTGTAGTGAATGTGACTAGCCTAAAATGCAGTGTTCCCTACACAGACAGTGACATACACACAAAACATCCACAACTGACATGTGTGGGTATAGAAACCCTAACAGAGGTCTATATCACACTATAGCATGGAGCTGTTATAGGACGCACCAAGGGGATTACTGTAGAACTCCTACCCCAAAGGTGTATTGCACAATGAATGACATCAGCATTATTGCCAAAGTAGGACATCTAAATTGTAGTGAGTGTGACTAGCCTAAAATGCATTGTTCCCTACACAGATAGTGACACACACAAAACATCTACAACTGACAAGTGTGGGTATAGAACCCCTAAAAGAGGTCTATATCACACTACAGTATGGAGCTACTATAGGACGCACCACGGGGATTACTGGAGAATTCCTTCCCCAAAGGTGTATTTCACAATGAATGACATCAGCAGGATTGCCAAAGTTGGACATTCGAATTGTAGTGAGTGTGACTAGCCTATAATGTATTGCTCCATACACAGACACTGAAACACACAAAAACATCCAGAACTGCCACAGGTGGAGATGGAACCCTACCACAGTTCTAAATCACACTACAGCAGTACGCAATTATGGCAATTATGGCACGCGCTACGGAGATTACTGGGCTACAACCTTCCCAGAGGTGTATTTCTAAGTGGATGACATCAGCAGCCCTGCCAAAGTTGAGTATATGAATTGTAGGGAGTGTGAGTACCCTAAAAAGCACTGCTCTCTACATATACAGACAGACAGACACACACACACACACACACACACACACACACACAGGCCATGTCTGGGATTAGAACACCTACCTAACTACTTTACCACACTAGAACAGTACGCAGTTATAGGATGCGCTACGGAGATTACTGGACTACAACCTTCCCAGAGGTATATTTCCATGTGGCTGACATCAGCATCCTTGCCAAAGTGGAGTATATGAATTGTAGGAAGTGTGAGTACCCTAAAAAGCACCAAAATCTTGCTTTTTTCCCACTTTCTGAAATTTAAGAAAGTTCAGTTACAGATTTGCTGTTCTGAACTGTTTGTAAGTTTCTTGGTGGCCAGTGCTTGCTTGGACTAAAGGGAAGTCTCTGTGTTGACCAGTGGCAGTGGTTAACACTGAACAGCCTGCCTGTCCCTGTTGGAGTGGTTACTGCCTAGAAGCTGTAGTTTTATTGGCCATTTTGGGTCAATTCTAAACTTCTTGATCTCTATCCCTT
This sequence comes from Protopterus annectens, assembly GCF_019279795.1. Lineage (NCBI taxonomy): Eukaryota > Metazoa > Chordata > Ceratodontiformes > Protopteridae > Protopterus > Protopterus annectens. The sequence goes on from NC_056727.1 coordinate 654,279,806, forward strand.
AAAATCCTGCAACCCTCTTTTAGCGTGGTCTTGCACACAGAGCAGCGTCAGGCAGCGCTGCTTAAACAAGCTTAAACTATCCCCGGCTCCACAAAGTCTACTCTTCACTTTTTCCCTTAGAACTGCTCTAAATCTCAAATTAAGCACTATATTCTCATTCTAAAGCCCTGCACTTGCTCGTATAAGTAATCTCATAGGTAAACACAAACTAAAGCACTACATCCTCTTATACTCCTTCAAAGCACTTGCCCCCTATTGGTTCTTTCTGATCAGTCAATAAGTAGCTCCCTATATTATTCAGGCATATCCCAAGGTCAGTTTCGAGTTTACTCTCCAGTCCAGCTGGTGAATCTGGGAATCTTGAGGCAATGTTACAACTGCCTTATGTATACAGACCACCCTCTCCTCCTCCCAACAAGCTCAAATATATGTGAGAGATGCAACTATATAGCCAAACTGGAGGCTAAGCTATCTCAACCCAGTACTGGCACAGCCTGTCAGGAGGAGAAGGTAACCACAAACACCACAAATCCAGTCTCACATAGACCTATCGCATCAGCAAACCAAACACATAAACACACAAAAACATACTCGGAGGCTCTAAATAAAAATCTGCCTAAGCAGCAGAGACCTCCAAAGCAGACATCCAAGCAACACCTACCACGAAACAATATCCACGTAGCACATAGCTCACAAAGTCAGTGTGTCACACAGTCACAGCCCTTAAGGCTAAACAACACACCTAATACACTTGTAATAGGTGACTCTATTGTCAGACACACTGACGTCCCACTCACCAGGCTGAACAAGGAGTAACACTGTAAGGTGCCTGTCAGGTGCCAGGATCCGCCACATAACACAAGCACTCGGGTCACTCCAAAGCAAGTACAAGTATGGTTCCATCATTGTCCATGCTGGTGTGAATGACCTGAGATGTACCTCCGTGGACTACATGAAAAAAGACATACAGGAGCTCTTTGATCATGTAGCCCAGGCCGGTATGACCCTGACCTTGAGTAGCATCTTACCCTCACCAAGAATGATGCCACAGTATAAAGTCAAAATGATCAATTTTAATAATTGGCTAAAGTATTGGTGTCATTCAAAGGTGATCTAGTGTCTGTCAGCCTGGGATGACACGCTCGACAAGCCACGTTGCTTCGCTAGGGATGGCTTGCACCTGTCGCCCCTGGGTTTTTGAATACTGGCTAAGGCTCTTGCCTCCCCCATAGTGCCTTTTTTAGGCAAGGCTCAAAAGACAAACCCTCCCCCATAGAAAACACAAAGAAAAAAAAATTAAGGGTAATGCTGCTCAACGCCAGAAGTCTAAACCTCAAGATGCACTCACTCGAGACTCTCTTCAGTATGTAGAATATCGATAGCTGTGCAGTAACAGAAACCTGGTTCAAGGCTCCCGAGAGCACCCCAGGACTACCAGGCTATACTTCATACCATGCTTTCCGGCCCCAAAACTCAGACCGAACCACAAAAGGAGGGGGAGTATCCATATTTATCAAAGATACCCACACCTCCAGGCTAGTGGCACTGCACGAGGCTTCGGAGACCATCCATGTGCAACTAACAGTGGGCAAAACTGCCTTTCAGTTTGTAGCCTGCTACAGACCACCCTCCCAAACACAGGAACCTCACTCGGCTTTCTTGAGAACACTGAAGAATATGAAGGTCTCTCCAAGCACTATTATATTGGGTGACTTCAACTACCCAAACATTGACTGGGAAAACTACTCAAGCCCAAACACCCTCGCCTAACTGTTCCTAGAATTTATAAACTCAAATGCTATGGAACAACTGGTCACCACTCCCACAAGAGGGGAAAACATACTGGATCTGGTCATCACCAACATGGGGTCTCTATGTTCCACACCAGAGGTATACCCCTCATTGGTAAGATCAGACCATAAACAAATCTCACTGGACATCCATATTCCGTCCCCACCCCTAGCCAAGGAAACCACGGTGAAGAACTTATCAAAAGCAAACTTCACACTTCTCAAAACTGAGGTGGAATCCTTCAAAGCCCCCGGGCCAGTGGACAATACGACCCAAAATGCAGAATCCTTTACAAAAGCATTCTATGGACACCTACAGGAATGCATGGAGCATGCTATCCCAAATAAAACCAAGACTCACTCCTCCAAAGGCAGGAGACCTGTCTGGTGGACCCTGGCCATAAATAAGCTATACAACAGAAGGAGAAAGCTACTACATGACAGAGCAAAATCCCAAAAAGGGAAGGCATCACTGATCAGTACTAGCAAGAAACTACGATCCCTCATAAAATCTTCTAAGGCCAGCTTTGAAAGAAAAATTGCACAAGACACTAAAGATAATCACAAGGCCTTCTTTAATTATGTCAGAAACCTGGGAGGCAACTCCCAGATATGCTCTGAGTTAGTGCAAAATTACAAAAAATTCACTGAACCCACAGACATTGCCAAAATCCTGGCAGAAAGGTTCAGTGCAAACTTCTCCCCCCCTTCACCCCCAAAAGAGCAAATGTCTATCCCAACAGTGTAGCCTTCCTGAGATCACAGATGGACAGGTGAGAGCTGCCCTCTCCAAAGCTAAAAACACAGTATCAATAGGACCAGACGGTGTCCTGGGCTGCGTCTTACATGAGCTCCAAGAAGAACTAAACCCTCATATAAAGTCACTGTTCAATCTCAGCCTTATTTATTTTATTTATTTTATTTTATTTTTTTTATTTTACATTTGTTAACCGGGGGTGTCTGACTGAGCCGAAAAGGCCCTTTTTCAGCAGAGACCCGGGGAGAAAAGCTCCACAAAGAAAAATTACAGACACATTTAGTTATTTAGACATGATCAGTATACACACAAATTACAAGAGACATGTTTTTACAGTGGTACGCGGCACAAACAGTTACAGTGGAGAGAACAATCAGGATATGTTCCCAAGGAATGGCGTACAGCAACAGTGGTCCCACTCCACAAAGGTGGTGCCACAACAGACCCCGGAAACTATTGCCCTATAAGCCTGACTAGCCTGGTCTGCAAAGCTATGGAACGTATCATCATGGAAATCATAAACAAAGACATTGGAAACCTCCAGACACTGGATCCTACCTAATTCAGCTTCATTAAGGGCAGATCTTGCCTCTTGAACCTGGTTGACTTCTTTGAACAGTTACCAAAGCCATAGATGAAGGGAAAGTAGTCCACACAGTCTACCTGGACCTTGCAAAGGCCTTTGACACAATACCCCACTTGGGCATCATAAATAAGCTCACCAGCTTAAATATCAACCCCTATGTCACAAGATGGGTTGCAAACTGGCTCAGGGATAGAACCCACATGGTCAGAATAGCAGGTGCCATGTCAGGCTCTAAACCAGTTACAAGTGGTGTCCCACAAGGCTCAGTCCTGGGACCTCTCTTGTTCGGTATATATTTCTCCGAGGTACAGGCTAACACGGGTGGACTATGGCTGACCAAGTTCGCAGATGACTGCAAACTGGGTGCTATAATCGACTCTCTGACTGACACAAGCATCCTCCAAAAGGGTCTCACAGAGACGGATAACTGGTGCCAGAGCCATGACCTAAAGCTAAATGCCAAAAAGTGCATAGTCATCCCCTTTGGAAAAAACAAAGTGCCCACAAATTACCACGTAGGTGGTAATCCATTAAGTACGGAAGAAGTAATTAGGGACTTGGAGACCCAAGTAGATAGCAATCTCTCCTTTGACAATCACATTGCTAAAGTGGTTAGAAAGACCTTCTATATAGCCCACCTTATCATGAAAGGGTTCACATCTAGATCAAGAGAGGTTATTGTGCCCCTCTACTCATCACTTATCAGGCCCATAATTGAGTACAGTGCCTCGCTTGGGATGTACCTTACCCGACACCTTCAGCAACTGGAAAGACCCCAAAAGTATCTCACCAAGAGGATCAAGGGGCTCAAACAGATGCCCTATGCAGTTCAGCTAAAGAAACTCCAGCTCTACTCAGTTGTGTACCGCCTACTCAGAGGCGATCTGTGTCTAACGTATAAAGCCATGTCCAACCCAGAATTAATGGACATGCTTCGCCTCAGGAAATCTAAATCCCTTAGAGCTACATGCTCCAGGGACCTGAACCTCAGCACAAAAATAAATAGCACATGCTGGAGGGACAGATTCATATCCCAGAGGCTCCCCTCACTCTGGAACAAAATCCCAATCCATGTCAGGCAGAGCCCCTCACTGACCCTCTTCAAGAGAAATCTTGACGAATGGATGGGAGATTGTAAGTTTACCCCTGGGATCTCTTCTGTGTCGCTGCTTGACAGAGGTACAGTAAACAAACCTTAAAAGGGCTACCTTCTGAGACCTACTATACAGAGGCACAGTCAACTAATCTAAAAGGGTGGCGAAAGCCAAACATACTCTGGCTAGGCTTATAAATGCCCTAGGCCAGATAGCCTAGTATCAACCTATGAATCTATGAACCTATCCTTGTGGTGATTGTAAATACTGACCCTTTACTGACACTTCAAATTCATTTGAGCATCCAGTTTCTAGGAAAAGGTTTACATATAAGGTGCATGCAAACTCTAAGAGCAGTAATATAATATACTTAGCTACATGCACAGAATGTGAAAATTTCTATATAGGTAAAACTAACAGAATGCTAAATTAAAGAATATGTGACCATAACTATGCTATTGAAAGAAAAAGAAGTTATGTCTTACCATAACATTCCATCTGTGTTGTAGATCTTTGTTCATTCATTACCATTAAGACCTCGGCTCTGTCCTCGGAACCAATACAGCCGTTTCCAAGCTCACGCCAGTCAAAAACTCTCAGCTAAGACCTATCCATAATGCCCCTTTCCTAGCTACTTCAGACTGAGTTTGCCCACCCTTAGATAATAGATGCAGTAATAGAAAAAAAATAGTAGGAGGCTCTGTCTGAGCAAATACCCTAACCAGGAGTTCCTAAAGTCCACCATGAGTCCAGGCAGGGGGAAGGAGGGCAGGAAGTAATGAATGAACAAAGATCTACAACACAGATGGAACATTATGGTAAGACATAACTTCTTTATCTGATGTTGTAAATCTTTGCTTAGTCATTACCATTAGGACCGAGTCGCCAGCTACTTGAGTCCTGGGTGGCCCTAAGGAAGGATATTCCTGAGCACCACAGAACCAAAAGATGCTCGTCCTCTGGAGGCCAAATCCAATTTGTAATGAGATATAAAGGTATGAAGTTTTGCCCAAGTGGCTACTGTGCGGATATCATCCATAGAGGCTCTGGAATGAAATGCTATAGAAGTAGCCATAGATCTGGTAGAATGAGCCCTTATTCTGGAAGGTAAGGATAGCTTATTCTGCTGGCAGATAAAGGTCATGACGTTTCTAAGCCTGGAGGATAAAGTCACTTTGGAAACAGGTTTACCCAATCTGGGTCCTGCAAAGGCCACAAACAATTGATCTGTTTTCCTGAAAGATTTAGTCCTGTCCAAATAACAACGAAGCTGCCGATGCACATCAAAGGTGTGCAAAAGGTACTCCCCTCTGTTAGAATGCTGAGGGAAGAAAAATGGCAGGTCAATAGATTGGTTAATGGAAAAGCCAGAGATGACCTTGGGCAAGAAAGAAGGGTCAGTACGAAGGAACACCCTATCTGTGTGGAAGATCAAGTAAGGACTCTTGACACTCAAAGCCTGCAGCTCAGATACTCTTCCTGCTGAGGTAAGTGCTACTAAAAGTAAGGTTTTCCAAATTGCAAATCACATGAATCAAAAGTCTCGAAAGGAGAACTTGTGAGAGACTGAAGTACCAAAGTCAAGTCCCAGGGTTCTAAGGGAGGCTTGACCGGAGGTTTAATATGTAATACTCCTTTCAAAAAGGTCTTGCATAGGCGGTGTGACATAACTGAAGAATTATCAAGATCATTATGAAAATTGTGATCGTCGAAGCTGAGGCTCCTGCATGCAAAACAGTAGTCAGGTATTGTAGGATCTTTTGAATAGGCATAAAGAAGCTGTCTAAGTTCTGATCTTTGGCCAAAATAGAGAACCTAGTCCATTTACTAGAATAAACTTTCCTAGTGGAAGGTTTGTGTGAAGCAAGAATTTCACAAACAGGAACTGGGATGTCAGGCAGCCTGGCAATCACTGGAAGTGAAGGAACCAAACTGTGAGCTTGAGACTGTGCAAGTTCAGATGAATCAGTCCCTGAGGATGAGATAACAGGTCTTGGGAATCATCCAGGATCCACGGACTGTGAATCAGATGAGGCCATAGGGAAGACCCAGTGGCCAATCGTGTGTTAGAGCATCCCTCAGTGGTTTCCCCTGAGGGGGGATCAGGGCAAAGTAGCTTCTGCATTTGTAGTTTAAGGGGGGAAGCAAACAGGTTGCAGCAAGGCTTGCTCCAGCATTGGAAGATCCGATCCACTGTCACAGGGTTGAGGGACCACTTGTGAGGCATCAGGATGTTCCTGCTCAGATTGTCCGCAATAAGGTTGTAACTCCCGGGAATGTGTGTTGCTATAAGGAAGCAGTTGGAAGCTATCACTCAGTGCCAAATCCTCATGACTTCCCAACACAGGGGGTAAGATTTCATTCTGCCTTGCTTGTTGATATACAAGATGACTGACATGTTGTATGACTGAATTGCAATGGTCCCAGAGGGTAGGGATGCATGGAATGCTTGCAATGCTAGGAGAACTGCCCTCAATTCCAGGACATTTATGTGCAAATTGGCCTCCATGAGGGAACAGGTGCCTTGGACAGTCTTTCCCTGGAAATACCCCCTCTACCCTAACAGAAAAGCATCTGTGGTCACTGTGGCCATGGGCTGGGGAAGACAGAACAGTCGACACCAAAGATTCGTTTATGGGTTCATCCACCATAACATTTCTTCCTTGCAACGGTTTGAAAGATGTAACATGTGGTCGAGCAGGTAAATTAGCAATGACCATTGTGTGGACAGGATCCACTGTAGGATTCTCATGTGCAGTCTCGCCAGTGGTGCCAATGTAATGGCAGCTGCCATGAAGCCTAAGAGTTGCAGTACAAGACGTGCTGGTACATAGGTCTGAGATGAAGGTCTTGGATTTGGTGTGCTATGTTCAAAAACCTGTGAGGGGGGAGAGAAGCTTGACAGGATGTTGTGTCGAAGACTGCATCAATGAATTCTAGTGTCTTTGTTGGAGACATTGAGATTTGTCCTTGTTGACTGTAATCCCCAAGTGGAGAGCGAGACCTTGAGTGTAAGAAGATTCCTGGTCGGAGCGGTAAGGAGCCAACTGTGTAGATAGGGAAACACATGAAATCCTTGTAGTCGAAGATGAGCTACCACAACTGCCATACATTTGGTGAGCACTCGAGGGGCTGTCAAGAGACTGAATGGCAGTGCCCTGAACTGGTAGTGATTGGCTCCCAGCTGGGAGTGAAGAAATCTCCAGGAGCGGTGATCCATCTTTATGTGGTAGTACATGTCCTGGAAGGTCTATAGAGCACATCCAGTTATCCCCCCCTAGAAAGGGAGAATGGACTGTATTGTAACCATCCAGAAATTTTGAGGTTTGATAAATTTGTTCAATAGGCTGAGATCCAGGATTGGTCTCCAGTCCCCTGTCTTTTTTGGCACTAAAAAGAACCTTGAATAAAACCTGGATCCTGTGTGGTCTGGTGGTACTGATTGGATGACTCTTTTCCTTAGCAGCTTTTCTATTTCTAAGGCTGCTAATTCCCTCTGATTGGGTGGTACATCAGGGATGGGAGTTAAACTGAATGGTATTTGGTAGCCTCTGGATATTATTCTCTGCACCCAAACATCTGTAGTAATAAGATGCCAGGCTGGTAGCTGCAGAGAAAAATTACCCCCGACTGCTTCCAGAGGAAAGCAATTGGGCCACTGCTCAGGAGCGCTGGTAGGGTCTGCTGGAGAAAGAATCTCTAGGGCCCTGGTTACATTGGCCCCTCTACCCCAAAAGGGATGTCTTCCATATGAGTTGCCCTCTCTGCCCCAGGGGGATTGTTCACCATGAGTGTCACGAAAAAGTCCTTGGGATTTCTTGAGCCACATTTTTCCTCCCTTCTGGTTCCTAGAGTAGGATCTCTGGGGGTTGGAAAGGCATATTTCTCACCACGTGTAAGTGTGTCTCATACTTTGGGTCCAAAAAGTGCAGATTTGTCGACAGGTGCATTGACGAAGGAAGATTTAAAGGGGTCTGCAAAGTCACACAACCGCATCCAAGCATTACATCTCATGACAATGCCTGATGCGGCAGCTCAAGCTGCCCCCTTGGTGGAGTGAGATATCAAACACATCGAGGAGTTCGAGATGGATTCAAGGGTAGCTAGCTGTGAGGCGACAGTATCACGCACCTCATCAGGCAGTACTCCACCACAGATGGAGACATTTCAGAAATTAGATCTCTTTGGAAGTGAAGAAAGTGTGCCAGATAGAACAGCGAATGTCGCTGAAGCATAGGTCCATTTCCCTAGTCTGTTGATGGTCTGGGACTCTCTGTTTGGAGGATGGACGGTGGAACTATCTTCTGCCAGTTCCCTCTTGATGGCTGCCACCACGACCATAGAATCAACTGTCAACTGCTAGGACCAGTGGGGCTGGTCTTCAGGTGTAGATAAAATTTTTTGTCTGGCCTCTGAGGGACAGGTTCTACATTGTCCGGGGCCTTCCAGGCATGCTGCACAATGATTTTAACAAGGTCATCTGCCAGTGGAGTCATCCAGGAAATAGATGGCTGGGTACAGAAGGCCTGCAGGAACACCGATTCCTCAGAAGAAGGGTTATAGGACTTCCAGTCTCCCCTCTGTTTGAGGATTTCAAGAATGTCTCTGAATGAGAAGTCATCTGGGGAAGACCGTGGGGACCCTTCCCCCTCATCACAATTACCGTCTTCGGTGATAGATTCCTCCGGTGAATCAAGGTGCTTCCTCTTGCACCATTTCTTCCAGGTTGGATCCCCAGTGGGATCTTCTGAGGAGGACTCCAGAGAAGGGGTTCCCTTCAAAAAGGGTTCTTGTGACTCCCGTGCCCAGTGTCCTGAAATAGAGGGTTGGGAAAGGTGCATGCTAGGGGAGGGTTCTGATACTGATGTCATTGGTGCTGACTGCGAGTCCACTACCTGTACAGGATGCCCACCTGAGGAGGGATGGGAGTTCGGAACCGGGAGGGACAACCTCAGAACCGGGGTCACACCTTGCTGTGAGGAGCCCACCTCCAGGTGAGGAGCTCTGAGAGAACTGGAAGCCATCAGAGCCATGGACATAGATGGCACCAGCAAGAAAATAGGTGCAGGGCTAGGTATCAAGGTATGGATGGTCCAAGCACTGCTTCGGGAGAGCATCAGTTCCACTGGAGCCAATGCAGTAAGGGTGGATGGTGCCGACAGGGCAAACACTGCTGTCGGAACTGAGACAGTAGCACCAGAGTGGAAGTATCTTGTCCTAGGCAGGTATTCAAGTTTTGGAGCCGATGGAGCTGAAGAAACTGTCAGCACCGTGGCTGGGGATGGTGCCGAAGCAGGTACAGTCATTGATGTCAGATCCAAGGACGGCACTGAAGTCAGTGGTGCCGAGGACGGAACCGAAATAGGGGTGAATATCATGGACGGCACTGAGGGAGAAGACACAGAGCCTGGTGCCAAAGAGGTCTGCGATGAGAGCGCCGGCGAAGTACAGAGCCGACTCATTTCCTTAACTGATGGAGATGCAGGACTGAGTGGCTCTGTTTGTCCTTATGTTTTTTTGCTTTTTGAAAGGGATGAGACCTCCAACCCAGATAGAGCCTCTGAAAAAGGTGTCTTGAGTAATCCGTTTTTTCCTTATTTTTTTGTCTTTGGAGGGGGTGATACCTCCAACCCAGACAGAGCCTCCAAAAAAGGTGTCTTGAGTAATCCATTTTTCCTTATGCTTTTTGGTCTTTGGAGGGAGTGAGACCTCTGACCCAGATAGAGCTTCTGAAAAAGTTGTCTTTTTAAGATAAGTTTATTTTTATGTTCTGCTAGTGTACAATTACTAAAACTAGCACAAATGTCACAGTCAGCTTTAATATGATCCACGCCCAAACAGTAGACACAAGGAACATGTGTATCTGAGTTAGGCATCTTATGTCCACACTTGTCACACTGTTTAAATCCCAACTTAGCTTTGTCTGATATAGTAAGGCAACAAGGTTATGCTATAGAAAAATTAAGGGAGAAAATACCAGTGATGTCATTTAAAAAAAAAAATACCACTAGTAAAAAGGAATGGCCTGTCAAATACAGGAGAGAGGGACAGTACCAATAAAGGTAAAAAAATTTAATTACCAAGGAAAAGGGTAGGAAATATGCTTAGGTTATAGGTGACAGTGAGAAAAGGCTATCTTGACTAAAAATTAAATAATTTTGAAGAGAAACTATCTTAAAATTAACAATTTTCTACTTAGCTTTGAGAGAGAGATGGCTAGCACATCTGACTAGGAATGCGGCAAATGAGATCTGGAGTAACTAGGAGAGGGGCATTATGGGTAGGTCTTAGCTGAGAGTTTTAGGCTGGCGTGAGCTTGGAAACGGCCGTATCAGTTCCAAGGATGGAACCGAGGTCCTAATGGTAATGAATAAACAAAGATTTACATCAGATGTGATCTTACTAATACTCTGGCTAAGCATGTTCATGAGTATAATTTTGCACATACTTTTTTGTTTAAAGCAGTTTAGATGGTGTACAAGGGACCGTGGGGAGGTGATCTAAAAAATGTCACTGAAGAAAGAGAACTTAACTGGAATTTTTGATTCTGTACCAATAGGAAACCTGGACTTAATGACAAGGGTTCTTTAAAGCCGATTTTAAAATCCAAAGATTTGTGTAAGTAAAGACAACTTGAACTGGATTGGATATGCTGTAATAGCCCTTGTTTTAAATCTAGTGTTATGTGGTGCAGAGATTTTGTCTGAAGAAGAACTTTGTTTGAAAGCGCTTACATTTTATTTTTTGTGAAATTAAACTACGTTTTTACTCTGCTTTGTCTGAGATTCCTCTGTGGCTTTTTTGGTGAATTCCTGAAACTGTTTTTAACAGAGTTCCAATAAATTCCAGCTGTTTTGTGGGTTGCAGATTTTACTTTTCTCAATTTATTCTTCTCCTTCTTTCGGCTCTTCCTGATTACGGGGTCGCCACAGTGGATCATCTGTCCGCTCATGATTGGCAGTGGAGTATTACGGTGTCGAGTTGCCAGCCCGGACTTTTCTCAATTTATTGAAATGCTTAAAGAAGTGCAAAGATGCAGAGTGTAATCTCTTGCCCCTTCTAGATGACACCTGGTGGTAGCGGTAAGGAGCCAGTCACTGAGATAAGCAAAAATTAAAAATCCTGCAGTTTGAGATGAGCTGCTACCACTGCCATGCATTTGGTAAACACCCTGGGGGCTGTGGTGAGACTAATGGGCAGTACTCTCAACTGGAAATTACTGGCTTCCAGCCTTAAGTGCAAGAATCTCCTGGAGTATTTGTCCATTTTTATATGGTAATACGCATCCTGAAGATCTACAGACCACATCCAATCGTCTTTTTCCAAAAATGGAAGTATTAACTTACCGAGACCAACCAGAATTTGGTTTGCTGAACTGTCTTGTTGAACTGGCTGAGAATCAAACTGGGTCTCCAGTCCCCTGTCTTTTTTGGGCATTGAAAAGAATCTTGAGTAAAAATTGGATCCTCTTTGGTCTGGTGGGGATTTTTGGATGACTCTTTTTTTTAACAGTTTTTGAATTTCTATGACTGCTGCTTCCCTGTGACTGGGTAAAACATCTGAGACTCTTTTTTGTGTTTCTGGAATTGAGGAAAGGGGAATAATGTAACCTCTAGAAATGATTCCCTGCACATATTTGTCTGATGTTATCTGTAGCCAGGCAGACCGGTGCAGGGATAATCATCCCCTGACTGTCTCCAGAGGAAGGCAATCAGACCTCAGTTCAGGAGTGCTGGTAGGATTGACCAGAGAAAGAATTTCTGGACCCCTGGTTCTGCGGGCCACCTCTGCCTCTAGGATGGCATCTTCCACTGTTACTTCCCCCTCTGCCCCGGGGGAAGTCCTTGCCATGTGAGTCCTGGAAAGACCCTTGGGACTTTTCGAACCATAGCCTCCCACTTCTCTGCTTCCTGGAGTAGGGACATTGAGGAGCAAAGAAGTTACTTGATAAGATCTAGCTGAAGCCTGGTAAGTGTGCCATTTAGTTCAAAGACCTGAGAGTGAATGTCGATGAAGCGTAAATATGCTTCCCGAACCTATCCATAATCCTGGACTCCTTGTTAAGAGGATGGATAGTAGGACTTTCCTCTGCAAGTTCCTTCTTTTTGCTGCTGCTATCACCATGGTGTCTACAGGGATTCCCATAGTCCAGTGTTGCTCTTCCTTAGGGGCAGAAAAGATCTGGTCAGGCCTCTTGCACATCAGTTCAATGGAGTCAGAAACCTTCCAGGCCCACTGAGCAATCAATTTAATGAGCTTGTCAGTGAGTGGAGAGATCCAAGAGGTAGAAGGTTGGGCATGAAAATCCTCCAGGTATACTGACTCCTCTGAGGAAGGCTGGAGGGAAGACCAGTCACCCCTCCATTTCAGGATTTCCAGGATGTCTTCGAAGTAAATATCAGGGGGCAACCTGGGGGAACCTTCCCCCTCATCAAAATCAGTATCCTCAGTGAAGGACTCCTGCGGAGACTCTAAGTGCTTCCTCTTTCACTTTTTCTTTGCATGCACTTCCTCGGGGAGGGATGTTCCAGGGGAGTATCCAAAGAGGAAACCACCAAGATGGGTCTCTCCTTCAGCTTTTTCACCCTCTGTCCCAGGGATGAGGCTGATGGCATCTCTGGTTGAGGGCATGCAGCAGTTTGGTCTGACAGGGATGGCAAGGACTGGGAGTCCACTATGGACAAGGCCTTCTCCATGATCCAAAAGAACAGCTCCCCCATAGAGGAATGGGAGCCTGGAACTGAAACAGACTCCTTCAGAACCGTGGTCCCACCTAGCACTGAAGAGGCAGCCCCTGAAGCAAAAGCATGGGTTGAGCCAGTGAAAGCCGAAGCACCTAGGGGCTTGGGTGGTTCCGATAAAACGGAAGTCAAACCCTGCCCCCTCAGAACCGTCGACATAGTCTGAACCCCAGGAGGCCTCCAGTTCTGAAAACCAGAGGAGCTCAAGGCAATTCTTGGTTCTGGAGAAGAGGCCCTTAATGGAACTGAGACAGTCAGAGTTGGGTAGGTCAGTGCCAGGGTCTCCAAAGACTCAACTGAAGTTGGAGAAGGAAGAAGAGATAGTGTCGAAGAAGGACAGGTCCTAGTGCCAATTTGACTAGGAACCATAGATGAAGGTAATCCCCTCACCATCAAGAGCTGGTCCACTAGCTTCATGATGTCTGATTCTGAGAGGTTCTTAGTGGATTGAACAGAGGACACTGAAGGAGACCGAGGTGGTTTTGGTTTCACAAGTGGACTAAGTGGTTGGTCCAAAAATGGATCAACCGAAGGAGAGTACCTTGTTCTTGGTATCAATATTAAAGTAGCCTGCTTCAGTACAAACAAAACTTCTGCTGCTGAGGCAGTAGTTGTCATGTCTGAAGTAGTAGTAGGTGCCAAGTCTGTCTTGCCTATCCATGCCAAGGAAACTGTCAACACTAGGCTGTTTAGATGACTGTTCAGGCGGTTCCAAGAAAATGCTTGGAGCTGAATGGGAATGTTTCTTTGGTTCAGAAGAGGAGGAGGAAGAAGAGAATGACGATCTGACTTCAGTCTTAGACCCAGATATGGCCTCTTCGAAGTCCCCTTTTAATAAACCCTTCAGAATTAGTTTCTTTCTCTGCTCAGTTAAAGTCCTGGCAGAGAAACCATGACAGATGGAGCAGTTTTCCTGGAGGTGTACAATGCCTACACAATATACACACACCAGACATGCCCATCTGAATTGGGGATTCTCCTGTTGCACTTCTGCCACCCTTTAAAGCCAGAAGTGCCCTTATGCCCTTAGAAGTTTTATCAGGCACCTTAGATTTATTAACCATGCAGGAAAGGAAGGTTAAATGCTGATAAAGGCACACACACACACACACACACACACACACACACACACACACACACACACACACACACACACACACACACACACACACATGCACACAGGCACACTCTTGCAACAGGGGACAGCAAGGTTTTTTTTTTTTTTTTTGTAGACATAGGAGAGAGAAGGGGTATCAACTATGGTAGCCAGAAAATACCTAAAGAGATAAAAAAGAGAGGGGAAAAGGTCACGCGCACGCACACACACACACACACACACACACACACACACACACACACACACACACACACACACACATACACAGAAAGAAAGTGAGAGGAGCGGGTATATAAAGATTAAAGTATCTAGGAAGATAAATGTAGATGTAAGAGAAGTATTTAGAGAAAATTAGAGAAAACCTTCTTTGAATAACTGCCAAAGCTTGAGAGAGGTTGGATGTGTCTGACACATGAAGCGGCAAATGGGATCTGAGGTAATTTAGACAGGAGCGTTATGGGTAGAGCTTAGCTCGAGAGTTTGGAAGGAGCGAGCTGAAGTAAACGACTGTGTCAGTTCCAAGGCTCAGAATCGAGCCCACAGTCAAGAATTACTTGAAGATTGACAACATCAGATCTATCATTAACCAACTGTTTGATATGACGAGAGAAACACAAAGCTGGATCAAACCATATACCCAGATCCTTAAATGAATCTACAGTTTCAGTCATTGTGTACTGTATTAAATATTCACCTTTCAATTTATGTTTCCCAAATACATCACAAACTAAGCATATGAGATTTATCTGCATATTATTCTCCTGTGCCCTAATGGTCAATTTTGACAAAATCTTTTGCAGACATACCTTATCTGTAACACATGTAATCAGTTTACCCAATTTCAGATCACCTGCATATAGACTTTAGAGCACCTCAAATGAAAAAGTTAGGTCTGAAATACAGAATCTAAACAAATAAGGATCTAGGACAGAGCCCTGTGGGACACCCTGACTGTAACCCAAGAATTTCACCTGTCCAAATGCTGTATGATACTTGCCATGTCCTATTTGTAAGCCATAAAAACTATCCATCTTATCAAGAGTGCATCAATACCTAGTTGTTCTAATTTACTGATCAGTGTTTTGTCCTGTCAAATGGACGTCTGCAGCAGTACTTCTGAAAAGAAAATGGAGCACTTCTTGCGAAAGTCAGGTTCCCTTCTCAGCATCTACTCCAGTCTTCTTCTCATGGCTGCTTTCTCAGAGATAGAAAAAAAGATTCCCTACCATACTCCCTGTGCTCCTCTAGTAATTGCATTAGCTTATGTTATAAAGAAGTTTATTTGTCCTTTCTAACAAGCAACTTGGATTCAACAGAAGAAATGAAAATATAGGAAGTTCCATATTGATACATATTGGGATGAAAAAAAGCAACAACTGTGGCACTGCCAAAATAGAAGATATTACTAAATTACAAAACACCGTTGAAGATAAAGGAGCTGAACAGACAAAAGATGTAAAAGAAAAAAAATTAATTTCAGCATAGAGAATATGATATATGAAATGAAGCAACTGCCAGTGAGAGAGACAGAGGTAAAAATCATAAATGTTCCTAACGTTATTAATATATCTGCGCCATTATTAAACCATTAGTTAAAAAAAATTAGCTAAAATTCTTCTGCATGCACATTCTGAAGTGACATCACCCTGGTGAACAATGGAGAAAGCCACACTCCTGCCTAACTCTTGAGATGATTTGCAGGTTCACTTTTATAAACAATAACATGTATTATAACACTATATATACATGGACAGATATAGACACAATCTAATGTTATCTACCCAAAACTTCAGTCGTGAATAGATGAGAAAGAGAATAAAACAGTAAGTATCATATGTAATGACAGATAATCTTTTACTAAACCAAACCATAAATCACAGATATAAAAATGATGAGAGATAAATACAAAAACATCTGACAGCATCCTTTACTCCTTGATTATAACATGCTTACAGATAAATTATACTGCCTTTAGTATAAAAAGAATGTCAAACCACTTTACACCTGATCAATGAGAAAGAATAGATTATTTCCCAGGTATAATAATCCCATGGTAGATATTCCATGGTGATTCTTTGTCACCATTTCTTGTTTTGCCTTGCCCTCAGCCCATTAAGTTTTTCACTATAACAGTTTTGGCTAGAGGTACAGCTTGACTTCAAGAAAGCATTCCTATCAAATGCCATTTCAGTTCCTTTTTTGTGGCTTATCTAAAACTGTGTAGCTCATCTAACACACAATTGAAAACGCAACTACAACAGTTAAAACCCTTTTCAGATGATAAGATATTTGGTGTTGATAATATGCAAAAGCAACATTTATAGCAAGAAAACGTAAGCTTCAAGAAAATATAAATATGGGAGAGGAATGTAATATAAAAGTGGAACAACAGGGAGAACATAGATATTTAGGAACAAAATGAAGGATCAGCAATTCAGCATGAACAAATAAGAACATTTAGTAAGGAATATTTTAGAAGACTGAAACTAATATTAAAAATTGTTTTGACATCATGGAATGAAGCTGAAGTTATAACTCAATGTCTTTCCACTTTTAACTTATATATTTGGTTTGACTTACTAGATAAAGAAAACTTACATTTTATATATATTTATATATATATATATATATATATATATATATATACATACAGTGGATATAAAAAGTGTACACACCCCTGTTAAAATGCCAGGTTTTTGCGATATAAAAAAATGAGACCATAATAAATCCTTTCAAAACGTTTCCCACCTTTTTTTTCCTCAAAAATTTTTTTTTATTTTTCAAATGCAGATCAATAAATTCCATAGTATTTGTATATAACATCTTAAATAACTATGTACAGTATTTACATCAACCTGACAGTATAACAGAGCTCAGTATACACAATTACTTTATAGGTATAACAATCCAGTTATCAGAGTGTATCTGTTCAGTTATTGTAAAGTGTCAATCAATGGTAAGACTTTTTTCCATGGATTGTTAATAGATGGCTTAGGATGAATCCTTAATTCTTTAATTTTAATTTCCAGCAATGCTGTGGTCTTCAGTAGGCTGCAGAAGTTTTCCACAGTCGGTATTGTGTTTGTATTCCATCTTTTGTTTATACACTTCCTTGAGACTGCATGTATTGTCCATACTAGATACATATATGACTCATTCAAATGAGCAGCTTCGTACACATTTAATAACACTAGCGCTTTAGATAAGTTAAATGATTCATTAAAGCTTGTAAAAAGTTTTTAATACCATTCTAAAATGGCTTAATTTTAACACAGTCGAAAAAAATGTGATTCCAATCTGCATTGTGCATTTGCTCACACCTCCAACATATTCCCTTTGTGGAAGAATTAATTTCAGTAATTCTATCTGGAGTTAAGAATGGTCTGTGCAAGCATTTCCAATTAAAAAACTTTCCAGCATTGTGTAAAGGATGTATGTTTTATTGATAATAAAATATTTGATTTAATTTCTTCAGTTAGCTGTAATGACTGTCCTTTTGTTATATAATTCCAATATGAGGATTTGGGTGTTGTTTTATAATTTATCAATATCTTTTAAAATTTTGAAATACTATTTCCCATGTCATAATCATTATATATGATTTTATATAGGCATTTCGTAAGTTTAGGTATTTCTTTAAATGAAGAATTACTAATTATTCTGCATAAATCTTGTGAATATGTCAGAATGCTTTGCATAGTTAGCCAATCTTGTTGTGGAATTTTGTATGTTGTTTCTATTTTGCATGTCCAGAAATTTTAGCTCTTTGATACATTGAAACCAACAAACAAATCCTTTCTGTTCCCAGGAATTAATTATTTATCTGTGTATTTTATGTGGATAGCTCTTTGTAACTATGAATGGCATTAAAAGATCAAACCATATTTCTAAATCTATATTTGCATTAATATTTCTTAAATGAGTCAATGTAATAATTAATCATATGAGTTTTAGTGGGCTTAGTTTTGTTATATTGCATACTAATACATAATATGTGCCATGAATTTTTTTTTTTGTAAATCAAATTCATTTATTGATATTACAGTTAGTAATTCTTTCCAATTTGCAGAATAATTTGGACTTATCCAATAAGAGATTGTTTTATATATTGATGCTTTTATATATGTTTCTATATCAAGAAAGTTTAATTCTCCCTGTTTCCATGGTCTGATATGATGTATTAAAGCTATTCTGTTTCTTTTGGGAAACATAAACATTTTATTAGGCATGAGTTTATTTCTTTGAGTATATTCTTTTCTGGTAACACTTGTATTGCCACAGCTATAAATAGAATCTTGGGTAGTAAAACCATTTTTATTAACTGCAGTCTATCTTCAAATGTTAATATTATTTTGTTCCACTTTTCCACAGAGATTTTAATTGTACTGATGACATTATTGTAGTTTGAGACTAATTATTATCCTTGCATAACTCAATTCCTAGCTATTTTATGGTAGATTTGTGTCTCCCTATAATGTGATTCCCCTTCATCTGCAATTCTTTTTTTTTTTATTTAAAAACAAAAATTTTGATTTTGATTTATTGAAATGGAGTCCTAAAGTCCGGTAAAATATGTCAATTAAAATATCTAATTCCTCTAATGTCTCTTTTGTATTGGATAATGTTAATAATATGTCATCAGCAAAGAGCATTACTTTAGAATTGTATTGTTCATAAACATCTACTCCTTTGATTTTTGTATTGTTACATATTAAATATGCCAATATTTCAGTAGTTAAAGCAAATAGAATCGGTGACATGGGACATCCTTGTTTAGTACCCTTTGTTACATGCATAGATTCAGAGGTGAAAGGACCTAGCTTAACCTACTCTAAATTATTTGTATATATAATTCTTTAGTAGATGAACAAATGAAGTTGGAAACTCAAATAACACCAGAATTTTGAATAAATAGTCCCAATTTAGGGAATCAAATGATTTCTCCATATCTAAGCCAATTATGAGTGTTTATTTTCTTTATTAACATAATCTATAAGAGAAATTATTATTTTAATATTGTCACATGTGTGTCTATGATATATAAATCCAGTGTGATCATTATTTATTGTTTTGGATAGTGGTATTTTCATTCTGTTAATTAATATTGTCATAAATATCTTATAGTCATTATTTAATAATGATATAGGTCTATATGAGGTACAGAGGTTTGGCGATTTGTTTTGCTTTAAGATTGGTGTGATTAAGGAATATCTCCAAGAGGGTAGTATTAAAGCTTGTGAATGAATTTCTAATAGAGTTTTATGGAAGAGGGATAGTATCTTTGAAGGAAAAAGTTTATATATTTCCATAATTATGCTATCTATACCTGGAGCTTTATTATTTTACCCTCTTTTACTGTATCTGTAATTTATTTGTAGGATGTGGGTGCTTGCAGATCTACTTTTAATTTTTCTGTTTTTTTTTATATTAGAATATTTTTCATCTAGATTTAATTGATCGATATGTATATTTTCTTTTTGGAAATGTTCCATATAGTGATTTCTGTATGTATCAAGAATGTCACCTATATTCGAGACATTTTCTCCTTTCTTTTTATGTAAAATACTTTTAATGTTATTAGCTTTTGATTGTATTTTGATTCTTGTGGATAAATTATGTAGATATCTGGGAGAAATGGCCAAGGTATTAATTTTTAGTTTTTTTAAAGCTAAACTAGTTTTATGTGTTAGAATTTTGTTGTATTTATTAATACTTCTACTTTCTTTTTCATCTCAAATGATTTCGATTTTTTTTCAGCTTTTACTGACAAAAGTTTGGACTGCAGATCTAATAATTCAGAATACCTTTCTCTGATTTTGTTTTATACCAAGTTAGGGTTTTACCATACGTGTAAGCTTTTAATGAGTCGAATATCATTATTTTATTTATCTCTGTGGTGTAATTAATATCAAAGAACTGTAATTCCGATAATGACCAGGGTTTGAACTCTTTAATTTTAGTTATATATGCTGGAATTCTGGAGTGAAAGATTAATAGTTTGCACCCATTTTGAAGGTTTAGTATCAATGAACTATGGTCTGAAAACGGGCAGGGAGTGATTGAGAAATTAATGATTTTAGAGTGTAAGTCATGGGCAGCAAATATTTTATCTATTCTAGTTTGGGTACCAAATCTGTGATCTTGATGGGAAAACAACAAAGATTTATCTTCTTTAAATCTGAAAGTATCTACAAGATGAAATTATTCTACCTATTTGGTTAAATCTATTGATATAGCTGATATATGCAGTGGTCTTTTATTTGTAGTTTCAGAAATATCAAATATACAGTTATAATCTCCTAATATTAAGTTGCCTTTATAATTATTGGAAATGAAATCCAAGTGTGTTTTAACAGTTTCTGATCCAATGCCTGGGAACCAGTATAGATTGGCTAGGGTCCATATCCTGTTATTATACTTAACTATTACTAATGCCATAAGGCCTTCTTTATCTTCATACTTTTAAATGATTTCTGGGTCAATCACATTTGTTTTTCATAAAATTGTTACCCCTTTTGCCTTTGTCTTATAAGTGGATTGCACCAATATCATATATTCCTTAGGATTCCATTTGTAATTGTCATTTCTTTTGAAATGAGTTTCTTGAAGGAAGACAATATGTGCTTTGTTCAGTTTTAAATATTTCAGTAGATTTGATCTCTTGCTAGGATTGCTTAAGCCATTGGTATTTAAAGATAATAAAGTTAAATCCATCTTAGGTTATTTAGACTATGTATTTTTTGTTTTATTTGACCATTAAACATTTTCCTTTGATAACTATAAAGTATTTGTTTGAGCTTTTAAAGGAAATTATCAGATTTATACTTTGAGTGTTTACCAATAAAGTAATGTTTTGGTCAGGCATACTAAAAATGTTTTTGTGAAATAAATTTAAATGAATAAATGTTAGCAAAACTAAGATCCGCACTAGCCATGGAATGAAAATCTTTTCTAATCTGATGGATAAACCTATGTCTATCAGATTATCACTCATATCTTGACAATCCAGAACATCTGAGCTCCATAAATTGAATCATATGGAGAATATTTGTAATAGGAATAAGCAATATTTATATTATTTTGAACAGATATAGTACTATTGTAGATTAGACAGAATTATAATACAATAAAAATGCCTACTTCACAAGTATCGTACTCAAATGGGGTGAACACTCCAGCAACCAAAATCAATCCGTAAATAAAAATAAATCCAAAAAGTAGTTGCTAGGACTAAACAAGGGTGTAAAAAGTAAAGCACATCCAGATAGCGATGAATCACATAAAACAATTTTATTGACGAACAGAGATAACAAAGGTAAGCGCTTTCACCCAGAGGCTTCTTCAGACCACGACCACCCACACCAATCAGTTGATTTAAAAAACATCTCTGGCAGGAAAAAATACACATCTTTCCTTTTTTCTTAAAGTGCTAAACCACATATATCCTGCATAAACATCAACATATCAAAACTGTTAAACATTGCAGTATAAAAACAAAACATATATGTATATACACATATATTTCTAAAAAATGCATATACATATAAAAATATATGTCATAAATATAAAACAACACATATCCTAAAATTAAGTATGCCCACTAAAGGTACATATTAAGATAATAGCACACAAGAACCTAATGCCAAGTTATTAGTCAAAATTTCCAAAAAGGTATACATATATATATATATATATATATATATATATAGGGGCACAAATATACATAAAAACAAAACTCCTCTATCAAACTTTGAGACTCCTTGACCTCAAGAAAAGTTTAATTCACACTTTATCATTGAGGCCAGGATGCTGATCGGATCTCAGTCTCATAATCCAAGTGGCTTCTCGACCCTCAGTATAAGTCCTAATGTCACCACCCCTATAATTCGGATAAATCTTCTCTATAACCCTAAAACTAAAAATATGGGTATCATCAGTATCTATCACATGCTTGGACAGGGCATTAACAGTAGATCTAATCCTGATCTGATAAAGATGCTCGCGAATCCTGTCTCTAAGTTTCCTGTTGGTGTTCCCAACATAGAACATCCGACAGACCTTACAAGAAGCAAGATATACCACATGCTTCGACATACAGTCAGCAGACACCCGAAAAACATACCTAAAGGGATTACTAGGATGGACAAAAACATTATCATATTGTATAAACCCATAAAAATTGCACTGTCCACAAAGCACAGTCCCATGTATAGCCGACCCCTCAAATCTAGATCTATTACCTGGATAACATAAGATCCTCTTTAGATTCAATTTGTTCTTATAAATGAACCATGGGGCATCACCCACAACTTCCCTAACATCAGGATTAACCATCAATATGTCCCAACATGTCCTGACAATGTCTTTGATCTGCCCAACATCCTTAGTATAAAATATAGGAAAACCAACTGACCCAGTTCTAAGTGGTTCACAACACTCCACCCCTCCTATAGAACAAGCCATAGAGGGACTTTCAACTGATATAACAGACTGTCCCTCATGTGTCTCTGAAAAAATATGGAGCAGCAACATCTCCTCTCAACGTGGCAATCCCTTCTGTCCCCTTCTCTATATCACTGAATTCATATTCACAAGCTTTAAACCTTTCACATAGGTTACCTAACTCATGGGTAAAACTGGCATCAGTGGGATTGTATCTGAAAACCCTCATAGCCTGTCCCCTGACTATGTTCCGAAAAACGTAGCCAGGGTGCATGCTATGCCTATGTAAAAGAGCATTCTTATGACAGGGTTTCCTGCACACTCCAGTATTCAACATCCCATTCCCTAGTCTCTCCACATACACATCCAAGAAAGGTATCTTGCTATCCGAGAACTCAAAGCTAAATTTCAAATAGTCAGAAATGCTATTCACCTCATTGACGAATACGACTAACTCATCTGACATCCCAGTCCAAATAAAGAACAGGTCATCAACAAAATGCCTGTAAAATATCACTGAAGATACATAGCCAGGTACCCTGAACAAAAATTCCCTCTCCCAGGCTGCCATGAAGAGACTGGCGTAGCTATTGGCACATGAAGTGCCCATAGCCATGCCATCTCGTAAATAGTGTGCATCATAACAAAACACATTATTTTCCAACACTACCTCTAAAAAGGTCATTAAAATGTCAATCACAGGCTCAGCAAGTGTAGAACAGTCCTTCAGATAACCATACACCCTCTCCACTCCCTCACTATTGGGAATGACTGTGAACAGGGACTGGACATCCACAGTCACAAGTAGATATCCTAGATCACTAGGATCCTGCTTCATAAATGCATATATATCAAGTAAAAACTGTCTAGTATCCTTCAATGTGTATTCATTAGCTTCTACCACTGGTCTAAGAAACTTCTCTATATATACAGAGAAGGGCTCAGTGGACCACCCCCTCCCGGAAACAATCAGTCTCAATGGTGGTTTCTCCCTATTCTTATGCATCTTGGGGAGGCCCTGAATGATGGGAATGAGGGGGTGGTCCACTGTTAAGTACTCAGATAACTTCTCAGTAATAATATGACTCTTCACCAAATCCTCTAACATATGGAGAATCCTGTTAGTATATAATGACACAGCACTGTGGTCAATGGGGGCTATAAAACCACCTATCACTCAACATTTCAACCATACATTCATCGTAAAATGTCATATCCATGATTACAACTCCCCCGCCCTTGTCAGCGGGTCATATTGCAATCATGGGATCATTACGCAAATTCATCAAGGCATGCTTTTGTGTGTATGTAAGATTACCACTTCTCAAATTCCATGCTGCATCCATATCTCTCATCTTAAAGAGGTCATTCTCCACTAATTTACCAAAAGTGACCACTAAGAGATGTGCCACAGGAACATACTGACTAGGTCTCTTAAATTCATTACAATCAAGGCCCTCTGATCTCCCTTTAAGCCCTTTGAGCCCTTCTCTATATATATAGAGAAATTTCTTAGACCAGTGGTAGAAGCTAATGAATACACATTGAAGGATACTAGGCAGTTTTTACTTGATTTATATGTGTTTATGAAGCAGGTTCCTAGCGATCTAGGATATTTACTTGTGACTGTGGATGTCCAGTCCCTGTTCACAGTCATTCCCAATAGTGAGGGAGTGGAGAGGGTGTATGGTTATCTGAAGGACTGTTCTATACTTGCTGAGCCTGTGATTAAAATTTGAATGACCTCTTTAGAGGTAGTGGTGGAAAACAATGTGTTTTGTTATGATACACAGTGTTATTTACAATGAGATGGTGTGGCTATGGGCACCTTGTGTGCCAATAGCTATGCCAATCTCTTCATGGCAGCCTGGGAGAGGGAATTTTTGTTCAGGGTACCTGGCTATGTATCTTTAGTGATATTTTACAGGCACTTTGTTGACGACCTGTTCTTTATTTGGGCTGGGACGTCAGATGAGTTAGTCATATTCGTCAATGAGGTGAATAGTATTTCTGACTATTTGAAATTTAGATTTGAGTTCTCGGATAGCAAGATACCTTTCTTGGATGTGTATGTGGAGAGACTAGGAAATGGGATGTTGAATACTGGAGTGTACAGGAAACCCTGTCATAAAAATGCTCTTTTACATAGGCATAGCATGCACCCTGGCTACGTTTTTCGGAACATAGTCAGGGGACAGGTATGAGGGTTTCCAGATACAATCCCACTGATGCCGGTCAATGAGATGAATAGTATTTCTGACTATTTGAAATTTAGCTTTGAGTTCTTGGATAGCAAGATACCTTTCTTGGATGTGTATGTGTAGAGACTATGGAATGGGATGTTGAATACTGGAGTGTACAGGAAACCCTGTCATAAGAATGCTCTTTTACATAAGCATAGCATGCACCCTGGCTACGTTTTTCGGAAGATAGTCAGGGGACAGGCTATGAGGGTTTCCAGATACAATCCCACTGATGCAGGTTTTACCCATGGGTTAGGTAACCTATGTGAAAGGTTTGGAGCTTGTGAATATGAATTCAGTGATATAGAGAAGGGGACAGAAGGGATTGCCACGTTGAGAGGAGATGTTGCTGCTCCATATTTTTTCAGAGACACATGAGGGACAGTCTGTTACATCAGTTGAATGTCCTTCTATGGCTTGTTCTATAGGAGGGGTGGAGTGTTGTGAACCACTTAGAACAGGGTCAGTTGGTTTTCCCATATTTTATACTAAGGATGTTGGGTAGATCAAGGACATTGTCAGGACACATTGGGACATATTGACAGTTGATCCTGATGTTAGGGAAGTTGTGGGTGATGCCCCATGGTTCATTTATAAGAACAAATTGAATCTAAAGAGGATCTTATGTTATCCAGGTAATAGATCTAGATTAGAGGGGTTGGCTATACATGGGACTGTGCCTTGTGGACGGCGCAATTTTTGTGGGTTTATAGACTCTGATAATGTTTTTGTCCATCCTAGTAATCCATTTAGGTATGTTTTTCGGGTGTCTGACGACTGTCTGTCAGAGCATGTGGTATATCTTGCTTCTTGTAAGGTCTGTCGGATGTTCTATGTTGGGAAGACCAACAGGAAACTTAGAGACAGGATTCGCGAGCATCTTTATCAGATCAGAATTAGATCTACTGTTAATGCCCTGTCCAAGCATGTGATAGACACTGATGATACCCATATTTTTAGTTTTAGGGTTATAGAGATTTATCTGAATTATAGGGGTGGTGCCATTAGGACTTATACTGAGGGTTGAGAAGCCACTTGGATTGTGAGGTTGAGATCCGATCAGCATCCTGGCCTCAATGATAAGATGTTGATTAAACCTTTCTTGAGGTCAAGGAGGCTCAAAGATTGATAGAGGAGTTTTGTTTTTATGCATATTTGTCTCTCTCTCTCTCTCTCTATATATATATATATATGTATACCTTTTTGGAAATTTTGACTAATAACTTAACATTAGGTTCTTGTGTGCTATTATCTTAATATGTACCTTTAGTGTGCATACTTGATTTTAGGATATGTGTTGTTTTATATTTATGACATATATTTTTATATTTATATGTATTTTTTAGAAATATATGTGTATATACATATATGTTTTGTTTTTATACTGCAATGTTTAGCAGTTTTGATATGTTGATATTTATGCATGATATATGCATTTAGCACTTTAAGAAAAAGGAGAGATGTGTATTTTTCCCACCAGAGATGGCTTTTAAATCAACTGATTGGTGTGGGTGGTCATGGTCTGAAGAAGCCTCTGGGTGAAAGCGTTTACCTTTGTTATCTCTGTTTGTGAATAAAATTGTTTTATGTGATTCATCGCTATCTGGATGTGCTTTACTTTTTACAGCCTTGTTTCGTTCCAGCAACTACTTTTTGGATTTATTTTTAAAAATGTCTGTTTATTATATAAGCAATTAATATTTACATGAAAGATAGATGACAGGCAATTCAATCATAGTAAAGTAGGATGTATCATATATAAAACCTCAGTAAATGATTATAGCACACAGTTATTTAACATATTCACCCTTACTGATGAAGTCTTTCAAATATATTACTTCATATAAATAGATGGCAATAATATTTATACCTAATGTTCATAATGCAATATATTTTACTGGCTATATCAGAAGTTATAATTCATTGTTTGCCAGCATTTAAGTAATCACTTTGCTTGTTGCTAACTTACTTAAAGCATCAAGTTTGTTTTATGTAAACACTGATGAAAGTTAGTGCATCCCTCTTTCCCCCATTTCCTACACATAAGGATTTTCATATCTGTCATTTCTTATTATAAAATGAGTGAAATTATAGGTCAAAAACAACAAATTCACTTATTGTGAATAATGATTACAAGTTCCCTTTCCATATTCATATATTGCCATTTTATGGCATATACTGAAAGTTTTAGATTTAAATGGCAACATTCTATTTTGTATAATCAACAAAGGTAAAACTGTGTGATTATTGTCAATTTAATACTATTTGTTCAGAATGTGATTGTTACATTCTGCGACATTCCTAGTTCAGGCTTTTATTGTTTCCATTGAACAACTTTGTCAGTTTGATGTCATGTATAAAACATTAGTTACCTTGGTAACAGCTTAAGTATTATGTATGGTCAAGATGTGTTACAAAACCACAATTCAAGTTAAAGCAATTATATGACTTGTTATGCACATTTACTTATATGAGAAAATCATCATGCTTCCCCTTGATGTTCAATATAGTGTATGTCATTTATGAGAAGTTAAAACAGTGGTGTTATTATACTCAAGCCCATGTTATTAAATTGAGTGTCTATTGTCAATTTAATACTATTTGTTTAGAATATGATTGTTACATTCTGTGACATTTCAAGTTCAGGCTTCTACTGTTTCTCTTGAACAACTTTGTCAGTATGATGTCATGTATAAAACATTAGTTATCTTGGTAACCGCTTAAGTATTATATATGGCCAAGATGGGTTACAAAAACTACAATTCAAGTTAAAGCAATTACATGACTTGTTATGCATATTTGCTTATATAAGAAAATCATCATGATCCCCCTTGATGTTCAATGTAGTGTATGTCATTTATGTCAAGTTAAGACAGTAGTGTTATTATACACAAACCCATGTTATTAAATTCAGTCTTTAATATTTAAATTCAGCAGACTGCTTCATCTTATGTGAGGATTATATATTTTATGTCTAGATTTATTAAAATCATGCATTACATAACTGTTGTGTTTTTTTTTCCTGTTGCTTAATTATTTGAGAGACCACAAGCAGTTAAGCATTATCGTCACTCTGTCTCCATTACTATAGCAACATGGGAGCGTATGTTTCTGTTAGTGTGTCTGTATACTGCATACCATAGGCTGGCAATGCAGCTAAAGCAAAGCTTCACTTCACTGCAACTTCAAGCCTGAATTCCTTCCCTTTTAGTGAGGCAGCAGCCAGGAAAAGAACAGAGAGCAAACAAATCAAAAAAAGAAAAAAAAACTCCAAACAAGCCGCCAAAACAAGAGGCAACACACTCCTCCAGCCCTCCCACCTCTCACTCAGCAGATGTACAAACAAACCATTCTCTGCCAAAATATCCCAAATCACAGTTTTATCCACCCCCTTCCCCTGGATCCAGGCTAAAACATCAAATGTCTCTTCCTAATTCACAAGCATTAGTAAACCTCAATCACAAGCCGCAACCCACAGCTTCCCGGAAACAAAAACGGCAACATATAACAGCTGCAAGACACAGCTGCATCCACATACACCATGTCAGGCTTAATCAAACAGCACTCAAAGCTATGATACCTGCCATAATTGGTATTAATTATATTTAGAGAGAATAATAATGACATTTGTACTAGCTGCCAGACACAGCTGCATCCACGCACACCATATCAGGATTGATCAAACAGCACTCGTAGCTGTAATACCTGCCATAATTTATATTAACTATATTTAGACAGAATAGTTTCCTCAGTGGTTTATGCACCCTTTCAATTCCAAGTGAAAGTCTCTCTTTCAAGTCTAAAAATTCAGGAATCCAGGTTGTTAAAAATTAAATAATGTCTTCACCTTTAGTGTTTTCAGGCAGACCAAAGATCCTTATGCTGTTTCTCCTTTCCCTGTTTGCAAAGTCATCTGTTTTGTTAAGCAGTCATGTATTCTGTTTAAGCAGATTTTTTTTGGGGAATTCTTCCTCTGAGTCTCCCTTCAATGTCATTTAGAGAAGTCTCTATATTTGTTATTTTTCTGTGGTGTTGCTGTAATAGTTCCTTAAGAGTATCAGTCTGTTTTTGAAAATTTAATATGAGGTTTTCTAAGTTATTTTTAAAGCCATCCATCTTTAAAGATAGTTCCTGTAAGGCAGATGTCATCAACTGCAGTTATTTTTTTCAAAGCAGCATCCAGGTGAGAATTCCTTGAGTTGTTCATATTCAGTGACTCAATATATCTCCAAGTTACTTGCCAGGAAAATGTTTGCATATCTCCACCAAAATTTATATTTATGTAGTTTAGTAGTTTATCTATAGGTTTCTGATGTTTTAAACTTGAAAATAATATAATTTTCATATATTATTATACTAGTTTATGGAGCTCTCAAATTTCACTGCCCTCAGATGGCCATCTAGCCCCCCTCCCCCACTTTTCCCATCTTTAATGTGACCTATAACCTGTACAATTCAATTGAAAAACAAACAAATCTGTTAGGGGAAAATTTATAAAAAATAAAAAACATACAATATGCTGGTTGCATAAGTGTGTACACCCTTAAACTAATACTTTGTTGAAGCACCCTTTGATTTAATTACAGCATTCAGTCTTCTTGGATAGGAGTCTATCAGCATGGCACATCTTGACTTGGGAATATTTGCCCACTCTTTCTTGCAAAAGCTCTACAAATATGTCAGATTGTGAGGGCATCTCTTGTGCACAGCCCTCTTCAGGTCACCCCACAGATTTTCTATTGGGTTGTGGTCTGGGCACTGGCTGGGCAATTCCAAAACTTTAATTTTCTTCCAGTGAAGCCATTCTTTAGTTGATTTAGATGTCTGCTTGGTGTCATTGTCATGCTGAAAGGTGAAATTCCTCTTCATCTTCAGCTTTCTAGCAGACACCTGAAAGTTTTGGGCCAAAAGTGACTGGTATTTGGAACTGTTCATAATTCCTCCACCTTGACCAAAGCCCCAGTCCTAGCTGAAGAAAAGCAACCCCAAAGCATGATACTGCCACCACCATGTTTCACAGTGGGGATGGTGTTCTTTTGGTGATGCAAAGTGTTGTTTTTGTGCCAAACTTACCTTTTGGAATTGTGGCCAAAAACTTCATCCTTGGTCTCATCAGACCATAACACATTTTCCCACATACTTTTGGGAGACTTGATGTATTGTTTTTGCAAAGTTTAGCCTGGCCTAGATGTTTTTCTGTGTAAGAAAAGGCTTCTGTCTTGCAACCCTACCCCATAGTTCAGACATACGGAGAATACGGGAGATTATCACATGTAGTACACAACCAGTACTTGCCAGAAACTCCTGCAGCTCCTTCAGTGTTGCTGTAGTTCTCTTGGCAGCCTCCCTGACCAGTTTTCATCTTGTCTTTTCATCAATTTTGGAGGGACATCCAGTTCTTTGCAATGTCACTGTTGTCCCATATTTTCTCCACTTTTTGATGACTGTCTTCATTGTGTTCCATGGTATATCCAATGCTGCAGAATTTTTTTGTACCCTTCTCCTAACTGATACATTTCAATAATGAGATCCCTTTGATGCTTTGTAAGCTCTCTGTGAACCATGGCTTTTGCTGTAGCAGGCAACTGAGTAAATGTCAGGAAAATCCTACTAGGACAGCTGAACTTTATTTGGAGTTAATCAGAGTCTCTTTAATTGATGGCAGGTGTGCACCCAAGAAGACTGAATGCTGTAATTAAATCAAAAGGTGCTTCAACAAAGTATTAGTTTAAGGGAGTGCACACTTATGCAACTAGCATATTGTATGTTTTTTATTTTTTTTACATTTTGTCCCCTAACAGATTTGTTTGTTTTTCAATTGAATTGTACAGGTTATAGGTCACATTAAAGGTGGGAAAAGTTTTGAAATGATTTATTGTGGTCATGTTTTTTTATATCACAAAAAACTAGCATTTTAACAGGGGTGTGTACACTTTTTATATCCACTGTATGTGTGTGTGTGTGTGTGTGTGTGTGTGTGTGTGTGTGTGTGTGTGTGTGTGTGTGTGTGTGTGTGTGTGTACACACACACACACACACACACAATATATATATATATATATATATATATATATATATATATATATATCTACACACACACACACACACACACACTATATATATATATATATATATATATATAGGTTACCTATTATACCCGCGGTGATGGTGCTGCAGTAGCGTTGTCACCTCACAGTAAGACGCTGTTCGGTTCGATTTTCAGCTAGAGCGTCCTCTGCGTGGAGACATGCGTAAATGGGCGTACCTTCGTTGAAGGTTGTGCGTCAGGGCTGGTAACTCGGCATGTAAAAATCAACTACTAATCATTAGCGGACCAGAGTTCTACTGTGGCGACTCCTAACCGGGAAAAGCCGAAAGACGCAACAACAACATATAGGTTACCTATTAGAAAATCAAAGTTACGGAACTTCGAATACCATATGATTGACAACATGTGACTGAAGTTCCGTAACTTTGAAATTAAAAAAAAAAAAAAAAGACAACGTACCCTGACGGGTTAAAGTAGGGTGGCAAGCCCCCCTGTGCCCCCCATACCCCTCGCTACTTAAATATACCAACTCTGAGATCGCACTTGAATGCACTATGGTGTGGAAAGGGAAGATTTCCCTTTCCTACACTGTATTGCGATCTCAGAGTTGGTATATTTAAGTAGCAGGGGGTGTGGGGGGTGCAGGGGGGCTTGCCCCCCTGCCTACACCCTTTACTTTTTCTTTTTTTTATGTTCATTTTGAACATTTCGAATTTTCAATTGTTCGATAATTAAAGGTCAACCTTTAGTGATTCAAACAATTGAAAATTTGATGTTCCAGTAGGAACCCCCCCCCCCCCACACACACACACACACATGCATGTATGCGTGTGTCAGTATTATATATCCATCAACTAGAAAGAGAATGAGCACCTTAATAAATGAATGCTCACTCTCCCACCTCAAAACCTCCTTCTCAATCAGTTCCTCAAATAACACTCTTATTAAACCTGATGCTCATTCTAAACTTCTTGGAGTCATTATCGATGATGAACTGAAATTTAACCTGTACCACCTACACTGTATAAAAAAGACCAACGAGAAAATTAGGCTTACTCTATCCAAGTGCTAGACTCACCCTAGCCCAAGCTTTTCTCCTCCCATTACTTCTCTATGCTGCCCCATTTTTTACTAACATTCAAACCACAACTTTATACAAACTCCAGCAAACCTACCATAAGATTGCAAGATTCATCACAAACTCTCCACACAAAACACACCACTGCACAGCTGTTGCATGCCTTAACAGGCTTGAATTCCCTCACTTACTGTTGTTTTCACAACTTCAAATGGTTCACTCTATTCACTACAAGCCTGTATCTTGTCCTGGTCTCTCATCTTTCATCTCTTCCTAGAAACCTGCTCGTACCCTCCGTACCTCCAACCTACAACTACTTCAAGCTTTCCAACCAAAGAAAACTGTTGGCAAACTCCTATATAAATGTTCTATAGCCCAAGCTTGGAACAAACTTCCTACAGACATATGCTCTACTATTCACCCAGCCCACTTTAAAGAAAAACTCAAACTCCATCTACTTAGCTCCAAAATCTGTTCCTGTACAACCCCAACTTTACCCCTCCCTCTCTTATTTTAGCTCTCCCAACTCAATTACCTTGAACCTCATATTATTATTGCTTATTACATCTCTACTATACGTACTGTTAACCTCCCCTATATTACGTTTAAGTACACCTTATCGTGTATCTACCTTCTTTGCCCTATTCAAATATATATATATATATATATATATATATATATATATATATGTGAACATCAGAAATTCCTTTACTGCTAAATACCTCTCTATACTTTAGGTACCTTAAAAATGGATCAAACCTTACTATCTGCAAATATGCAAATAACACTATCTTGTTATTTTTTATTCTCCTCCCCTGTATCTTAAGCCCCACCAAATAAGATAATTGTGCACTACAATTTATGCGTTGAATATTATAATTTCTGTATAACTCAATGTCTTGAATGTTTCATTACTAAAATTTTTTTTTTTTTTTTTATCAACAGTGTATAACGCAATAGCTGAACTTGTTTTGTTACTGTATTTCTTGGAGCTTTTCTCCTCGAGTCGCCACTGAAAATGGGCCAAAAGCCCAGCTGGACTAACCCAGTTAACAGATGCCAATTAATAAATAAATAAAAATAAATAAGTGTATAGTTCAGCAATTGCTGGATTGCCTACTTAACCTCTAGGCACCATCATATCCAAAGACAGTGAAATTCTGAAGCATGAAGTAAACAAGTCTAAGATTAAAAATATAGAGAGCTCCTCGAATAATATGTTGATCCGCATTTCTACATAATGGCTACAGCAAGATTCATTTAAACCAAACAATGAAATATTAATTGCAGATCAAGTTGGTATTAATTATCAAAAAGCTACACATAGTGACTATTCTCTTATGCACTGAAAGACAAAATTATTCTAAAATATATTAGGACATAAAAAAGAAGTTAGAGTTATATAAAATAAGGACACCCAGACAGCCCCAGTAGTTCATAGGTTCATAGGTAGGTACTAGGCTATTGGCCCAAGGGCCTACATAAGCCTAGCCAACAAGGTTCCCTGACTTACACCACCCAAGAGAGGTATTTTCCTGTGCCACTGTCGAGCAGAGACACAGAAGTAATCCCCGGGGTATATTTCCTATAGGTTCATAGGTAGGTGTTGTGGCAGGAGCAGCCATATTAAGAACAGAATTAATAAATATTTTATATGAACTACAGAAAGAAGCAGTCCTGGATACTTTTCAGGTGCTAAGAGATGCACTGCTGGAAAACAACAAAGATTGAAGTAAAGCATATTTCTTAAATGTTATGAATACCCTAACTTGAGAAAGGGTGCATTCATGCAACAATATTAAAAACACCACACATTTGGAGAAGGGAAAACAAAAAATAGAAAGACGGAAAGAGAGAAAGAAAGACAAACAGTGAATGAGATAATCTGGAAGGAAAACAAAAAAAAGATATACAAAAATGTATTCAAACATTTGCACTACATACACTTTTTTCAGAATGCAGGCAAATAGAAAGATGAGATGAGTTGCAACTTCTACTAGCAGCTAATGTTGTGTTTTGTGCATCACATTTCCAGAAAAAAAGTGATAGGCTTGTGTTAATCACCCCCCCCCCCCAAAAAAAAATAGTAATGCAGTTTTGGTACTGTGATAATGTAATATACTCATTCTGAATTGCTGTTCAACTGATAAAACAAAATACCTGCAAGGTTCAGTTATGAATTGTCTGATGCTTGACCCCTGACTCTCTTTCAGCCAGTACCCACCAAAATGTACAGGCTCCTGTTGATGCTTTCTAGACGGCTTTTCCCACCACTGACAAGACTGACTCCTTACCCTTGCTGCTGCCATAAAGATATATTAAATCTCTACTTCTTTCTGGGTGAGTTTTCCCATTACAACCATTAGCAGGACACAGTCTCCGATCCTTACTTCAATTTCTGCTTCCACAACATAAAAAGAAAAAAATAAATAATCTACTGATATTTTACCCTCACCTTAAATCTTTGAAACACCACATAATTTACTTTTGAAGTGTGTGGGATTTCATCACCTCCTTGTGGCTTTCATATTGTTTGGTTCCATCAAGCATAGGTCAAGTTGTAGAAGACCAAATGAAGAGATTATTTAGCATGGGTAAATAGTGGCAGCAAAAAAAAAGGAGGGATGCTGACCCTTGCACAACAACCTTAATATGCTGCTATTAGGAAAGAAACAGCATACAATGCATGTGAAAAAAAAAACAGAGGAAAAATTCTATTTTTTTAATAAAAAAGTGATAAAAGGAATAAGCTAGGCTAGCCCATATACGGAAAATCATTTGTCATTAAATTCAGTGCAGCATGAGTTTGCAGCAGTAAGTCAACCAGATATAAGGCCATCAGTCGATAACAGTTTATCACTGTAGTAATTTTTACAAATGTTTGATTACATGATAGAAAAATGAGTGAGTTGCTAGTGATAATGTGGCCACAGCATGGCTCCAATTCTTTCACTGGATCTGCCTCTGTACTTCTGAGTCAATTAAAATACAGATACACAGATGTGGGTAGGACTGCAGGACTGATTTCCTGCTGACTCATGGATAAAAACGGATTCTCATAGCACTGTGCATTAAAAGAAAAGAGAGCAAAAACTTTGTTTTTAATTGTTATTAATTCAGGGACTAAGACACTCACAAAGTTTCACGGGGGGGGGGGGGCATGTGCCTCTGTGTGGCTCAGTACAGAGTTGCCCCTTTTAAAAGGGAATAGAGATTTCGAGAGATTTCATCAAATTGTTTGAGGACCTGATTATCCGAAGGGTCAAACAAAACCTCCTTATCTAAAGTAGAGTTTAAAATCTCAAACTTTATTTCGCTATCAAACATTTGGTTATGTACCCAAACAAACTTCCTCAAAACTGAACTAGCAGTGGCCTTAGTCACAGTATCTGCATAAGCATATGCACTTTTCAAAGCATGTTTTTTAATACTTTAGAAATAATATGATTCATACTGGAGTTATCTTCTGAAGGAAGTGTGGCACAGTATTCCTTAAACCGTCTATACAATAAAGAATAAACTTCTGTATATATGCTTGGTAGTTAAAAATTCTCTGCTCTACAGTGGAATAAAAGAACATTCTCCTACCAAATCTGACCAATACCATACCTTCTTCATCTATAGGAAAACTGTTACTACTGACTCAAAGTGAGTTTCCAGCTAGCAAAGGGTCATATAGGCAGCTGGATCAGATGTAACATGAGAAAACAAGAATTAATTGGCTTGAGATACTTTATAAAGTCTATCTGCCCTTTTGGAGATTGAAGGTTGAGGGTCAGAGTAATTACAGACAACACTGAATACATCCTCCAAGGCTGGTAAAATAGGAGAGATGAGTATAGTATGTGGCACATCCAATTGTAAAATATTATAGTATCTTCTCTTTTCAGGGGGATCATCCACCTGCTCCCACCAAAATACAACATTCATCCTGGAAATAGTTTCTGAAAAGGAACACTCCTCCAATGGAACTGGAAAGGACAGACTTTCTAAATTACAATAAATCCTTGGACACCATGCACCGGAGAAACTTAGCTTTATACAAAAAAATAACACTGTAGTAAACAATACAATGAATGGGTTTTCGCTATCGCTTCAACAAGCTTAACAACAAACTTAACAAGCCAACCTTTATAGCAGCACCAATTATTCAATTAATGATGTCATTTCCTTAATTTAAAATACAAACATAAGAATAAAAGATGTTCAGTATTTTATGAATAAAGTTAAAATGAGTGCTTTAAACTTCTATTTCTCAAAATTGGTTTTAGCGAGAACACACCATTTAAGCCTGGAGGCTTTTCTAAAATCCTGCATAATTCAGCTATGTCTATATAACTCCTCAGATCCCCACCACACTGATTAGATTTAACAAAGGACAATACTTGAATATGAAAATAATGTTTCTCACCACTATCTAAAATGTGCTTAGCCAGAGCCCAGAGCATTAACAGCTTTACACTTGTTAATATCAAATATGTGTTTGCAGATGTGTTCTTTGAACATGCGATTAGCTTTACCTACATAAAAAGCCTGACATAGTTGACATGTAGCTAAATAAGTCAAATCCTTACTATTACAGTCAGAATATTCTATGAACTTATAGATTTTATTTGTTGATTGATGACAATATCTATCAGCTGTAATAATCTATTTACAGAACTTACAGTTTGACAAGGAAAAATGCCAGACTTATTTATTTTTCTATCACACTTCAAAGTTGGGTCCTTATAACATTATAACCTTTTGAATTTTTTCTTACTTTTATAACAAAATCTTGGGTTATTACCAGTAAAACTTCTAAGTTTCTCATCAACAGTTAAGACATTCCGGTTCCTACATATAATTTTACATAACTTATTACTATCCCTAGAATAAACTAATGAAACATTGACTGAATTTAAAAGTTATGTTCTTACCATAACTAGGCATCTGTGTTGCCATTTTCATTCTTCCTCAATATATGGGTTCAAATCTGATCCTCAGATCAGACCCTGACGCTTATTTCAGACTTAGGATCCAGCTCTCATGCTCCTTCCTATATACATAATGCTCTGCTGTATCCCCAAAGCCCCAGATTAAGTTTGCTGCCCAATCCCCACAGTACAAACAGAGACAGGAGATGAAGAATGAAAGGCAGGGCTCAAACCTGGAACTGTAGGTTCCAATACAGTCCAACAGGTCTCTGGATGGGGAATGGATGGGAGGGAAGTTGAGGAAGAACAAAAATGGACAACACAGATGTCTAGTTATGGTAAGAACATAACTTTTAAACCTGCTTTTTTTCCTTTTCATTCTTCCTCAACTATGTGACAGAGTCCCCAGCTACATTGCTCTTGGGTAGCCCTCATGGAAGGATATTCCAGAACACTGCTGAATCAAAGGAGGCTCTATTTCTGGAAATAATATCCAATTTGTAATGAGAAACAAAAGTATGAGTAATGGACCATGTAGCTGCAACACAAATGTTGTCAATAGATGTTCTGGACCAAAAAGCAGATGATGTGGCCATGGATCTGGTTGAATGGGCCTTGGAAGGCTTGGGTAATGTCATGCCTTTTTTGAGAGTAAATCCAGGAAATACAATCTGTTATCCATTTAGCTACAGTGACTTTGAATACTGGATAACCCAGTCTTTTTGAGGAAAGGGAAACAAAAGGTTGGTCTGATTTTCAGAATTTTGTCCTATGAAGTAAAAAAAAAATAACTGTCTGGGCACATCCAAGAGGTGTAGTAAGTATTTTCCATTGTTGGTAAAATTTGGAAAGAAGACTGGTAAATGAATGGATTGGTTAATGTTATTCTCAGAAGCCACTTTAGGTAAAAATGAAGGGTTAGCCCATAAGGAGACCATGCCCTTATGAATAATAATGATAATGCATGGAGATTTGGAAGAGAGAACCTGGAGTTCAGAGATTCTCTTTGCAGACATGATGGCTACCAAGAAAACTGTTTTCCATGACTGAAACTTTTTAGGCCTTGTAGCACAACTGTCAGATTCCAAGGTGGATAGGGTCTTTACCTGGAGGCCTTAAAAGAAAAAATACCTTTCAAGAAAGATTTGCATAGTTTAGAAGAAACCAGAGAAATATGTCTGTCACCCATATGAAAACTGGAAATAGCTGCCAGTTGGAGTTTAACTGTAGGAAAAACTAGCTCCTTACTCAAACAGCATTGTCAAGAAATGCAAAATCATAGAAACTGGGGCATAAAAGGGACCATTGTCTTTATTCAAAGCCCAAAGAGAGACTCTTTTTCATTTGCTTTTGTATAGTATACCTTTTTGGTTGATTCTTTTTGAGAACTCAAAATAATACTGTGTACAGGAGAAGAAAGCCTGGGCTGCCTAACTATTACTGGAAGTGGAGAAACCATGCAATTAGTCTTAGGACTTGAATGTTGGGATGTTGGATCCCTGATGAGTGTGACAGGAGATCCAAAGTTAGTTCCAGTATCCGTGGAGGACAGCAAAGCTGAGACCATAGAAAGGGGAACCAGAAAGGGAGAATGTGGATCACTGAGCTCTTCAGTCTGCTTGCTTTCTGTATATCATCCATTTCAAATCTTCATCCTGTTACTGACCTTACATTAAGTGTAGCAATTCTCAGCTCATGTTTGGCAGGCTGATTGGTTTTACGTCCAGCTTTCACTCAACATAGCTATCCTAGGTAACCCAAGCTAGGAAAATGAACACTGGCCGTCCAGCAGTTTACTGATCCAGGGCTGCTAGGCTTTATGGCAGGCACACACTGAACAATAGGGGTACATACACTCCTCCCACTGTTAGCATAGGTCCTTGGCATAGGTCAGAGTAGGCAGGGTCCTCAACCCACTTATCACCTGCAAATACCCATGCCCATTATTGACATTAATACCTGCTGCAAGTCCTCAGAAAACGGGTCCATAAAAGATATTAAGGCACTACCATCCGAGCAATCAGCTGCAGTTGTTTGGGGTTGGAATGTACCAAACAAAATTGTTCTTGTGTGAGTAGATCCAGTTTCTGAGGATGCTTGTGGTAACTGGCACTGGCCAGTTCCAAAAAAAGGAAGAACCACTGTTGCTGGATCATAAGGGCATCACTGCATTGATCTTTGGGATTCCTTTTGAATCTCCAGAAGTACCCTGGATATCCCTGGAAATGGTGGAAAGTCATAGAGGGCCATTCCTGTGCAAGAAAAATAAAAGATATTTGTCTTCCAGGTATTCTTGCATGAAGTCTTGGAGTAAACTTTTGCCAGTTGATTCTTCAGAGAGGAGGCAAAAAGATCTACTTGAGGAACTCCTTGAAAATGTATCAAATCATTTTAGACCCCTTGATCTAGATTCCATTTCTGTGGGTGTGCTGTTTGCTCTCATCAGCTTGTCTGCCAAACAGTTTTTCTCCGACAGAATGTAGGATGCCTGTATAGTGAGATTGTGCTGTAAAGCTATATCCCATGCTAACATGACTAATCTGCAAAGGGTGTAAGGTCTGGTCCCCCCTTGCTTGTTTATATACCACATCAGTGTGGCATTGTTTATAACAACTTGAAGTCATCCTGGGGACCAGAGGTGATTCAGAGAGTTGAATGCCTTGATTAGGGCAAGCATCTCTTATGTTGCTGTGCTTGTGCTTGTTTTTGTTGTCCCAAACATCTTGCACTTTTATCCCCTTTGACACCACTCTTCAAGCAAAGTCCAAGATATCTCTGGTGACTGACTGCTTTGGAGAAGGGGAGAAGGGGAGATGGGTTCAGGAATATTTCATGTCTCCACCAAGTAATTTTTCTTCTCACAAATCCCAGAACTAGAATCTGAAAAGATAATGAGTGTTGATGCTAAGACAAAAGAAACTTCAGAAACCACTGCATCTTTTTAATGTGGAGTCTTGCCAGAGGTATCCTCTGAATCAGAGATGCAATGAGACCCAGAATCCAGAGGTATTCCCTCACGGTGACTGAAGTCTAAGTGGAAAACCACTGAAATAAATATTAACATATAACAAATATAATTCTTCTTTGTACAGAGATATCTA
Organism: Protopterus annectens; assembly: GCF_019279795.1. Lineage (NCBI taxonomy): Eukaryota > Metazoa > Chordata > Ceratodontiformes > Protopteridae > Protopterus > Protopterus annectens. The sequence goes on from NC_056727.1 coordinate 654,319,720, forward strand.
GTAGACATCCCAGGAACATAATCCTGTGTGATGGAGTCAAAAAAAAAACTTCTGAATGTTCTCTTGGAATTCTTGCTTGTATTGAAAATCTCTCACTCGACTGCGAGATTCCTGACACTGAAAAAGACTCCACAAAGATAAGCAAGCCATCTTAATATGGAAAAATGTGGACCCCTGTAGCCTGCAATGGGCTATGATAGGAGGTGGACACTTTGTGAACACTCTTGGAGCAGCTGATAGCTCAAAGGGTATGGAAGAGAAGTGAATGTGATCCAGATGCGTAAAATCTTATGAAATGCCTGAAATCTAGACTAATAGAAATGTGATAATAAGCATAAACATCTTTTTATAACCAAGGTTACCAAAAAAACTCAAACGAGGAAGAAGGGGTAACAGGTTGTGAAGTGAAAGCATTCTGAAGTTGGGCACTATCACATACTGGTTTAGGAAAGAAAGAAATTTTACTTCTTTGGCATAAAAAACATTCTTGAATAAAAACCTTTTCTCACCTAGGAAGGAGGAACTGTTTCTATTATCCCATGAGACAACATGTGCTGTATGACAGTAGGGAACAGAAAGGACTGGTCTGGTGGATAAAGAATAAATCATTGGGAAGGAGAAATTTCTTCTCACTGCCATCTGTAAACTTGCTGAATTAGCCTAAGAACTCATCTGTCGGAAGCAATCTTTTGCAAAAGATAGAAGTGGAGATTCAGACTTCCTGAAAGTGATAAAGGACTGTCAGGGTGGGGTAGGGGGTGGACAAGATCTCTTATATAGTCAGTCATTCTGCCTTATTTGACTGGCCCTTGTACTTGGGGAATTCCTTTCGTTTTTGAAACATCCTTGCTATTGTTTTTTTAAAAGTATAATGCAATCACATGCTAGTAAATAAAAACACATATTCCTAGCTTAAAAATACTTTCCTAAACAGGAAAGTAAGTTTAAACAGTGAAAATAAAAATAATATGTGGAAGATTTTTTTCCAAAGAGAAGTTCTCTGCCTACAATAAAACTGCACAAGCTGACTGCTGATCAGCAAAAGCTTGCAAAGGAGCAATCGTTTTGGCAGCAGGAAAACTCTGAAGGGTTGGCACCCAAACCTGTCTTTTAGTCAGCTCATCTTGGGTGGACTAATGGTTTGAGCATGTGGAAGGTGTCCTAAAGCTTTTTAAGCTGACTGGCTGCTATGCAGTATATAACCTCACATAGCTTAGGCTACTGCAACAATGATCATTATGAACACCATCTTGCTGAGTTAGCCAGAAAAGTTGCTATCACTTTAAAATTGGTATGTTGCCTTAAGAACAGAAATAAATGTTGCTGTATTGGCCAGATCAGATTGTCATAATAAGTAATGCTGTAAAACAGGATGGCTGAGATAAGCCAACACAGATTGTTTTTACCCTTCTAAGAGGGAGATTTAATATCCAGAACAACAGCTCTTAAAGAGAGACAGCAACATGAGTGAAGATCTGGAAGAAGACACCAGAAGGAAGTTGGATATTGCTCCCATTATAGGAATCCAGAAGAGATAGCTACAGAGAGGTTCAGAAGGAGAGAGAAAGAAAAAGATACCTCCTGAAAGAGATTTAGTCCAGCTTTATGAAACCGTACTGAAGGTACTTGATGTGAATTTTTTAAGTCATTGGACTTTTGCATTGTAAAAAAAATCATTATGTTCTTGTACAATAAAGTAAACTGGTTTTCTAATACTGGTATCTCCGCTGTCTTAAAGTTTCACATTGAAGGATGATAGCAGGAAACTTTTTCAGCACATTCTTCCAAACAAAAATCCTAAGATTGTACCTTTTGTTACACGCAAGTACTATACTTATTTTGGGCATTTTCCCCCACCTAGAGAAAAACGACAGTTTTTAATTTGGCAGGCTCTGGCCAAATTTTCCTACCATCCACCATATTAGCCTGAGATCTAGTAGCAGACCTCCCTCTGATCTCTTATGTAACTCATGGAATATACTGAGTCCTTGTATCTCTCTATCATGGTAGGACTCATGTTTCTTCTTGCTGTCTGGTAACTCTACCACATAATTAACTTTACTCGCATTCCTTACAATGGTGAAAGGATCTTCCCTTGTGCAGTTTATACTGTCAAAAAGAAATATACACAATACAGAGACTGTACACGCTCATACTCTTGCTGTCTAGCCACACCAGACCATTTACTGCTGTTGTGCTTGTGCTAGATGCCCTTTAGCCAAGCCCATAAGCTTTCTAAGCTTAGTCCTGAAAGCACAACAGCCTCCTGTGGGATCACATTTATGCTCCAACTTATCATGACTTATGTCTAGGGGCCCCTCCACACTGCAGCCATACAGTAACTCAAATGGCAAATACTAGGGATTCTCGGGACAACTATCTGCATGCAAAGAAGAGGTGGGGTATGTACTTGTCCCAGCTCTACTTAAACTGGTCTGTGAATGGTCTCAACAGGTCTTGAGAGGAGTAAAGTTAAAACCTTCCACCAAACCAATTGTTTGGTAATGGTGGTGGTGGTTTAAACTGCTTTATCCCACAGATTTTCCACAAACATGTCAGCAGATTTGACATGAAGTTAGTATTCTGTTCATCAGTATTTCCTGGAAAAAAATTGTCTGGGTTGAAAAATTACTAAAAGAGCTTTTGTTTACCCTTTTCACCTCAACAAACAAAGCATTCACCCCATGTAGCATGATAGGTAAAAAGTATATTTTTGTGGTGTTAAGACTGTCATGCTTGAGATACTAAGAGGTCACATAACATCCTACAGCCACCCTTTGGAATGGTTCCTCAATACCAGATAAATGAACCAAAGCAATCTTAACCTTGTCTCCTTGTCATGTCAACCTTTTAAAACTGCTCACATATTTTGCAGTATGTTCTGAAACACAAAACAAAATTTGCAATGCCTAATCAATGAAAAATGAAATACTATGCATATGTTTACTTTGTGTATATTTATACCTAGTTGGCCCAAAAAGGGAATATTATGGGCTATGGCCAGAAGTGTCTAAAGGCAGACTCTTGGGACTATTTAGCTGTTGCATGCTTTCTCTCTCTATCCCTCCTTCAGGAGTCCATTCTGTGTGCAGTGATCCCTTTCCCAGTACATTGACTCCTCCTACTTTTGAGAATCAGGCACTTTCTTTGCTAACTCATTCATGTTCTGCAAGGTGGGATCTGAGAATGTTTCTGTCTCTATTCTCTCTGTATAATTTTTCCAGTTCCCCTTCAATAGAAGTCTTGTACTTAACAACTGTGGCATACCAACCATCTTTTCCCTTAAAGTAACATCTTCCACTAATAATCCAGTACCACTTGACAGCAGTAGCTCAAACTCAAGCTTGCTGCTACTACTTATCTCTTCCCCTAAAGTAGTCATGTAATAAGCCTCTACTGAAGTTGCATGCACCAGCTGGGTCTCTTCTCCAATTCCTTCCACACATGACTGTCTATGTAAATAACTGTAGGAAAACAGACACAGTATGATGCAAGTCATTCATATTAGAACATCTACTGGGATATCAAACACTATCAAATGCTTGATTCCATGCACTCTTCTCAGTCCAAGTGAATCAAGAAAAGGTAAATCAAATGGTGTCTCCCCTATGACCCTAACTGGAGTGGACTGTCCAGACAAATAAAGGTTCTTCCCCACAACAGCATAATTAACAGCAGTTATGTTAAATTCCCTCTTGGCAATAGTCTGCCTACCAGGATAAGATATAGACCATTCTGAGATGCCCTCTTAGCAATGGTTTCTTTGCCCAAAATGATGTGATAAAGACCATTTGATAATATGAAAACAAATCACCATCACTATGTTACTAACTCTGTTAGCTTCTTTATGTGGCTTTTGTTCTCCGCCCTGTTACTCTGAACATCTGGACTACACATATCACATTTAGTCAAAAGAAAAACATTTTCCCATGTTCATAGCATGTACTTGAGTTAATTCTTCTCCATTTTGCCTTAAGAATGATTACTTCATATCAATGTGAATTAGGTAGTGCCCATTTGGTGCAGTTTTACCCTGCTGGCTAGGTAAAAAAAACATTTCCTCAGCAGTGCTACATTCTCAGTCTCTGAGATAAATTCTCATGTCTTCAAACAATGTAAAATGTTTCTTGTCTTCTTATCATAAGGTTCTCTAACATTTAAAAAGAAGCAACTTGACATCCACTCCCCCACCAGTTTTTAAAGTAAGTTTTTTTCTGCAAAGAAATCATCGGCATCACTTTTTTTTCCTGTGCTCTTTAAACTTTTTCTCCTACAAGTTTCAGGCATAAATGATTTTTGACAAACGTTTATTTTACTTCAATCACAATCACAACAATCTATATTGGTCATTTTACTTAATGTACACATTACCTTACCATGGAGCAGTGGGGGTTAAAACTTCACTCACTGCCCTGAACAATTTGGTGCTGAATACATATATATTCAAATGCTCAAATACAGTTATCAATGTCATCCCCTCTCTCTACCAAGGAAATTATTCAAAATTGATCTCAGCATTCAAGGCTGGTTTACATCCCTGTTGCTCATGTACCGCTGGTGTACAATAAGCAAAGCTTTCTCATGCTTATACTACTTTCCCTTTCCTCTTTCTCATTCTCCCTCCTTGCAGCTTATGTTACTATCTTTGCTCTCGTTCCACCTTGAGCTTTGGTAGTCTCTCAGCTGCTTCAAGCTCCAATTGTTTAATTTCCAGCTCTAGTTTCTCAGCTCAGTCTACATTTTAAGGTCATCATGGATGTAATGCATTATTTTGCTGCATTCTCTGCAGTTACATCTGCTACCAGGTTGGCTCCCAGTTTAAGATGGCTGAATCTTAGCTGCATCCAACACTGCTATCGTCATTGGTCATAGTGGCAAAGTGGATTCCTTTCTGTTTGCATTCATTAGTCAACTATGAA